>NW_026571140.1:43532978-43562978 GCF_026225935.1 Boleophthalmus pectinirostris
TCATGACTTAAAAACCTTTAGATCTGGTCATTTTTTTCTAGATACTTAAACTTAGGACAAAACTCGGACTAAAATGACTCCAAACAATAGATAAACTTTCACTTTTTCCTTTATTAGATGGTCCCTGTTGTGTGTTAAAAAGCCACGTTTACATCAGAGCTTTAATTCTGAATAAAAATGAATTCCTCTTTAAAAAAATCCACGTAAACACTTAATTCCTGATGAAACCGCCTCTCGTGTTCCAGGCCCGAGCCGACCCACTTCCTGGTCCGTCACGAGGCGAGCGTGACGGCCGTGGACGCCTCCAACAGGAACACGCCGCTGCACTGCGCCGTGTTGGCCGGAAACGTGGACGCCGCCCACATCCTGCTGGAGGCGGGAGCCAGTGTGGACGCACAGAACAGCAACGTGAGGAAGAGGAGGAGGGGAGGATGAATGAGGGGGAGGGGAAGAGGGGGAGAGAAAAGAAGAGGGGGAGAAAAGAAAGAGAGAAGAGAGGTGTAGTGTTATAGGCTTTTTAGCTACCGTAATTTCTGGACTATAAGCCTCTATTTTTCTCTCACACCTTGAACGCTGCAGGTTTTGGGGGGTTTTTTGAGTGCAGAAAGTGCCACTGTCTGCGCCGTTCACATGGAGTTACAGTGTTAGGTTGCGCTGTTGTCAGCTTTAAAACAGTTTATCTTTGTGTGATAAAATAAGTGCTGATGCTAACTGAACATTAGTGAGGGGGATACGTCTTAAACGTCTGATGTGCGGCTACTAAAGTTTGAGACGTTTCTTTTCGTCATTTACACAAACTCAAACCTGATCCATACACCTGTCCCCGCCCCCGAGAGAGTCTGAAATCTGCTGAAATCCTTCAAAACACCGACATGATACAGACAGAGCAGAGACTCGAGGAAGATGCTGTTTGATTGTGTTTTTGAACAGTTATTTTGCGCTTCATACACACGCCCTCCTCATGGAAGAACACACGAAGAAATGAAGATGATGAAGCTTTTAAGTTAAAGGTGTTGGACGTGGCTGTTGAAGAAGGAAACAGAGCTGCTGCTGCTGCTGCTGCACGTGAGCTCGACGTCAGTGAGTCGCTGGTGAGACGATGGTGACGGCAGCGTGAAGAACTGACTCAACGCAAAAAGACGACAAAAACTTTCAGAGGCTATAAAAGCAGAAGACCTCAACTTGAAAACGTTCTTGAAGACGTGAACACCTGCCGCTTATAGACAAGTGTGGACTATATATGTACAATTTAAAACATTTTGTTAAAATTTTGTTGGTGCGGCTTATATTCAGGTGCGCTCAATAGTCCGGAAATTATGGTATTTAAATCCTTTATTACGTAACTTTTAACCAAAATATTTTATATATAGATGTATACAATTATTTTTTGTTTATATTAGCGTATGCCGGAGTGTGATTACACATGTCTTTTGTTTTGTGTGTTTGTTGTTTCAGGGTCACACTCGTCTAGAATATTTTGTGTGTTTGTTGTTTCAGGGTCACACTCCTCTAGAATATTTTGTGTGTTTGTTGTTTCAGGGTCACACTCGTCTAGAATATTTTGTGTGTTTGTTGTTTCAGGGTCACACTCCTCTAGAATATTTTGTGTGTTTGTTGTTTCAGGGTCACACTCCTCTGGAATATTTTGTGTGTTTGTTGTTTCAGGGTCACACTCGTCTAGAATATTTTGTGTGTTTGTTGTTTCAGGGTCACACTCCTCTAGAATATTTTGTGTGTTTGTTGTTTCAGGGTCACACTCCTCTAGAATATTTTGTGTGTTTGTTGTTTCAGGGTCACACTCCTCTGGACTTGGCTCATCAGGTGCACAGTCCTCTGCTCATCCACATGTTAAACCTCGTCAAACAGGAGAGGGCGCACTCCAGCTCCCGCTGCCTCCGCCTCGCACACACACACAAGGTACACACACACACACACACACACACACACACAAGGTACACACACACACACACACACACACACACACACACACACAAGGTACACACACAAACACACACACACAAGTTACACACAATAGACTGTATACAACTGGACAGAGTAAACAAGTAAGTCTTTATTTATATAAAGACTTAACACAGACATTTTCTGTCCCCAAAGACACTTTGCACAGCGTTATTCAGCATTGTTCATTCAGCATTCATTCATTCACTCTATATATTGTAGCCACAGCTGCCCTGGGGCACACTGACAGAAGCGCGGCTGCCATGCCGTCGGTCCCTCCAACCACCACCATCACTCACACACACACCACTTTCATACGAGGCAATGTGGTGAAGTGTCTTGCCCAAGGACACAATGATTGAATTGATTGTGTTTAAGTGTCCTTGACTCTCAACTGTTCATGGACCTGGAGCAGGTTTTGGGTTGATGGAGGAAACCGGAGGAAACTCATCCAGACACGGGGAGAAACATGCAAACTCCACACAGAAAGACCCGAGCGACACAGGGATCGAACCCAGAACCTTCTTGCTGTGAGGCATGAGTGCTAGCAAACATCGGCACACATTGACAGCATCGTTCAATTCACCTTTCTATTGAAAAAACGTTGCCTCTCTCTCTGTAACTGCTGCTGTCAGGCTTGTCATTTTGGCCTCAGACAGAGCAGTGCCTACAGTTAGCATCACCCCCAGGGAATGTTGATGAAATCAGCTGTAAAAGTGTCAGTTCTACTGTTTTAAAGCCGTCGTAGAGTCGACTAGTGCGTCTCCACCTGTGTCGTAAAAATGTTGGTCTGTTCGGGGTTGCTGGGCGTCTCCCTTAGAGACAGAGTGAGGAGCTCGGAGTAGAGCCGCTGCTCCTCCACGTGGAGAGGAGCGTCTGAGGGGAGGAGCTCGGAGTAGAGCCGCTGCTCCTCCACGTGGAGAGGAGCGTCTGAGGGGAGGGCGTCTGTTCTGACGTCTCCTGAGCATCTCCTTCGGGAGGTGTTCACGTCCCAGGACACTCTGCAGGGACTATGTCTCTGGACTGGCCTGGAAACACCTCAGGGTCCCCCCGGAGTAGATGGAGGAAGTGTCTGGGGTGAAGGAAGTCCCTGCTTAGACTGATGCCCCCGTAACCCGACCCCGGGAAGAAAATAGATGGATGTTGTGGTTGTGTTTCATGTTTTGGTGCACTTGAGGAGGTCCAGTGTTTTTTATCGTGTTTCTGTTTCCCTCTTCTTCAGGCGTTCGTGCAGTTCGTGGTTTGCTCCGCTCTCTTCGGAAGCATCGGTGCCATTTTGGATCTGGACTCCGAGTCGTGGCTCCTGAAGGGGATTCTGTTGGCCTGTGTCATCGGAGTCTGTAACCTCGTGTCACGGTGAGAGAAGAGTCACTAAAAACATTTTATCACAGAGCAGCAACGATTAGAGAAGACGTTTGGAAACACGCGGATGACGACTTCCGGTGAATTTCCCGACACTGGGCGTGTGATTAAAAACGTGGATGCTACAAAAACAGAACGCTACAGTGACGTCTTTTTTTATTTATTTTTTTAACAAATTATAATACACGAATTAACAGGCAATTTTCTAAAAGGAAAAAAGAAACAACAGAACAACATCTAGATGAAGAAAACTGGGCCATTTTCTCAGTTTTCCCAGATTTTGTCAGAGTTTCTATCGCCAACAGAACCCAAACAAAGTCATCCTCCACATGTTTCCAAACGTCTTCGGTTTTGTGACGTAAGCGTGAATAGAGCCAGTTAATCCACTCAACGTGAAAAAAGTAAATGTAGTTGTATTTTTTTTTATCGTAATCGGTATCTGAACTAAAGACAGTGACATTATTAAATCAAAAAGTCAAAAAATAATCAACATTTTCTCATTTTCATCAGTAACACTACATTTATAAATATTCTCTGTCTAGAAACCTTTTTCAAACCTTTTTTAAATTTTTATTTTGCTGTACATGTATTAAAGAACAGCACGTAATATATTTAGATCACCATGTTGACTTTTATTGTTTTTAAAATGATATATTCACCGAAAACCAAAACAAAAGTCACTCCAGAACTCAAAATGAAACTCCTGCACATTAGTTTTGTGTCATGTTTTTGTGTATTTATGGAGAATTCTCGTGTTGGAGCATGGGGGACGTAGGCTTGTGGGCGGAGCCTCGTACAGAATCTTACATCTAACTGTAAATAGGGTCTGAATAGGGCCCAGGAGAGATCACTAGATGGCTCAAACATGCACGGACGACTCTGAAACTTCTCCAGAACGTGGGAGAAAAATCCAGAAGGTTGATTTTTGCGTAATTCCCCCTCTTTAAAACATCGACTACTAAAATACTCATTAGTCGCAGCTCTGTCGTGTTCGTGTTTATACAAAAGTAATAATTAAAGACTGACGAGAGCTGTGGTTTTCCTCAGACACACGCGCAGCCCGGAGTTCCAGACGGTGCTCCCCTCCTCTGCGCTCGTGGCCTCTGTGTTCTGGATGCTGGTCACGTGGTTCCTCTGGTTCCTCCCTGATATCCTTTTATTTTATTTATTTATTTATTTATCTAAACCTCAGTCACACTCATTATAATGTTTTAAGCTGTGTTCAGACCGCGATGTCAGGGTGTTCAGTTTATACAGCAAGTCTGTGTGGACTAGGGAGGGGCATTCGATGAAATTTTCTTAATCGATCGTCGGAAGAATTAACGATCGATTATCGATTAATCATTAACGTTTTTATATTAAAATGATCATCATTATTATTACTATCTGCACTAATCTGCATAAATAAATTCAACTTTACGACATATAAACATAACGACTCTAGATCCACATCAGCTGTTTGACATTATAATGTGTTTAATTCAGTTTTGTTCAAATCTCACAGAAACAAAACTTAAAACCACATCACTAATTTACATAAACTAAGTGAAGATAAAACTCCAGCTCTTGTGTCGCTGATGTGGTTCAACTTGTGTTGGATTAAAAGACATGACTCAGGTGAATACAGGTCAGTGTGACCAGATTTGTGTTTGTCAAAACCAGGACAGCGTACGGGGGGAGGGGGGCGGGGCCTCGTCATCCACATTGAGCGACTCTCACCTGGAAAAACTTTTTCCCACTGGACACAGAAACATATGTGCTGCTTTATCCACTGTGCACATGGACTCACACTTGTCCCAACGCAACGGAAAGTGTGGAATTTCTTCTACAAATCCTGGTTAAATCCACATTTGTGCTTCGGTTCGTTACAGACTGACCCACTGTTTGTGTCTCGCTCCTTCTGATGCAGAGACACATGTACACACCTGTTTGGTCACGACACACACAAACATACATTCAGTTTGTCGATGAAAATGAACGTAATCGATGAAATTCTTAATGATCAATTATCGAATAATCGACTAATCATGCCCATCCTTAATGTGGACACTCATCTAGTGAAGTTGCTGATATGATACACACCTGGATACAGTGAGCTTTCGATTTGATACGGTTCAATAAAAATAAAGTCTGAATCATGGCTGACACTAAAAGTCTTTGTTAAACCACCAAAGTTCATATAAAACACAAACATTTTAATCCTCAAAACAGTGAAAATGTCAAATGTGTCACATAAACGAGTTTCCTTCCTCTAAACCAGGGGTGTCAAACATACGGCCCGGGGCCCAGATCCGGCCCTCCAAGACCTTTAATCTGGCCCTCAGCTGATTTTCTACTCAAATATTTGAATTATATTTTGTATTAAAATCTTGTTAATTTTCTGTGGTGTTTATCACAGCAGCGTCTCCAGCGTCTCTGTACGTGGCCCCTCCCACCAGAGCAGCACAAATGAAGACTTGTCTCTTTCCAAACGCTCTTAAAGGACGATCGTTTTGACTGTTGACCGTGACACCCTCATCAGAAAAATGTCCAACATGAGAAAAGTGGAGCCGAGTGCAGGATTTTACAACAAAAATTTACTTATTCCTGTTTACAGACAAGTTCATGTTCAAACTTTGTGTTGAAATTGTATTTTTACCTCCGCCAAGGAGGTTATGTTTTTGCCGGCGTTTGTTTGTTTGTTTGTTTGTTTGTTTGTCTGTTAGCAACATAACTCAAAAAGTTATGCATCGATTTTGATGAAATTTTCAGGATTTGTTGGAAATGTGAAAAGGAAGAACTGATTTCATTTTGGGGCTGATCCGGAAGAAATCCTGGATTCTGGATCACTTTGAAATTTTAGTTAACATTGTGGTAAATGGGGCCAAAAATTTAGTTTCTCAATATCTCGGTTAATTATTGACCAAACCCCATGAAATTTGACTCAGGGATGGACAATGGGATCCTCTTTCATATTCCAAACTGAAAGATACGAGACAAATATTTATGGAAAACACAGTTAATATGAGGGGGACTGTGGTCCTTGGCGGAGTCTGCGCTCTCTGACTGCTTTTCTAGTTCTTAAAGTTTCAGGTTGTTCATAATATTATAATTTTTTGTAAAAGAAAGAGTTCATCAGTTAAAAAACATTTCTGTAATAGATTTGTGTTTCTCTGCACAAATAACTCACTGTTTTTGTATTCTGACTCCGTTCACAATCAGAATACAAAAAACAGGTATTCTGACTGTGAGCTGGGTCAGTTTAGGTTTAGGTTAAGAGGCTGGGAGGGCATCTGGCTCTTTTTTTTTTCCTTAACCGTGTCCTTCACAGAGTCCCGGGGCGCTGGTCCAGATCCTGTTCACTCTAAACTTCACGTGTCTTTTGTATTTTTACTTTCGCTGCTGCAGGACGGATCCCGGAGTGATCAGAGCCACCGAGGAGCAGAAGAAAATGGTGACACTTTTATTTTTAATTTAAATAAAAAACAAAAATTATTAACTTCTTAAATCTGAATTAAACAAAGCGCCCGTATTATACTATTCTCTGATCTCTGTTCTAATGTTTCCTCGTCACAAACAAACCTGAAGTTGTATTTTTCCAAGTATTTTTTTTTATAAATTTTATTTATATTTTTAATTTATTGAAACAGCACATTTTATAAACCTAACAGTTTCCGAAGTGCTGCACAGACAAATTAATACGATAAAAGTAAAATAAAATAAAATAATAAAAGAAACAATAAAATAAAAATAAAGCCAAAAATAAACTATTAAAAAAAAAATAAAAAAATGCATAAAGCTAAGAATTTAATAAAAAAAAAAAAAAAATGAATCAATAATAAAATAATAATAATCAATAATAAAATAATAATACTACTACTAATAATAATAATAATAAAATCATCATAATAATAATAGTTGTTGTTTTTGTTATTTTTAAAATAATTATAATTATAATAAATACATAAAAATAAAATATAACGCTTACATTAATTAAAATAAAATAAAAAACACAATAATAATAAAATTGTGAACCAGTGTGTAATTAAAGAAACTTGGCCCATTCATGACGAACACGTGAGTCAGTTTAGTCACATTTTCTTTGTGTTTTGGTCGTTTTTAAGCACATTTTCTGTACTTTACCTCAACCAATACCAATTTATGTCTCTCGTTATTGTTGGCAGGAATTAAATTGGTCAAAAATAGGGACACCTGGGACATTTCTTAAAAAAAAAAAAAAAAAAAAAAAACTGGGACAAATCGCTGGTTTTGTGTAAATCTGCTGGGACAGGGGACACAGACTCAAAACTGGGACACACGAGTTCTTCCCTCAAACTAAAAACACTAAATCTAGAGCAGACTTTCAGCTCTGGAGTGTTCTCTGTGCACAGCAGCGTCCGCCAACCTCACTGTGAGCGTCCCTCCTTCCCGTGCGGTTTTATCTCTGCGCGGTTTGTGCTGAAATGAATAAATATTTAAAGATAAGATCGTGAACAGATGAACAGAGAGCTGTGGGTGGACGTCTCTTACATTACAACATGTTAAAAGTACAAATAAAATAAATCTACACGAGTTATTTGACCAGAGAGAGAATTAATAGAACCTCAGAAGAACAAGCACCTTTAAAAAAATTAAAAATAAAGATAAGAACTAATAAAAAAGTGATTGTATTTCTGTTTGAGGAGATAGTGTATGGAACAACCTGAGTGATGAAAAAAAAAACCTCTATAAACACTGTAGAAGCCTTTAAAAAAAAGTACTATGAATTCAATTTTGTTTGTTTTAATTTATATTTTGTCACTTATACACAGTGTTGGGAAGTTTACTTTTAAAATGTAATCCCCTACAGATTACAGATTACACACCCCAACAAGTAGTTTGTAACGTAATGTTCACACTGGAGTCACATACAAGTCACATTTAACTGGAAATGTGAACGACCTCGAAAAAACATCGGATTTCACAAAAAAATCGGAATTGAGCGTTAAGCCCTGCAGTCTGAACGTAGACTTAGTGTGTTTACAGGTTTGTCTCCATGACGATAGACCAAAATGATGTCGTTACTGTGGAACATTAGTGATAACGTCTCCTCGCACTTTATTCTGACCTGGGATTTCTCTCTGTGGTGTTTCAGAACGTGTTGGTTTTGGCTGAAGCCGGCTGTTTGGACCCCAGAGTGTTCTGTACCTCCTGTATGGTGAGTGTTACACAAAACGTATTTTTGCTTTTGTTTAGGACTTCAGTGACAAAATACAGCCGTAGATTTAAGAACTTCCAATCCAATCCAACTTTATTTGTACAGCACATTTTATAAACAAGACAGTTTCCAAATAATAGAATCAATAGGTACAAGAATAATAATAAAATCAATGAATAAAAATTATAAAATCAGTAAATAAAGGCAGTAGTAAAAGAATAAAAGTTCCCACGGTCATGGAAATCCTGGAAAAGCCATGTTCTGTCAGGCTATTCTGATTATTTCTGAACATCTGCACCTTTTGTTTTAAATGAGACGACAATAAATCCACTGACTGGATTTAGAATGTTCAAAAACTATCATCTCAAACCATAAGGTGAGTGGAAAGAGTTCACATTTTATATTTAACCCCAAAAGTCTGATGAATTCTACACATTTAGAAAGTCATAAAGTCATGGAAAATTCACTTTAGGTCAAGAAAAAGTCATGGAAAAGTTTTGAAATTTTGTCAGTGAAAAAGAGCCTGAGTTTGTGTTTGTGTTTCAGATAAAGAAACCTGTGAGGACGTATCACTGCTTCATCTGTGACTCGTGTGTCGCAAAACACGACCATCACTCCATCTGGACCAACAACTGCATCGGTAACACACAAATATATACACAAATACACACAAAAATACACAAATATATACAAATACACTCACAAAACACGACCATCACTCCATCTGGACCAACAACTGCATCGGTAACACACAAATATATACACAAATAAACACAAATACACACAAAAATACACTCACATAACACAAGCATCACTCCATCTGGACAACAACTGCATCGGTAACATAAAAATACACACAAAAATACACAAATATATACAAATATATACAAATACACTCACATAACACAAGCATCACTCCATCTGGACCAACAACTGCATCGGTAACATAAAAATACACACAAAAATACACAAATATATACAAATATATACAAATACACTCACATAACACAAGCATCACTCCATCTGGACCAACAACTGCATCGGTAACACACAAATATATACACAAATAAACACAAATACACACAAAAATACACTCACATAACACAAGCATCACTCCATCTGGACCAACAACTGCATCGGTAACATAAAAATACACAAAAATATACTAAAATATACACAAATATTCACAAAAATGTACACAAATATTCACAAAAATATACACAAAAATGTACACAAATATTCACAAAAAATATACTAAAATATACACAAAAATATACTAAAATATACACTAAAATATGCACAAATATACACAAAAATATACTAAAATATACACTAAAATATACACAAATATACACAAAAATATACTAAAATATACACAAAAATATACTAAAATATACACAAAAATATGCACAAATATACACAAAAATATACTAAAATATACACAAAATATACACAAAAATATACTAAAATATACACAAAAATATACACAAATATTCACAAAAATATACACAAATATACACAAAAATATACACAAAAATATACACAAAAATATACACAAATATTCACAAAAATATACACAAAAAATATACTAAAATATACACAAAAATAAACTAAAATATACACAAATAAATAAATAAAAACAAAAATACACTCACTCAACACAACCATCACTCCATCTGGACCAACATTTGCTTTTAAACGTGTCTTGTGAGCTGAAAATTGATTTAAAGACATAATTCTAGTGGCAGTCGGACTCTGAGTCTGAAGTATTTTGTGTGGTTGTTGTTCCAGGAGCGAGGAACCATCACCTCTTCGTCCTCTTCCTCCTCTCCATGTCTCTGATGGGAGTCTGGATGTTCTACGGCGCCGTGCTCTGTGAGTTTAAACTCGACATGAACCTGAGCAGAACGTGACACTCGCCTCGTGATGTGAACATGTGCACAGTCCACACCTGAGGCTCGCTGAAGGATGATAGTGAAAGGAGGGAGCAGAAAACACAACAGACCAGTGGACAGGGACTCATCAGGGCAGGAGGATAAACCCACACACACGAGAAACACACATGTACTGCTGTAGAAAACCAGAGGAATTAGTGAACATAAAACACTCCAGCAGAGGGCGCAGTTGTTTATTCCTTGAGCTTCACCCTCACGCTCTCCTCAGGGTCACATAGACCCGAAGAAAATCTTTTTTTCCTTCCCGCTTTCTTGGGGCGGATCAATCAATTAATTTTCTTGCCTGATTGACCCGCCCCAAGAGAGCTCGAAGGTAAAAAAAAATGTGACCCCGAGGAGAGCATGAGGGTTTAATGATTAATGACATCCAGACAAAAATACCAGGAAGAAAAGATGCTAAAATCATGTTTGAAGTCACAGTTTATTTGCACATTTTATAAACAATCAATAATCCATACCCCTGTGTGTGTGTGTGTGTGTGTGTGTGTGTGTGTGTGTGTGTGTGTGTGTGTGTGTGTGTGTGTGTGTGTGTGTGTGTGTGTGTGTTCAGTGTGTGTGTGTGTTGTGTGTGTGTGTGTGTGTGTGTGTGTGTGTTGTGTGTTCATGTGTGTGTGTGTGTGTGTGTGTGTGTGTTCGTGTGTGTGTGTTCATGTGTGTGTGTGTGTGTGTGTGTGTGTTGTGTGTGTGTGTGTGTGTGTGTGTGTGTGTGTTCGTGTGTGTGTGTGTGTGTGTGTGTTTGTGTGTGTGTGTTTGTGTGTGTGTGTTCGTGTGTGTGTGTGTGTGTGTGTGTGTGTGTGTGTGTGTGTGTGTGTGTGTGTGTGTGTGTGTGTGTGTGTGTGTTCGTGTGTGTGTGTGTGTGTGTGTGTGTGTTGTGTGTTGTGTGTTCATGTGTGTGTGTGTGTGTGTGTGTGTGTGTGTGTGTGTGTGTGTGTGTGTGTGTGTGTTCGTGTGTGTGTGTTCATGTGTGTGTGTGTGTGTGTGTGTGTGTGTGTGTGTGTGTGTGTGTGTGTGTGTGTGTTCATGTGTGTGTGTGTGTGTGTTCATGTGTGTGTGTTCTGTGTGTTGTGTGTTCATGTGTGTGTGTGTGTGTGTGTTCGTGTGTGTTCGTGTGTGTGTGTGTTCATGTGTGTTCATGTGTGTGTGTTCAGTGTGTGTGTGTGTGTTGTGTTCATGTGTGTGTGTGTGTGTGTGTGTGTGTGTTGTGTGTGTGTGTTCATGTGTGTGTGTGTGTGTGTGTGTGTTCATGTGTGTGTGTGTGTGTGTGTGTGTGTGTGTTCGTGTGTGTTGTGTGTGTGTGTGTATGTGTGTGTTCATGTGTGTGTGTGTGTGTGTGTGTGTTGTGTGTGTGTGTGTGTGTGTGTGTGTGTGTGTGTGTGTGTGTGTGTGTGTGTGTGTGTGTGTGTGTGTGTGTTCATGTGTGTGTGTGTGTGTGTGTTCATGTGTGTGTGTGTGTTCATGTGTGTGTGTTTGTGTGTGTTGTGTGTGTGTGTGTGTGTGTGTTCGTGTGTGTGTGTGTGTTCATGTGTGTGTGTGTTCATGTGTGTGTGTGTGTTCGTGTGTGTGTGTTCATGTGTGTGTTCATGTGTGTGTGTGTGTGTGTGTGTGTGTGTTCATGTGTGTGTGTGTGTGTTCATGTGTTCGTGTGTGTGTGTGTGTGTTCATGTGTTCATGTGTGTGTGTGTGTGTGTGTGTGTGTGTGTTCATGTGTTCATGTGTGTGTGTGTGTGTGTGTTCATGTGTGTGTGTGTGTGTGTGTGTTCATGTGTTCATGTGTGTGTGTGTGTGTGTTCATGTGTGTGTGTGTTCATGTGTGTGTGTGTGTGTGTTCATGTGTGTGTGTGTGTGTTCATGTGTGTGTGTGTGTGTGTTCATGTGTGTGTGTGTGTTGTGTGTGTGTGTGTGTGTGTGTGTTCGTGTGTGTGTGTTCATGTGTTCATGTGTGTGTGTGTGTGTGTTCATGTGTGTGTGTGTGTGTGTTCATGTGTGTGTGTGTGTGTGTGTGTGTGTGTGTGTGTGTTCATGTGTTCATGTGTGTGTGTGTGTGTGTGTGTGTGTGTGTGTGTGTGTGTGTGTGTGTTGTGTGTGTGTGTGTGTGTGTGTTCATGTGTTCATGTGTGTGTGTGTGTGTGTGTGTGTTCATGTGTGTGTGTTGTGTGTGTTCATGTGTTGTGTGTGTGTGTTCATGTGTGTTGTGTGTGTGTGTGTTCATGTGTGTGTGTGTGTGTGTGTTCATGTGTGTGTGTTCATGTGTGTGTGTGTGTGTGTGTTCATGTGTTCATGTGTGTGTGTGTGTGTGTTCATGTGTGTGTGTGTGTGTGTGTGTTCGTGTGTGTGTGTTCATGTATGTGTGTGTGTGTGTTCGTGTGTGTTCATGTGTTGTGTGTGTGTGTGTGTGTGTGTGTGTTCATGTGTGTGTGTGTGGTGTGTGTTCATGTCATGTGTGTGTGTGTGTGTGTGTTCATGTGTTCATGTGTGTGTGTGTGTGTGTGTGTGTTCATGTGTTCATGTGTTCATGTGTGTGTGTGTGTGTTCATGTGTTCATGTGTGTGTGTGTGTTCATGTGTGTGTGTGTGTGTGTGTGTGTGTTCATGTGTGTGTGTGTTCATGTGTTCATGTGTGTGTGTGTGTGTGTGTTCATGTGTGTGTGTCATGTGTGTGTGTGTGTGTGTTCATGTGTTCATGTGTGTGTGTGTGTGTTTCATGTGTGTGTGTGTTCATGTGTGTGTGTGTGTGTGTGTGTGTGTGTGTTCATGTGTGTGTGTGTGTGTGTGTTGTGTGTTGTGTGTGTGTGTGTGTTCATGTGTTCATGTGTGTGTGTGTCATGTGTTCATGTGTTCATGTGTGTGTGTGTGTGTGTGTGTGTGTGTGTTCATGTGTGTGTGTTCATGTGTTCATGTGTGTGTGTTCATGTGTTCATGTGTGTGTGTGTGTTCATGTGTGTGTGTGTGTTCATGTGTGTGTTCATGTGTTCATGTGTGTGTGTGTGTGTGTTCATGTGTGTGTGTGTGTGTGTGTTCATGTGTGTGTGTGTGTGTGTGTGTTCATGTGTGTGTGTGTGTTCATGTGTGTGTGTGTGTGTTCATGTGTTCATGTGTGTGTGTGTTCATGTGTGTGTGTGTGTTCATGTGTGTGAGTGTGTTCATGTGTTCATGTGTGTGTGTTCGTGTGTTCATGTGTTCATGTGTGTGTGTGTTGTGTTCCAGTCTGGAGGTCCCACTGCTCCTCTCTGCCGTCTGAAGCCCGGCCGTGGGCTCTGATCTCTGGGTGTGTCTTCTCGTCTCCGTGGGTGTCGTCCATCTTGCTGCTGTCTGTGTACCACAGCTGCTGGAGCTGCGTCACTCTGCTCGTGCAGCTCTACCAGGTCTGTGCAGTCACCAGTCCAACTCTGGTTCTATGAGTCACTGCCCCCTGGTGGTCAGTGCGGGTGACATAAAACTGAAATATACTGAAGGAGACTTGATGTAAGAGGGTTTTTTTACCATGTGACACTGGTTCAGAGTGAATCATGTTTGAACAGAAACATTTTGCAGTGAAAGTTCCACCATTAAAACCTGATTTAAAGTCAGTTTCTTTATATTTCTTTATATTTATATTTCTGGTGTCTTGTCTCTGTGTTTGTGCAGATCTCGTTTTTGGGTTTGACGACGTCTGAAATCAAGAGTCTCGGAAAACTACGACAAAACATGTCCCTGAGACAGAACCCGTACAAGTGAGTAAGACCAGGTTTAGTCCTGGTTTAGACCTGGTTTAGTCCTGGTTTAGTCTTGGTTTACACATGGTTTAGACCTGGTTTAGTCCTTGGTTTAGTCCTGGTTTAGTCCTGGTTTAGTCCTGGTTTTAGTCCTGGTTTTAGTCCTAGTTTAGACATGGTTTAGTTCTGGTTTAGACCTGGTTTAGTCCTTGGTTTAGTCCTAGGTTTAGACCTGGTTTAGTCCTGGTTTAGTCGCCTGCTTTAGTCTTGGTTTACACATGGTTTAGACCTGGTTTAGTCCTAGTTTGGACATGGTTTAGTTCTGGTTTAGTCCTTGGTTTAGTCCTTGGTTTAGTCCTGGTTTAGTCCTGGTTTAGTCCTGGTTTTAGTCCTAGTTTAGACATGGTTTAGTTCTGGTTTAGACCTGGTTTACACCTGCTTTAGTCCTGGTTTAGTCCTGGTTCACACCTGGTTCAGACATGGTTTGGACCTGGTTTGGACCTGGTTTAGTCCTGTTCTAGTCCTGCTTTAGTCCTTTTTAGTCCTTTTTAGTCCTGTTCTAGTCTCGTTTTAGTCTTGGCTTAGTCCTGTTCTAGTCTCGTTTTAGTCCTGTTCTAGTCCTGGTCTGGTCCTGGTCTGGTCCTGGTCCTGGTCTAGTCCTGGTCTGGTCCTGGTCTGGTCCTGGTCTGACCCTGTTCTCTGTCCTCAGTCTGGGCGTGGTCAGAAACTTGGCCTCGTTCTTCCAGCTCAGATGTTGTGGACTTTTCAAGGCGTCGCTCGTCGACTGGACTCAGCAGACGTCGCTGGACCAGAGTCTGTTTGGACCCAGCGACATGGTCTGACCAATGAGAGGGCGGCTTTAGGGACACGCCCACCCGCGGACCAATCACAGAGCTGCTTTAGGGACACGCCCGCTGACGAACCAATCGCAGAGCTGCTACGGACAGACGTTTTCTTTCTGACCGATGAAATGTCTCCAGCGCTTCTCTGGACCAATCCCAGGCTCCGTTTTTGAAGACCATCAACCAATCACAGCCCTGTTCTCAAGACACGCCCACTTTTTTCAACCAATCAGGATTTAAACCACTACCGCGTCACATTTTGGACCAATCAGGCGGCTCCTTTTGTGACACGCCCCCAGATCTGACCAATCACAAGACGAAGGACCAAAGCACAGAGATTTTATTATTTATTTTTGTAGTTTGAAGGTTCAATTCCTGTGTAAAAAAAAAAAATCTGTGAAAAAAGCTGCTGCCTTAAACTGTAACCACTGACTTTTCTTTTTTTTTTTTTTATTTACACCAAATGATTTGAAACTGAATTTTTTAACGAAGACACACTGTGCAAACTGGACTTTTCAGAGATTTGAATCATGTTCTACTAGTTTTTCTTCTCACTGATCCTCGTGTTCTAAAACAACAAGGTTTTAGAGTCGTCCATGCATGTTTGAGTCATCTAGGGATCTTTCCTGGGCCCTATTCAAGCCCTACTCACGCTTAAAAGTACGAGCAGTGTTGGGAAGGTGACTTTTAAAATGTAATCCCCTACAGATTACAGATTACATACACCAAAAAGTAGTTTGTAACATAATCGATTAAATTACTTAAAGTGAGTAATGTAATCTGAATACTTTGGATTACTTGATTTGCCGTAGAGAAACAAAGACGAGGAAATCGTTTTGTCCAATAAAAGAAAATAAAAAGTCCAGACTTTACTGAACCAAATTAAAAATATTATTGAGAGACGACGAGACACGGTCCACACAGCAGGATTTAGTCCTGTTCAATCCTGTTTTAGACCTGTTTACTCACCTTTTCTTATTATAACCTGGTTTAGAATACTTAGAGGTTAAAGACCTTAGAAACTGTTTTGACTGGTTTAGATGTAACTGGTTTTAGACCTGGTAGATAGAGTTTAGTCCTGGTCCTATTTTCTGGTTTAAACCTGTTTTAGTCCTGTTTTAGACCTGGTTCTGGTAAAGTCCTGGTTTAGCTGTTTTAGACCTGGTTTAGTCCTGGTTTTAGACCTGTTTAGTAACCTGTAGTTTAACCTGTCCTGTAGTTTAGACCTTTAACCTGGTTTTTAACCTGGTTTAGACCTGTTTAATTAGACCTTTAGACCTTAACCTGTTTAGACCTGGTTTAGACCTGGTTTAGACCTGGTTTAGACCTGGTTTAGACTGGTTTACCTGTTTACCTGGTTTAGACTGGTTTTAGTTTAGACCTGTTTAGACCGGTTTTAGACCTGGTTTAATCTATTGATCTAGTTTACCTGTTTTACCTTTTAGATCTTTAGACCTGGTTTAGACCTGGTTTAGACCTGGTTTAGACCTGGTTTTAGACCTGGTTTAGTCCTGGTTTAGTCCTGTGTCCTGTGTAAACAGTTAAATCCCTCTGTCTAATCCATTTATTTCAACAAAGTAACTGTAATCCAATTACTACTCACTGAAACAGTAACTGTAACTGAATACAGTTACTCATCATTTGTACTCTGATTACATAACTCCGGTACTTGTAATCTGTTACTCCCCAACACTGAGTACGAGCATGTACGAGGCTCCGCCCACAAGCCTACGTCCCCCATGTTCCCACACGACAATTCTCCATAAATCAGTGCGTCTCAATTATTTTCTGTCAGGAAGAAGAAAACGTTTCACAAATCGCGCCGACGTACGAGTGCAAACGTTTTACCCGCGTCTCCAAAGCGACGCCCGGGACACGCGGCGTTTGTCAAGCGTCTCCTCGCCGTGATTGGGGGTGTTGTCGTGTCTTTCAGCAGACGCCATCATTTATTTTTCTCCGCGCCGTCCGCCACCGACATTTTTTAGACACGGTAAACGCGGCGTTTTTTTCCTCGTTTCCCGCCGTAGTCCCAGCGAAGCCGAGCGCTGCGGACGCTTCACGCACAGTTTGTTCTCTGCACTTCTCCCGCTCTGCGCTGCGTGTGAGCTGCGAACGAATCCTGACGCTGCGAGGTCACACGGTTTCTTCCAAGTGAAACCGACTCATGATCGTACGCGCTTCCTTCTCCAGTCGGCGCATTTGTTTCTTTTCTGAAGTCGTTTTAGATAAGGTGACCATATTTCCGTTTGTGAAAACCCGGACACCTTTTTGTGGGGGGGGGTAATTACACACAGGTGGGTCAGGACTAAACCAGGTCTAAACCAGGACTAATCTTGGACTTAAGGGAGAAAACGTCGAGCAGTTTGTTCGCAAACCGCGATCGGCAATTGCTGCGTTTACCTCCGTGAGGTGCAGAGCTGAGCCGCTCCTTTCTCCTGTGGTCACCTCCAAGCCCTCCAACGGTCCTTTCTGTTTAGTCCTGTTTAGTCCTGGTTTAGTCCTGGTTTAGTCTGGTTTAGTCTGGTTCAGTCTAGTTCTCCTTTAGTCCTGGTTAGTCCTGGTTTAGTCTGGTTCAGTCCGTGGCGTAGGCAGCGCAAAAGTTTGGTATAATCTCAGGTTAACGGGCAGGTGCGGTCCTGTCCTGGCGGGTGCGGTCCTGTCCTGGACTCTGCTCTGTCGGCTCCATTACAGAATAAATGAATCTTCAGTTCGTTACATAAAGGAGGAAAATAACAAAAGGACGACAACAGCAACAAGTTTTAAGAAGGAAGTAAAAAGTGTTGCACCTGTCGATCCTGTCGGAGAAAAGTGTATAAAGTTTGTTTTAAGTCTGTAAAACCTCAGCACAGATAGAATCATTGTAAAATATAAAGTTGATACTTTGTGGATTTCACCTGTCGCAGGTTATTTTTAGAACATAACCCCCACGATAAACGAGGGACACTGAACTCTCACCTCAGCCTGTGCACATGGACTCACACTTGTCCCGACCGGGACGGAAAACAGAGAATTTCTTGTCCAAGTCGTTGTTAAATGCACATTTGTGCTTCAGTGTGTTTCAGACCCACTGTTTGTGTCTCGCTCCTTCTGAGTCACAGACGAGAGACGCTCAGTTTAATGAACGATACCGAAAACCCAGACATTTGCATCACTTTATAAAAAAAAAAAACCCGGACGCCCCGGACAGGACATACAGACATGTCCGGGGAAAAACGGACGTTTGGTCACCCTAGTTTAGATCAATATTTAGATTTAAAACGTCACATTTATAACTGATTGATCCACAAAGTCACAGATTTTAACAATAGAACAAAATCACAGTGTGTCTTCTTTAAAACATCAACATTTAAACGTAAAAGCAAATATTAAATGTTTGGTTCATAAATGAATATATTGCCCTGATTTCTGTGCTCATAATCCCGGTTGTTGCCAGCAGAGGGCGCAGGAGGCCCTGAGCAGTCAAAATGAGGTTAAAGATGTTTTCTGTGGCACAGTCTGGACTCGCTGTGTCGCTGTGGGAAAAAAGGGACGTTTGTACATTTACAGTTTTGTAAAAGTTGCATGTTTTTGTTAAAATGGTTCAATAAATCAACCACGTGCCTGTCTTTTACTCAAGTCCTGGTTTGGTTCTGGCCGAGACCTGGTCCAGTTCCACTCAGGTCCTGGTTTAGACCTTGTTAAGTCCCGGATTAGTAGTTTTAGTTTTAGTTTAGTCCGTGTCTCTGGTCTGGTTCAGTCCTGGTTTAGATGGTTTAGTTCTTCTTTAGACATTTGGTTTAGTCTTGGTTTGGACTTGGGTTGGATCTGGTTTAGTCCTACTTTAGTCTTGGTTTAGTCCTGGTTTGAGACTGAATTATACCTGGGTTTTTTTTTGGGGGGGGGGGGGGGGGTTTCCCCCTGGTTTGGATGTGGTTCAGTTCCGGTTTAGTCCTTGGTTTAGACCTGGGTTAGTCCTGGTTCAGTCTGGGTTCTGACCAAGTTTAGTCCTAGTTTTGGTCCAGTTCCATTTAGCCCTGGTTTGGACCATGGTTAGGGGAAGTTCAGTCCTGGTTTAGACCTGATTTAATCCTGGTTCAGTCCTATTTTAGTCCTGTTTTAGACCTAGTTTGGGACTGAGTTACAGTAGTTTTTTAGGTTCATGTTTAGTCCTGGTTTAGTCCTGGTTCAGTCCTGGCCTAGTCCTGGTTTAGTTCCACTTAGTTTCTGACTTAGACCTCATTAAATCCCTGATTAGTCCTGGGATAGTTCTAGTTTAGTCCTTGTTTCTGGTCTGGTTTAGATCTCCATAAGTATTGGTTTAGTTTAGTCTTGGTTTGGATCTGGTTTAGTCCTGGTT
This sequence comes from Boleophthalmus pectinirostris, assembly GCF_026225935.1. Lineage (NCBI taxonomy): Eukaryota > Metazoa > Chordata > Actinopteri > Gobiiformes > Gobiidae > Boleophthalmus > Boleophthalmus pectinirostris. The sequence continues at coordinate 43,552,300 of NW_026571140.1, forward strand.
TGAGACTGAATTATACCTTCTTTTTTTTTTTGGACGTGGTTCAGTTCTGGTTTAAATCCATAAAAAACGTTTGAATCTTGACTCATTTATTTTTTTTTAAATTTCAGGACAAAAATTTGAAAGTGAAAAACGACAATAAAACTTTTAAAACAGTTTTAATTCATGTTTTTGTAAATTTAAACACATTTTTGGATCTGTTCAGTTCATCGCCTCGTTCCCCAAACCGAAACCTTTAGGCCCAAAGTTTTTAGCGTAGCAAACTGAAAGAAAAGAGAAAATGGTTTAGTCCTGGTTCAGTCCTGGTCTAGTCCTGGTCCAGTCCTGGTTTAGTCCTGGTTTAGTCCTGGTCCTAGTCCAGTCCTGGTTTAGTCCTAGTCCTAGTCCTAGTCCTGGTCTAGTCCTGGTTAGTCCTGGTTAGTCCTGGTTTAGTCCTGGTTTAGTCCTGGGTCTAGTCCTGGTTCAGTCCTGGGTCCTGGTTAGTCCTGGTCCTGGTTAGTCCTGGTCTAGTCTGGTTTAGTCCTGGTTTAGTCCTGGTTTAGTCCTGGTTTAGTCCGGTTTAGTCCTGGTTTAGTCCTGGGTCCTGGTTTAGTCCTGGTTTAGTCCTAGTCCTGGTCTAGTCCTGGTTTAGTCCTGGTTTAGTCCTGGTTTAGTCCTGGTCCTAGTCCTAGTCCTGGTTTAGTCCTGGTTTAGTCCTGGTTTAGTCCTGGTTTAGTCCTAGTCCTGGTCTAGTCCTGGTCTAGTCCTGGTTTAGTCCTGGTGGTCTAGTCCTGGGTCTAGTCCTGGGTCCTGGTTTAGTCCTGGTTTAGTTTAGTCCCCTGGTTTAGTCCTGGTTTAGTCCTAGTCCTGCTTTAGTCCTGGTTTAGTCCTAGTCCTCCTTTAGTCCTGGTTTAGTCCTGGTTTAGTCCTGGTTTAGTCCGTTTAGTCCTGGTTTAGTCCTAGTCCTGGTTTAGTCCTGGTTTAGTCCTAGTCCTGGTTTAGTCCTGGTTTAGTCCTGGTTTAGTCCTTAGTCCTGGTCCAGTCCTGGTTTAGTCCTGGTTTAGTCCTGGTTTAGTCCTGGTTCCTAGTCCTGGTCCTAGTCCTGGTTTAGTCCTGGTTTAGTCCTGGTCTAGTCCTGGTTTAGTCCTGGTTTAGTCCTGGTTTAGTCCTGGTTTAGTCCTGGTTTAGTCCTGGTCCAGACCTTTACAGTAAATTTCTCCGTCTTTGTCTGTAACTGTTGTCGACTCCAGACTTTTTCCGCACCGAACGCAGCGGAAACACGTCTTGTGCCACGGCTGAAACACAACACACCCGCTTCAGTTAAAGCTGCACTACGGCACCTTGCTGTGTTCCACAGTGTGGCATTAAACCTTTCTGTCTCCATGGAGACCAGACCGGGTCAGACCTGTGGGGAGGCGAGCCGCTCACAGTCAGAATGTCTGTTTTATAAAAGCACCTGTGACTGAATAAATGTAAAGTCGAGCTGTTTAATGTCGCACTGTGGAACATTCCAGACACAGCGACGACGTCTCCATGGAAACAAGTAGGTGTTGGACGCTCAACCAGAAAGTTACATCAGCGGTTTTAAGGCGGGTCAGAACAGTCCTGGTGTCGGTTCCTGCACCAGTTCCACGGAGGATCCAAAGTGCTCACAGTTTAAACAGACAAACTCAGGTCCAGGGGCCAAATTTGGGCCGTGATATAATTATATTTGGCCCCTGAGATCGTATCAAATCTGTATTAGAGCTGCTGCCGCACACAGATCAACTAGAGACATTATTTATTTCAAATGTTATTATTTTATATTCTGTTTGTTCTGGATTCAATGTTTAAGCAAAACTATTATTAAACATTTATTTGAATAAGAAAAAGTTGAACATTAATCCCTCATGACCAGTGCAGGCCTCAAGAAAATCAAACCTGTTTGATCCCAGTCGCCTCTCGTGAGGGTTTTTCTGTCTGTAAGACGGCGTCTCCAACCTTTTTTCTCTCGTGAGCATCTTTACAAAACAAAAATACCAGAGATCTGCCAATTTCACTTAGTCGCAAAGAAACTGAGTAAATATAAGAGCAGAGGCAAGTCTCGACGCTTCTAAAACATAAACCATTATCCATCAAAATAATACATTTACAGTGGTACTATTATTATTATTATTATTATTATTATGCACAATACAGAATTTAGAAATCCTTTGGTGAGCGAGCTGCTTTGGACGGGGTGGAGCAGTTAATAAGTAAGTAAGTATCGAGTAATAAAGTGTCGTGAATGTACTACATGCATATATTAAATACTGAAATCTTTGTTTAAATATTACACAATGAGTGCGTTTACATGCACATCAGTAACCCGGTTATGATCGGGTTTTTTGAGTATCCCGGTTTCTTGTTGGTGCATGTAAACGCAGTAACCCGGTTTCAGTAACCCGGTTATGGCAGTGTCCCGGTTATTAGAAACCAGGTTACTGTAGCTGGTTTATTCTGATAGTAACCAGTGATACTTGTGGCATGTAAACGCAGTATCCCGGTTACTGCAACATAAAGTTGAGTCACATGCGTCCAAAAGACACTTTCCAGCCTTTTCACCACAACAGTAGTGACATAAAATAAATAAAGTGACCCAAACGAGTGAAATGACGTAAAATTAAGAGCTGCGCTAAACCTGCACACGTACAATCTGCACTCGTGTGACGCTGAAAAACTAAAACATGAACTATCTCCTGTACTCACACACACAGAACACAGACTTACCATCATTTCAGCACCTCTTCTGTCACAGAAATAACACACATAATCCACAGAGTCGTGTCATTTAGTCCAAAAGAAACTGATCACATCAGCGGCACAAGGAGCGAGTTGTTTTTTATCGCCGCTAACAGTTTATGCTAATTAGCCAAACGGTCTTAAGTTTCGTTTCTGTAAAACGTAAACAAATGTGATCAGAGCTGAATGATCTGATCAAACGGGCTGATGTGTCTATAGTGTTTATGGTTTATATGTTGTAAAGTTGAGTTTATTTATGCAGAAGATTTGAATGAAGAATCTGCACAGTGGATTGTGGGAGATCTCGTAGCTCCTTAGCTTCTTTCTCTTTCTTTTACTAAATATTATAATATTAGGAACAACCTGAAACTTCAATTTCAGCACAAAGTTTGAACATGAACTTGTCTGTAAACAGGAATAAGTCCATTTTTGTTGTAAAATCCTGCACTCGGCTCCACTTTTCTCATGTTGGACATTTTTCTGATGAGGGTGTCACGGTCAACAGTCAAAACGATCGTCCTTTAAGAGCGTTTGGAAAGAGACAAGTCTTCATTTGTGCTGCTCTGGTGGGAGGGGCCACGTACAGAGACGCTGGAGACGCTGCTGTGATAAACACCACAGAAAATTAACACGATTTTAATAGAAAATATAATTCAAATATTTTAGTAGAAAATCAGCCGAGGGTCAGATTAAAGGTCTTGGAGGGCCGGATCTGGCCCCCGGGCCGTATGTTTGACACCTGTGGAATAGGGAAAAACATTTTTGTGATTTTAATCAATCGATCCAAGTTGTTATTTTGACATGTTAAGAGTCACTGGTGGCTCCTGGTGTCAGAACATGAATCATGATCTGTGAACTTTTAAACCCTGAGATTTGGTCAAACAGTTTGAGGCTGAAACATCCAAAATACGACACAGTGAACGTTCGGCTTTAGAAAAGTTTGACTTGTTTTCCAACTTTTCGGTTCCTGGACGCTCTGATTTTCGGTTCGTAAACGCATCAGTCGGTTCTAAATTAGGTTTGGAACTGGACTCCGGCCCTCGGTCCTGTCGTCCTGAAAACACCACAGTGCAGCTCGACATGTTTGTGTTTGTACCTTTCCTCCTCCCATGATTTTCTCTGCGGCGTAAACGGCTTTAGAACAACGAGAACAACGGTCAGAACCTCCCAACCTCTGAGCGAACTTTGACCCCACGCCGGGAGAAGAAGAAGAAGAAGGAGAAGGAGAAGAAGAAGAAGAAGGAGGCTTCGGGTTGGACCTGAGGGAGACCAGAGTGAGTCAGATGCCCTCCCACACTCCTGTATCCCCCCTCCCCATGTGTGTCAGGGGCCCTCCCTCCTCGTGTGTGTGTCAGGGGCCCTCCCTCCTCGTGTGTGTCAGGGGCCCTCCCTCCTCTCGTGTGTGTCAGGGGCCCTCCTGTGTGTGTGTCAGGGGCCCTCCCTCCTCGTGTGTGTCAGGTGCCCTCCCTCCTCTTGTGTGTGTCAGTGCCCTCCTCCTCGTGTGTGTCAGGTGCCCTCCCTCCTCTCGTGTGTGTGTCAGGTGCCCTCCCTCCTCTCGTGTGTGTCAGGTGCCCTCCCTCCTCGTGTGTGTCAGGTGCCCTCCCTCCTCTCGTGTGTGTGTGTCAGGTGCCCTCCCTCCTCGTGTGTGTCAGGTGCCCTCCCTCCCTCGTGTGTGTCAGTGTGTCATGCCCTCCCTCCTCGTGTGTGTCAGATGCCCTCCCTCCTCTCGTGTGTGTCAGGTGCCCTCCCTCCTCGTGTGTGTGTCAGGTGCCCTCCCTCCTCGTGTGTGTCAGATGCCCTCCCTCCTCGTGTGTGTCAGGTGCCCTCCCTCCTCGTGTGTGTCAGGTGCCCTCCCTCCTCGTGTGTGTCAGGTGCCCTCCCTCCTCGTGTGTGTCAGGTGCCCTCCCTCCTCTCGTGTGTGTGTCAGGTGCCCTCCCTCCTCCTCGTCGTGTGTGTCAGGTGCCCTCCCTCCTCGTGTGTGTCAGGTGCCCTCCCTCCTCGTGTGTGTCAGGTGCCCTCCCTCCTCGTGTGTGTCAGGTGCCCTCCCTCCTCATGTGTGTCAGGTGCCCTCCCTCCTCGTGTGTGTCAGGTGCCCCTCCATGTGTGTGTGTCAGGATGCCCTCCCTCCTCGTGTGTGTCGTGTGTGTCAGGTGCCCTCCCTCCTCGTGTGTGTCAGGTGCCCTCCCTCCTCTCGTGTGTGTCAGATGCCCTCCCTCCTCTCGTGTGTGTCAGGTGCCCTCCTCCTCGTGTGTGTCAGGTGCCCTCCCTCCTCTCGTGTGTGTCAGGGGCCCTCCCTCCTCACGTGTGTGTCAGGTGCCCTCCCTCCTCTCAGTGTGTGTCAGTGCCCTCCCTCCTCGTGTGTGTCAGGTGCCCTCCCTCCCTCTCGTGTGTGTGTCAGGTGCCCTCCCTCTCGTGTGTGTCAGGTGGTGTGTGTCAGTGCCCTCCCTCCTCGTGTGTGTGTCAGTGTGTGCCCTCCCTCCTCGTGTGTGTCAGGTGCCCTCCCTCCTCGTGTGTGTCAGGTGTGCCCTCCCTCCTCTCGTGTGTGTGTCAGGTGCCCTCCCTCCTCGTGTGTGTCAGGTGCCCTCTCCTCTCGTGTGTGTCAGGTGCCCTCCCTCCTCTCGTGTGTGTCAGGTGCCCTCCCTCCTCTCATGTGTGTGTCAGGTGCCCTCCCTCTCTCTCGTGTGTGTGTCAGGGGCCCTCCCTCCTCTCGTGTGTGTCAGGGGCCCTCCCTCCTCTCGTGTGTGTCAGTGTGTGCCCTCCTCCTCTCGTGTGTGTGTCAGGTGCCCTCCCTCCTCTCGTGTGTGTCAGGTGCCCTCCTCTCGTGTGTGTGTCAGGGGCCCTCCCTCCTCTCGTGTGTGTCAGGGGCCCTCCCTCCTCGTGTGTGTGTCAGGTGCCCTCCCTCCTCTCGTGTGTGTCAGGTGCCCTCCCTCTCTTCTCGTGTGTGTCAGGTGCCCCCCCTCCTCTCGTGTGTGTGTCAGATGCCCCCCTCCTCCTCTCGTGTGTGTGTGTGTCAGGGGCCCTCGTGTGTGTCAGGGGCCCTCCCGTGTGTGCGTGGGGCTCACAGTAGCGCTGAGCCGGGCCGGGGCGGGTCGGAGCTCAAGGCGCCGGCGCCCTGGCCGTAGCCGTAGCCTTTTGGTCCGTACTTCTTGCCGTAGCAGGATTTACAGTAAACCTCCGAGTCGTGAGCGGCGACGGTGTGACTGTCCAACGCTTTTCTACACGACACTGACCACAGAAGAAGAAGAAGAAGAAGAAGAAGAAGAACACACCGTAATCACCCTCTGACCCTAACCTGGTTTAGTCCTGGTTTAGTCCTGGTTTCAGTCCTGGTCTAGTCCTGGTTTAGACCTGGTTTAGTCCTGGTTTAGTCCTGTTTAGTCCTGTTTTCCTGGTTTATAGTCCTGGTTTAGACCTGGTTTAGTCCTGGTTTAGACCTGGTTTAGTCCTGGTTTAGTCCTGGTTTAGTCCTGGAATGGTTAGTCTGGTTTTATCTCTGTTTTAAAGATGTCCTGGTTTAGTCCCTGATATAAACGTGGTTTAGTCCCGTTTCAGTCCTGGTTTAAACTTGTTTTAGTCCTGGTTGAGTTCTGGTTTAGTCTTGGTTTGGTCCTGTGTCAGTCCTGGTTTAGTATCTGGTTTAGACTTCAGTTCAGTCCTTGTTTAGGAAAGTTTCAATCCTGGTTTAGTCCTGGGATGTTTAGTCTGGTTTTAGCTCCGTTTTAGATTAGTCCTGGTTTAGACCCGGTTTAGACCCGGTTTTAGGCCTGGTTTAGTTCTGGTTTAGTCTCTGACCCTCTCCTCTTCCTCCTCTGACTCTGTGACCTTCTCGTCTGGATTTATTGGATTATAATTCTTTACAGTTGTTCCAAAAGTCCCAACAGTGAACCACATTTAGACCTGGTTTAGTCCTGGATTAGTCCTGGTCGAGTCTCTGTGGGACGAGTTTCCACAGCGACAGTTTATCAGTCCACGAGTTTCTATTTTTGGAGCGAGAAAGAGAAACAACTGCATCTGTTCAGTCCTGGTTTTGGGTCCCTGGTTCAGTCCTGTTTTAGTCCTGGTTCAGTCCTGGTTTAGTCCTGGTTTAGTCCTGGTTCAGTCCTGGTTTAGTCCTGGTTCAGTCCTGGTTTAGTCCTGGTTTAGTCCTGGTTAGTCCTGGTTGTCCTTTATCCTGGTTTAGTCCTGGTTTAGTCCTGGTTTAGTCCTGGTTCAGTCCTGGTTTAGTCCTGGTTTAGTCCTGGTTTAGTCCTGGTTTAGTCCTGGTTTAGTCCTGGTTTAGTCCTGGTTGAGTTCTCACAGCAGATGAAGCAGGTCTTGTGGAAGCGTCGTCCGTTACATTGGATTTCTTCCGCGTGATAAACCGTCTTCTCACACGCTGCGCACGAAGCTCCGCCCCCCAACTGCGGCATCTGCAACAGGCCACGCCCACAACACAGGTTAGCCACGCCCACACATCATATCAGCCCTCAGTCTGTCCCGGGGCAGCTGTGACTTCGTTTAAACCTTTGTTTGAGCGATTAAACCGACTGTGTGTAAGAACTGAGCGTCTTGAGACTCTGCGCCTCGTTACACTTTTGTCTCTTAGCAGCTCGATACTTTGACGTGTCAATCACACTGAGGGACATCGCTTCATGTTCTGACGACATCACCACATTACACCAACTTCAGTCAAACAAAAATGGTGTAAATATCAATAAAAATCTTCTGCAGCAGCTCCCAAAACACAAAACAGCAAGATCAAGTTTATATCCAAACTTTATGAATGAAACCAAAGTATTTATGTAAAATAAAGTCTCTATGTTCACATGGAATTAAAATGTGACACATTTTATTGATCACAGCCGACGAGAGCAGGAAATGTCATGTCCTCGTTTGACGACATTGGGACGATAATGTTATTGATTGTATCGTGTTTTTAGCTGAACTTGAATGAGTTTACTGGTGCTGGAGTCGAGATCGAATCAAGACCACGATCAGAGTCCTGACCAAAGACACAGACAAGACCACAGAGAAACCACAAGACCACAGAGTCCAAGACCACAGAGTCCTGAAACCAGTCCAAGACCACAGAGTCCTGAAACCAGGACAAGACCACAGAGTCCTGAAACCAGTCCAAGACCACAGAGTCCTGAAACCAGTCCAAGACCAAGACCGAGACAAGACCAAGACTTTTAAAGGCCAAAACTGAGACAAAGCCCAGACCAAGTGCCATCAAGACCAAGACAAGACTGGTTTAGACCTGGTTTAGTCCTGATTTTGCCCTGGTTTAGACCTGGTTTAGACCTGGTTTAGACCTGGTTTAGTCCTGGTTTAGTCCTGGTTTAGTCCTGGTTTAGTCCTGGTTTAGACCTGGTGGTTTAGTCCTGGTTTAGTCCTGGTTTAGTCCTGGTTTAGTCCTGGTCCTGGTTTAGTCCTGGTTTAGTCCTGGTTTAGTCCTGGTTTAGTCCTGGTTTAGACCTGGTTTAGTCCTGGTTTAGTCCTGGTTTAGTTCTGGTTTAGACCTGGTTTAGTCCTGGTTTAGTCCTGGTTTAGTCCTGGTTTAGTTCTTGTTTAGTCCTGGTTTAGTTTAGTCCTGGTTTAGTCCTGGTTTAGACCTGGTTTAGTCCTGATTTAGTCCTGGTTTAGTCCTGGTTTAGTCCCAGTTTGGTCCCGGTTTAGTCGTGGTTTAGTTCTGGTTTAGTCCTGGTTAGTCCTGGTTTAGTCCTGGTTTAGTCCTGGTTTAGTCCTTTAGTCCTGGTTTTAGACCTGGTTCAGTCCTGGTTTAGCCCTAGTTTAGTCCTGGTTTAGACCCTGGTTCAGTCCTGGTTTACTTCTTTGTTAATCCTGGTTTAGTTCTGGTTTAGTCCTGGTTTAGTCCTGTTTTAGTCCTGGTTTAGTCCTGATTTAGTCCTGGTTTAGACCTGGTTTAGTCTAGTTTAGTCCTGGTTTAGACCCTGGTTTAGTCCTGATTTAGTCCTGGTTTAGACCCTGGTTTAGTCCTGGTTTAGTCCTTAGTTTAGTCCTGGTTTAGTCCTGATTTAGTCCTGGTTTAGTCCCTGGTTTAGTCCTGATTTAGTCCTGGTTTAGACCCTGGTTTAGTCTTAGTTTAGTCCTGGTTTAGACCCTAGTTTAGTCCTGATTTAGTCCTGGTTTAGTCGTAGTTTAGTTCTGGTTTAGTCCTGGTTCAGTTTTAGGTTAATCCTGGTTTAGTCCTGGTTTAATCCTGGTTTAGTCCTGGTTTAGTCCTGGTTTAGTCCTGGTTTAATCCTGGTTTAGTCTTGGTTTAGTCTGGTTTAGTCCTGTTTTAGTCCTGGTTCAGTCCTGGTTTAGTCCTGGTTTAGTCTTGGTTTAGTCTTATTTAGTCCTGGTTTAGTCTTGTTTTAGTCTTGGTTTAGTCCTGGTTTAATCCTGGTTTAGTCTTGGTTTAGTCCTGGTTTAGTTTTGGTTTAGTTCTGGTTTAGTCCTGGTTCAGTCCTGGTTTAGTCCTGTTTTAGTCCTGTTTTAGTCTTAGTTTAGTCCTGGTTTAGTCTTGGTTTAGTCTTGTTTTAGTCCTGTTTTAGTCCTGGTTCAGTCCTGGTTTAGTCCATGATTGTCACATAATGAATAAACTTGAGCCTTTAATTTAAACTGTTCTAAATTTCCCAAACAAATCCTAAAAATTTAAACAAAACACCAAATTTTCATCAAAATTTTTCCCATAAATTCCCGTTATAAAGACTGGACGTTCCTGAGCTCCAGTCCCCGTGTTTCTGTCTCTGTCTCAGTTTCAGTTTCAGCTCAGTGAGACTCTGGAGGTGTTTTTTTTTGGAGCTCTGGTCTTTGGTCCCTGGTCCGTGTTTGTCCAGTGACATCATCAGCAGAAATAGACCGTCACTCACACAAAGAACGTTACACAAACATTCCGGACGAGGACCACGCGCCAAAACTCAGACACGCCCGGGTTTGGACGATTGGGAGAAATAAAACCGTGAAAAGACGCGTCACTTTGTCCATTTTTGACTCTTTTGTGTGTCATTTTTTTTGTCTTGGGCTCATTTTCAATCAATTTTAGCTCAAGAAATCACAATATTTACTATTTACTCGCATCAAATTGGTCAACTTTGGACATTTCTTGAATAAAACTCGGACCAATCTCTGGTTTTGTTTGAGGTTTTTTTTTTAGATAATATCAGAGAAACGATTAGATTTCAGTTTTATACGACTTTAACGACGAGGAAAACGTGAGTCAGCAGCTTCACGGCGCGATGTCGATCAAACAGAACAAACACTCCAGGGACCTTCACCGGAAAAACCCACAGCGCTGCTTCAGACCTGGTTTAGTTCTGGTTTAATCCTACAGTGTGTTAGACCCGGTTTAGTCCTGGCGTAGTCTTGGTTTAACTCAGTTTTGTGTCTACAGTTGTAAAGACCTGGTTTTAGTGCAGTTTAGTCCTGGTTTGGTGTTTTTTAATCCTGTTTTAGACCTGGTTTAGTCCTTTTTGAGTCCTGGTTTAGATCTGTTTTAGTCCTAGTTAAGCCCCTGGTCTAGTCCTGGTCTAGTCCTGGTTTAGTCCTGGTTTAGTCCTAGTTTAGTCCTGGTTTAGTCCTGGTTTAATCCCTGGTTTAGTCCTGGTTTAGTCCTGGTTTAGTCCTGGTTTAATCCTGGTTTAGTCCTAGTTTAGTCCTAGTTTAGTCCTGGTTTAGTCCTGGTTTAGTCCTAGTTTAGTCCTGGTTTAGTCCTGGTTTAGTCCTGGTTTAGTCCTAGTTTAGTCCTGGTTTAGTCCTGGTTTAGTCCTGGTTTAGTTCTAGTTCAGTCCTGGTTTAGTCCTAGTTTAGTCCTTGGTTTAGTCCTGGTTTAGTCCTGGTTTAGTCCTGGTTTAGTCCTCCTGGTTTAGTCCTGGTTTAAGTCCTGGTTTAGTCCTAGTTTAGTCCTGGTTTAGTCCTGGTTTAGTCCTAGTTTAGTTAGTTTCCTGGTTTTAGTCCTG
>NW_026571140.1:43565478-43630478 GCF_026225935.1 Boleophthalmus pectinirostris
CTTCAGAATGTCATTTAAGTGTTTGTGTGTTTGTGTTTGAGCTTTGATTTATTTTATTAATGTTGATTACTGAGAAAACCTGATCACAAACATATTAAGTGTAAATCTATTATTTCTCGTTGCATGTCTGCGGCACATCAGAGGTTTTGACTGTGAACGGTGTGAGAAAAATTGTAAATTCTGTCTTCAGGTTTTAAAATATAATTCAAATATTTGAGTAGAAAATCAGGTGAGGGTCAGATTGCGGGGGTCACTTATCCACAGATCTGACCTGTAACTCCTCCCATAGTATGACATTAAACGTTAAAGGTTGTATGGAGCATTTTTTTATTTGTTTCAAATTGTCAATGAAAGTTTAAAATACCATTACAGAGACGCAGCAGCTTTGTAATTATGATGACCAAAAAAAAAAAAAGAAAATCTATCAACTGTGGACGTGTTGAGGCCAGATAAACATCAGCCAATAGAAAACGAGGCTGCCTCATTTTCTATTGGCTGTCAGGTTGTCAATCAAACTCCCTACATTTCTAAGGTAACTATGCAGCGGGTCTTAGAGGCTTTTTCTCTCTCGCAGTTCACATAAAGTTTGTTGCGATGTCGGACGAGAATCGACGACCAGTTCGCCACAAAAGAAAGTCCGTTTTTGATGTCGCTGAAAGAAGAAGAAAAGGAGCGAAGACAAACTGAGGTGATTCTTGGAGATTCCTTCCAGTGACTGCGCGACTGAAGCAGACGACGGGTCTGTAACAAACAGGCTGGTTTGTTACTAGAACCACACGTAGCACCTTCACCCTTCACTGGAGCACTTTAAAACACTGCACTTTCCTTGCACACAGCACTTTTAACATATTTGCACATCACAAAATAAATTGCACACAATTGGTTTTAAAAAATATTTATTGTCTTTCCTTTAACCATTTTTTATTCCTGAGGCACAGTGGCACTTTAATTGGAAGCTGCTTGTCCCTGGAGGAAAGGAGGAAAAAAAGGAGACAATAACAAATTACATTTTAAATTGACTTTGTGCAATAAATATGGTGCAATATCTGTTTTAGAATGTTTTAAGTGTTGATGTGTTTAGTGTATTTTATTGTGTTTTAATGAACGGTGTGGATCTGCTTTTACTTACCTCCCCTTTTTTATCTTCTGTCCAGGTGTGAAAAGAGTCCCCCGGAAACGAGCTCCCTCTTTTATGGTTCCGGGCTGGACCACGTGTAACATTTTGTACAGGGGTTTTAGGTTTGGTGTTTTATTGGTTTATGGGTTTTAACATTTAATTGGTGTAATGGTTTTAGGGTTTTTATGTATATAGTTGGTGGTTTTAATAGTTATCTGGGTTTTGGGTTGTTTTATGGAGGTTTAGGTTTTAATTTTACGCTAATGATAATTTTAACCATCCCTGTTTTAGCATAGTGGTTTTATCCAATCAGTAGGACCGGCATAAAAGGCGCCTTCAAGATCAGTCTGTGTTCTGCTGCTGGAGAGGAAACTGCTGCCTGCCTCCGTTTTGCACCCTGCACTTTTTGCACTTGCACTTTTGTAATCATTGAAAAAACAAAAGTAAACTGTGGACCACAAGTACCGGTCTGTGTCTGGATTTGTTTTTTTTTACCTTGCTCACTGAACCCCAAGCCGCTCACGGTCAACCGACGTTACAGGGTCTAAAAACTGAGGTGTCGGTCTCTAAATTATTTCTCGAGGCTGTGGAGGAGGAAGGTGGTGTCACATGCACTACATTTGAAAAAGGACTGTCGCTGGATTTCTCTTTCCTTAAAAAAATCCTCTATACAACCTTTAAAGCGAGTGTCAGTACTGGGCCATTTCAGCAATATCAGAAAAGTTACACAGTGAACCTTTAAATTACCAGAAGACCAGATGAACCTCGTTGGACTGTACAGGATTTGTACTTTTACTCGAGTCCCACTCAAACCAAACACAAAAGAAACTCGATTTTTACAAAACCATTTATTTATTCAAATATTTACATTTCACTGTTTTTAATTAGTTTTGTTTCTTTCCATAAATTATTTTAAATTTGATTCTCGTCACAGTTATTCACATTTTAACGACATGTACACGTGCAACTCCACATCACCAAAGCCCCCCGTAAAAAAACTGAATTATTAAGAAAATATTCAAACTAAATGACCTAAAACATAATTAAAAGTAAAATAACACGTCTAAATTATAATTATCTCGTGAAGACCCTTTTTCTCTGATTAGAAATAAAATAAAACAGGTAGTAAAAGTAAAAAGTAAAAGTGAAAAGGATTTTAAAATGTTTTGGAACCAGTATTTGAAACGTGAGGACGGCAGCGGCTCAGGGGGTCGAGCCGTCGCCTTCTAACCAGGAGGTGCTCGGTTTGATCCCGGTTCTAAAGGAGGATCAATCGTCCACAGAGATTATTATTTGGCAAATTAAAATATAAGAAAACACTTTAATTTTGTGTCTGTAAATGTGTTTCTCGTGTAAATCGGCTCTGTTCAAGCTCACGTCACGAACCAGGGAAACGTTTGGAAACATGCGGTGAAAGTTTCAGTGTTGTGATCAAACCCCAAACCCAGTGAAGAAAATGTGATCAGCGGTAAAATGAAGACGACAGACGAACGTGAACCATGTGTCATTGGTTCATTTGTTTTTCAAAATAAAACCAAAAATAAGAAAACGAAAAAACAACCAAAATGAAAAAAACGGATAACAATGAGTTTTTTTTCAGTTTTTGGACTGAACTAAACAGGACTAAAAGAGGACTGAACCAGATCTAAACCCGAACTAAACCGGTCTCTGGACTAAACCAGGATTAAACCGGTCTCTGGACTAAACCAGTCTCGGTCCCGGTCACCCGACAGTTTACGTGGGTGCACCTCTGGGCCCATCCCAACACTCGGTCCTTGATTAAGTCCTGGTTTAGTCCTGGTTTAGTCTTGTTTTAGTCTGATTTAGTCCTGATTTAGTCTTGTTTTAGTCCTGTATTAATCCTGTTTAAGTCTTGTTTTAGTCCTGTATTAATCCTGTTTTCCTGTTTCCTGTTTTTAGTCCTGGTTTTTCTTTTTAGTCTGGTTTAGTCCTGGTTTAGTCCTGTTTAGTCCTTGTTTTTAGTCCTGGTTTTAGTCTCGGTTTAGTCCTGGTTTTTAGTCCTGGTTTTTAGTCCTGTTTTAGTCTTGGTTTAGTCTTGTTTTAGTCCTGGTTTAGTCTCGGTTTACTCCTGTTTTAATCCTGGTTTAGTCCGTGTTTAGTCCTGTTTTAGTCTTGTTTTAGTCCTGGTTTAGTCTCGGTTTACTCCTGTTTTAATCCTGGTTCAGTCCTGGTTTAGTTCTGGTTTAGTCCTGATTTAGTCCTGTTTTAATCCTGGTTTAGTCTTGTTTTAGTCCTGGTTTAGTCTCGGTTTACTCCTGTTTTAATCCTGGTTTAGTCCGTGTTTAGTCCTGGTTTAGTCCTGGTCCAGACCTGGTTCAGTCCAGCATCGCAGTTTAAGTCACATAAACGGGAAACGGTCGTTATCTGTTTTTTCCATTTTTCATTTAAACACAAAATCAAAAAACATGAAAAAATGAATCATTATCTGTTTTTTTTCTTTTCATTTTGGTTTTGTCTTATTTTTATTTTATTTTGAAAAACGAATGAACGAATGACACGCGGCTTGTTTGTTTATGAAAACTGAGGTCTGGATATGTCAATTTGCCAAACTTAACAAAACGACACAATGACACGGAGATGAAGAAAACTGGAACATTTTTTTCCTTTTTCCTCGATTTTGTCAGACTTACTACAGCGAACAGAACCTAAAAGAAGTCGTCATCGCATGTTTCCAAACGTTTCCTGCTTTGTGACGTGAATAGAAAGTGTCGTGCCGAACTTTTGGGCAGAATTCATCATTGTGGGACTCTCGGCTTTCTATAAATTTCAGTATTTTTTTCAGGTTTTCTTCACAAACTGCTTCTTGATTGGTGCAAAACTATAATTTATATTTACAACACAACAAATTAAGTCAAAATAGATATGTTGTAATGCTGTTTCCTCCTCGAAAACAGACCTGGAGCTGTGTTTTGTTTGTTTGAGTAACTCTTTTTTATTAGTCTGTTTAGATCTCCAAACGCTCTGTTCCACCTTGTGATGTCACGAAGCTTTAGTTTTCAAGTTTTCCGGCTCCTTCTGCCTTTTGTTCAGTAGAAATCGGTGATTCTGAAGGTCTGAAATGATCCAAATGATTCTAGTGAAGGCGTGTGGAGTTTAAAAACACAGTGGAGCACTTCCTGTATCACCAAATGATGACATCACAAGGTGGAAGAGAGTGTTTTCAGTTTGAGAAAAGAACTAAATGTGCAGAGTTTTTGTGTTAAACGTGTGTGAATGAAACAAAACACAACTCCAGGTCTGTTTTTGACAAGGAAACGCCATTAGAAAAATAGTGTAATCTGGCCCTTTAAATGATCGCTTAAGCATCATTAATTATTTTTTATTTCATTTTTGTTTTTAACTTTGAAAAAACTACGACAGAACAGAACAGAACAGAACCTCCTCCACATTTTAGCGTTTTCAAACATTTTCACAGCTGATTTCGGAAAGTGTCTCTCGATCTCATAAATCTTCGGCGCCGACGTCGAGTTTCCGCTGAGCCACGAACACGGCGCGGTTGCCGTGGGGGACGCCGGCGCCGGACGTTGCCCGGGCGACGGAGGAGAGCGGCGCCACGGAGACGGGCGTGTGGAAGAAGCCGGGCGACGAGGAGGACGACGTCACCGGGCCGGGCTGGGGAAAGGAGAGAGGAGATACGAGGTTAGGACCAAAGCAATACCAAGAAAGCTGCACTGTGGAACTTTTCTGGTGGAGTTTCTGACACTGTCTCCATGGAGATGTTTGCGCGTTGTCTAAAATGTCCCACAGTATGGCATTAAACTGATCTAACTTCATGAGGACAAGCAGAAAACACCAATAGACAAGTTAAAAACAAAAAAGTAACTGAAGGTAAAAGGAGCTGTTCACTTTAAAACCATCACTTCATGACATCACAAGTTGGGACAGAGCAATTTGAGCTTTGGAGATGTAAACAGACTAATAATAATAAAGAACAACTCCAGCTCTGTTTTTGAAGAGGAACAAAATTAGAACACGACTTAAAGCTCACAAGAGTCAGTTTTGTGTGGTAAATATGGAAGCACATTTCAGCCAGTAAATAAAAGCCGCACAGAAAGTCATAATTACGAGTTGAAAAGCCATAATTACGAGTTGAAAAGCCATAATTACGAGTTGAAAAGTCATAATTACGAGTTTAAAAGTCATAATTACGAGTTTAAAAGTCATAATTACGAGTTTAAAAGTCATAATTACGAGTTTAAAGTCATAATTACGAGTTTAAAAGTCATAATTACGAGTTTAAAAGTCATAATTACGAGTTTAAAAGTCATAATTACGAGTTTAAAAGCCATAATTACGAGTTAAAAGTCATAATTACGAGTTTAAAAGTCATAATTACGAGTTTAAAGTCATAATTACGAGTTTAAAAGTCATAATTACGAGTTTAAAAGTCATAATTACGAGTTTAAAAGCATAATTACGAGTTTAAAAGCCATAATTACGAGTTTAAAAGTCATAATTACGAGTTGAAAAGCCATAATTACGAGTTTAAAAGTCATAATTACGAGTTTAAAAGCCATAATTACGAGTTTAAAAGTCATAATTACGAGTTTAAAAGCCATAATTATGAGTTTAAAAGCCATAATTACGAGTTTAAAAGTCATAATTACGAGTTTAAAAGTCATAATTACGAGTTTAAAAGCCATAATTACGAGTTTAAAAGTCATAATTACGAGTTTAAAAGCCATAATTACGAGTTGAAAAGTCATAATTACGAGTTGAAAAGTCATAATTACGAGTTTAAAAGTCATAATTACGAGTTTAAAAGTCATAATTATGAGTTTTAAAGTTGATTCTGAATCTGCCTTTGTCATGGAAGCACACGGTCATTTTCCCGTTGAAGTCGTCCTCCAGGAGCTCAGGTCGTCTCCACATCGCTCCATTTCCTCGTTAATTTGTGAATGTTGTAAAAAAGACAAGAACGAGAGATCCACACAAATCCCACATGAATGACACGTGCAAAGTGTCCATCTCTGTTCCTCTATCCATTGTTCGGTTTAATCCAAAAGGAGGATGAATCTCCTTTGTCTCTGTGGTGCACCTGGTCTCCTGGCCCTGGTCGGGAACTGATGAGTTTTGCAGGACACTTGACACAGGATACTTCGAGTTACTCAGTGATGAAAATATGGGCACATACCAAATAATTTAGATACAGTGTGAAGTGAATTAGTAAAATAACTGCACATTTTTCCTTGTAGTGGATTCAAAGACGGCTTCTCCAGGAAAATGGTCGCACCTGCAGACGAGCTTGTTCAGAGTCAACTTCGAAAACCCGTAATTATGACTTTTAAACTCGTAATTATGACTTTTAAACTCGTAATTATGACTTTTAAACTCGTAATTATGACTTTCTGTGAGGCTTTTATTTTTTCTTTCCTGGCTTCCATATGTACAGGACTTTAGCCAATTTAGACAAGAAAAGTTTGTAATTAAATCTCCCCGTAGACAGAACTGTGTGGGTGAAGTGTCTTGCTCGAGGGCACAACAGACCCGAGCCTCATAATCTAGAGCTCTTTAACAGTGTCCTCACCTGCTGGAGGCTGATGAGCGCCACCTGCTGCCCGCCGCCCGCCCCCTGCACGTGGAGCGGAGACACGGGTTTGATAAACACCATCCCCCCTCCTCCTCTGTGCGGGACAGAGAGCGACAGGGGCCCGCACGGGGGACTGCAGCCCACCTGAGACCGGGTCGGGGTCTGGACCGGGGCCTGGACCTGGTTGTGTCCGGAGATCAGGCCGAGGTTCTGTAGAGTGAAGTTGAGGATGGCGGGGCTGGGGCTCTGGGTGCCTCTCCCCGGGCACAGAGGAGAGGCCCGGCTCACGTGCACGCTCGTGGGGGTCACGTGCACGCTCGTGGGGGTCACGTGCACGCTCGTGGGGGTCATCTCTTGGCACAGCACTGGTCTGGAGCCTAGAGACAAAATGTGACCCAGATATTAAATCTTGAATTAATCTTAATTGGGCCTATTTTAATTCACTTATTAAAGGTTGTATGGAGGATTTTTTTTAGTTTCAAACTGTCAGTGAAAGATTAAAATACCATTACAGAGACGCAGCAGCTTTGTAATTATGATGACCAAAAAAAAAAGAACGAAAATCTATCAACTGTGGACGTGTTGAGGCCAGATAAACATCAGCCAATAGAAAACGAGGCTCCCTCATTTTCTATTGGCTGTTAGGTTGTCAATCAAACTCCCTAGTGTAACTGACTCGTCGGAGCGCGGGGATTACGTGGTTTATGCAGCGGTTCTTAGAGGCTTTTTCGAACTGTCGCTTCCTCGCATTTCGCACAAAGTTTGTCGCGACGGCGGACGAGAATCCACGACCGGTTCGCCGCAAAAGAAAGTCCGTTTTTGAGGTCGCTGAAAGAAGAAGAGAAGAGGAAAAGTAGCAAAGCCAAACTGAGGTGATTCTTGGAGATCTCGTCCAGCGATGGCGCGACCGAAGCAGACGAAGGGTCTAAAAACTGACGCGTCGGTCGCTGAATTACTTCTAGACAGGAAACTTCAACAGTGATTCTGAACGCGCACAAGGACTGTCGCTGTATTTCTCTTCCCTTAAAAAAATCCTCTATACAACTTTTAATTTACTTTTTTTGTAGTTTTGGGCGAGATAAGAGATGAGAAGTGTCAATAAATCCATTTGTACCTGTAGTGGGCGTCTGGTACAGGTACGTGGGCGTGGCCGGCGTCTCTTTGTTGCTCTGCAGATCTTTAAACCCGAGCACAGACTGAGGCAGAGGGATGAGGTACCCGGCCGGGACCAGAGTCTGAAACAAAAAACAGAAAAATAACAAAACGAACAGGACTAAATCACAACTAAACCAGTAAACAGGAGAGAAACGGGTCACAGATGAAGCCGTTTGCCTCCGCGGGTCTTTACCTCAGTGTGGATGGTCCCGGGCGTCAGTGGAACGGCTCGGATCGGCGTTAACCTCTCTCTCTCCGCGCTCCTCTCCTCTCGCTCCAAAAACAGATCCACCGCGCTCTGTTCTGACGCCTGATTGGCCGCCGCCGCCGCCGCCGCCGCCGGGCTGAGTTCCGGCATCTGATTGGGAGGGGTCAGGAACTCGGGGTCCAGGTGCAGAGCGCGAGGAGACGCTCGATTGGTCAGATGGAGACTGCGAGATTTCAGACGCGCCTGGAGAATTTCACCTAGTTTTGGCGACGCGTCCTACAGAGAGAAAAGTACAGAGGAGCGAGAGTGAGTACAGAGTGAGTACAGAGTGAGTACAGAGTGAGTACAGAGTAGTACAGAGTGAGTACAGAGTGAGTACAGAGTAGTACAGAGTGAGTACAGAGTGAGTACAGAGTAGTACAGAGAGTACAGAAGTACAGAGTGAGTACAGAGTGAGTACAGAGTGAGTACAGAGTGAGTGAGTACAGAGTAGTACAGAGTGAGTGAGTACAGAGTGAGTACAGAGTACAGAGTAGTACAGAGTGAGTACAGAGTGAGTACAGAGAGTACAGAGTGAGTACAGAGTGAGTACAGAGTAGTACAGAGTAGAGTGAGTACAGAGAGTACAGAGTGAGTACAGAGTGAGTACAGAGTGAGTACAGAGTGAGTACAGAGTAGTACAGAGTAGTACAGAGTAGTACAGAGTGAGTACAGAGTAGTACAGAGTGAGTACAGAGAGTAGTACAGAGTGAGTACAGTACAGAGTGAGTACAGAGTGAGTACAGAGTGAGTACAGAGTAGTACAGAGTGAGTACAGAGTAGTACAGAGTGAGTACAGAGAGTAGTACAGAGTGAGTACAGAGAGTACAGAGAGTACAGAGTGAGTACAGAGTGAGTACAGAGTGAGTACAGAGTGAGTACAGAGTGAGTACAGAGTGAGTACAGAGTAGTACAGAGTGAGTACAGAGTGAGTACAGAGTAGTACAGAGTGAGTACAGAGTGAGTACAGAGTGAGTACAGAGTAGTACAGAGTGAGTACAGAGTAGTACAGAGTGAGTACAGAGTGAGTACAGAGTGAGTACAGAGTGAGTACAGAGTAGTACAGAGTAGTACAGAGTGAGTACAGAGTGAGTACAGAGTGAGTACAGAGTAGTACAGAGTAGTACAGAGTGAGTACAGAGTAGTACAGAGTGAGTACAGAGTACAGAGAGTACAGAGTGAGTACAGAGTGAGTACAGAGTGAGTACAGAGTACAGAGTAGTACAGAGTGAGTACAGAGTGAGTACAGAGTGAGTACAGAGTAGTACAGAGAGTGAGTACAGAGAGTGAGTACAGAGTGAGTACAGAGTACAGAGTAGTACAGAGTAGTACAGAGTGAGTACAGAGTGAGTACAGAGTAGTACAGAGTGAGTACAGAGTAGTACAGAGTGAGTACAGAGTGAGTACAGAGTGAGTACAGAGTAGTACAGAGTGAGTACAGAGAGTACAGAGTAGTACAGAGTGAGTACAGAGTGAGTACAGAGTAGTACAGAGTGAGTACAGAGTGAGTACAGAGTGAGTACAGAGTGAGTACAGAGTGAGTACAGAGTGAGTACAGAGTGAGTACAGAGTGAGTACAGAGTGAGTACAGAGTACAGAGAGTACAGAGTAGTACAGAGTGAGTACAGAGTACAGAGTGAGTACAGAGTGAGTACAGAGTAGTACAGAGTGAGTACAGAGTAGTACAGAGTGAGTACAGAGTGAGTACAGAGTAGTACAGAGTGAGTACAGAGTGAGTACAGAGTAGTACAGAGTAGTACAGAGTGAGTACAGAGTGAGTACAGAGTGAGTACAGAGTGAGTACAGAGTGAGTACAGAGTAGTACAGAGTGAGTACAGAGTGAGTACAGAGTACAGAGAGTACAGAGAGTGAGTACAGAGTGAGTACAGAGTGAGTACAGAGTGAGTACAGAGTAGTACAGAGTGAGTACAGAGTGAGTACAGAGTGAGTACAGAGTGAGTACAGAGTAGTACAGAGTGAGTACAGAGTGAGTACAGAGTGAGTACAGAGTAGTACAGAGTGAGTACAGAGTGAGTACAGAGTAGTACAGAGTGAGTACAGAGTACAGAGTAGTACAGAGTAGTACAGAGTGAGTACAGTGAGTGAGTGAGTACAGAGTGAGTACAGAGTGAGTACAGAGAGTACAGAGTACAGAGTAGTACAGAGTGAGTACAGAGTGAGTACAGAGTGAGTACAGAGTGAGTACAGAGTGAGTACAGAGTGAGTACAGAGTGAGTACAGAGTGAGTACAGAGTGAGTACAGAGTAGTACAGAGTAGTACAGAGTGAGTACAGAGTGAGTACAGAGTACAGAGTGAGTACAGAGTGAGTACAGAGTAGTACAGAGTGAGTACAGAGTGAGTACAGAGTGAGTACAGAGTAGTACAGAGTGAGTACAGAGTGAGTACAGAGTGAGTACAGAGTGAGTACAGAGTGAGTACAGAGTAGTACAGAGTGAGTACAGAGTAGTACAGAGTAGTACAGAGTAGTACAGAGTGAGTACAGAGTGAGTACAGAGTGAGTACAGAGTGAGTACAGAGTGAGTACAGAGTGAGTACAGAGTGAGTACAGAGTAGTACAGAGTAGTACAGAGTGAGTACAGAGTAGTACAGAGTAGTACAGAGTGAGTACAGAGAGTACAGAGTAGTACAGAGTGAGTACAGAGTGAGTACAGAGTACAGAGTAGTACAGAGTAAGAGTACAGAGTGAGTACAGAGTAGTACAGAGTGAGTACAGAGTGAGTACAGAGTGAGTACAGAGTGAGTAGTACAGAGTAGTACAGAGTGAGTACAGAGTGAGTACAGAGTGAGTACAGAGAGTACAGAGTGAGTACAGAGTGAGTACAGAGAGTGAGTACAGAGTGAGTACAGAGTGAGTACAGAGTGAGTACAGTACAGAGTGAGTACAGAGTGAGTACAGAGTGAGTACAGAGTGAGTACAGAGTGAGTACAGAGAGTACAGAGTGAGTACAGAGTGAGTACAGAGTGAGTACAGAGTGAGTACAGAGTGAGTACAGAGTGAGTACAGAGTGAGTACAGAGTAGTACAGAGTGAGTACAGAGTAGTACAGAGTAGAGTACAGAGTGAGTACAGAGTGAGTACAGAGTGAGTACAGAGAGTACAGAGAGTACAGAGTAGTACAGAGTAGTACAGAGTGAGTACAGAGTGAGTACAGAGTGAGTACAGAGTGAGTACAGAGTGAGTACAGAGTGAGTACAGAGTAGTACAGAGTGAGTACAGAGTGAGTACAGAGTGAGTACAGAGTGAGTACAGAGTAGTACAGAGTAGTACAGAGTGAGTACAGAGTGAGTACAGAGTGAGTACAGAGTGAGTACAGAGTGAGTACAGAGTGAGTACAGAGTAGTACAGAGTGAGTACAGAGTAGTACAGAGTAGTACAGAGTGAGTACAGAGTGAGTACAGAGTGAGTACAGAGTAGTACAGAGTAGTACAGAGTAGTACAGAGTGAGTACAGAGTAGTACAGAGTGAGTACAGAGTAGTAGTACAGTACAGAGTGAGTACAGAGTAGTACAGAGTGAGTACAGAGTAGTACAGAGTGAGTACAGTGAGTACAGAGTGAGTACAGAGTAGTACAGAGTAGTACAGAGTAGTAGTACAGAGTGAGTACAGAGTACAGAGTGAGTACAGAGTGAGTACAGAGTAGTACAGAGTGAGTACAGAGTGAGTACAGAGTAGTACAGAGTGAGTACAGAGTAAGTACAGAGTGAGTAGCAGAGTGAGTACAGAGTGAGTACAGAGTAGTACAGAGTGAGTACAGAGTACAGTACAGAGTAGTACAGAGTGAGTACAGGAGTGAGTACAGAGTGAGTACAGAGTAGTACAGAGTGAGTACAGAGTGAGTACAGTACAGTAGTAGAGAGTAGTACAGAGAGTACAGAGTAGTACAGAGTAGTACAGAGTGAGTACAGAGTGAGTACAGAGTGAGTACAGAGTACAGAGAGTACAGAGTGAGTACAGAGTGAGTACAGAGTAGTACAGAGTGAGTACAGAGTGAGTACAGAGTGAGTACAGAGTACAGAGTAGTACAGAGTGAGTACAGAGTGAGTACAGAGTGAGTACAGAGTAGTACAGAGTGAGTACAGAGTACAGAGTGAGTACAGAGTACAGAGAGTACAGAGTGAGTACAGAGAGTACAGAGAGTACAGAGTGAGTACAGAGTGAGTACAGAGTAGTACAGAGTGAGTACAGAGTGAGTACAGAGTGAGTACAGAGTGAGTACAGAGTGAGTACAGAGTACAGAGTACAGAGTAGTACAGAGTGAGTACA
The DNA here is from genome assembly GCF_026225935.1 of Boleophthalmus pectinirostris. Classification (NCBI taxonomy): domain Eukaryota; kingdom Metazoa; phylum Chordata; class Actinopteri; order Gobiiformes; family Gobiidae; genus Boleophthalmus; species Boleophthalmus pectinirostris. The sequence continues at coordinate 43,577,834 of NW_026571140.1, forward strand.
GAGAGTACAGAGAGTACAGAGTGAGTACAGAGTGAGTACAGAGTAGTACAGAGAGTGAGTACAGAGTAGTACAGAGTGAGTACAGAGTGAGTACAGAGTGAGTACAGAGTGAGTACAGAGTGAGTACAGAGAGTACAGAGAGTACAGAGTAGTACAGAGTGAGTACAGAGTGAGTACAGAGTAGTACAGAGTGAGTACAGAGAGTACAGAGTGAGTACAGAGTGAGTACAGAGTACAGAGTGAGTACAGAGTGTAGTACAGAGTAGTACAGAGTACAGAGAGTACAGAGTACAGAGTGAGTACAGAGTGAGTACAGAGTGAGTACAGAGTGAGTACAGAGTAGTACAGAGTGAGTACAGAGTAGTACAGAGAGTACAGAGTGAGTACAGAGTGAGTACAGAGTGAGTACAGAGTGAGTACAGAGTAGTACAGAGAGTAGTACAGAGTGAGTACAGAGTAGTACAGAGTGAGTACAGTGAGTACAGAGAGTGAGTACAGAGTGAGTACAGAGTACAGAGTAGTACAGAGTAGTACAGAGTGAGTACAGAGTACAGAGAGTACAGAGAGTACAGAGTGAGTACAGAGTGAGTACAGAGTGAGTACAGAGTAGTACAGAGTAGTACAGAGTGAGTACAGAGTGAGTACAGTACAGAGTGAGTACAGAGTGAGTACAGAGTGAGTACAGAGTGAGTACAGAGTGAGTACAGAGTGAGTACAGAGTAGTACAGAGTAGTACAGAGTAGTACAGAGTGAGTACAGAGTAGTACAGAGTGAGTACAGAGAGTACAGAGGTTACAGAGAGTACAGAGTGAGTACAGAGTAGTACAGAGTAGTACAGAGAGTACAGAGTAGTACAGAGTGAGTACAGAGTGAGTACAGAGTGAGTACAGAGTAGTACAGAGTGAGTACAGAGAGTACAGAGAGTACAGAGTAGTACAGAGTGAGTACAGAGTGAGTACAGAGTGAGTACAGAGAGTGAGTACAGAGTAGTACAGAGTGAGTACAGAGTAGTACAGAGTAGTACAGAGTAGTACAGAGTGAGTACAGAGTGAGTACAGAGTACAGAGTGAGTACAGAGTGAGTACAGAGTGAGTACAGAGTGAGTACAGAGTAGTACAGAGTAGTACAGAGTGAGTACAGAGTGAGTACAGAGTAGTACAGAGTGAGTACAGAGTGAGTACAGAGTAGTACAGAGTGAGTACAGAGTGAGTACAGAGTGAGTGAGTACAGAGTAGTACAGAGTGAGTACAGAGTAGTACAGTGAGTGAGTACAGAGTGAGTACAGAGTAGTACAGAGTAGAGTACAGAGTGAGTACAGAGTGAGTACAGAGTAGTACAGAGAGTACAGAGTGAGTACAGAGTGAGTACAGAGTGAGTACAGAGTGAGTACAGAGTGAGTACAGAGAGTACAGAGTAGTACAGAGTGAGTACAGAGTGAGTACAGAGTACAGAGTAGTACAGAGTGAGTACAGAGTGAGTACAGAGTACAGAGTAGTACAGAGTAGTACAGAGTACAGTAGTACAGTGAGTACAGAGTGAGTACAGAGAGTACAGAGTGAGTACAGAGTGAGTACAGAGTAGTACAGAGTGAGTACAGAGTGAGTACAGAGTGAGTACAGTGAGTACAGAGTAGTACAGAGTGAGTACAGAGTGAGTACAGAGAGTACAGAGTGAGTACAGTGAGTGAGTACAGAGTGAGTACAGAGTGAGTACAGAGTAGTACAGAGTGAGTACAGTGAGTACAGAGTAGTACAGAGTGAGTACAGAGTGAGTACAGAGTAGTACAGAGTACAGAGAGTACAGAGTAGTACAGAGTGAGTACAGAGTGAGTACAGAGAGTGAGTACAGAGTAGTACAGAGTGAGTACAGAGTAGTACAGAGTAGTACAGAGTAGTACAGAGTGAGTACAGAGTAGTACAGAGTAGTACAGAGTGAGTACAGAGTAGTACAGAGTAGTACAGAGTGAGTACAGAGTGAGTACAGAGTGAGTACAGAGTAGTACAGAGTAGTACAGAGTAGTACAGAGTGAGTACAGAGTGAGTACAGAGTGAGTACAGAGTAGTACAGAGTGAGTACAGAGTGAGTACAGAGTAGTACAGAGTGAGTACAGAGTGAGTACAGAGTAGTACAGAGTGAGTACAGAGTGAGTACAGAGTAGTACAGAGTAGTACAGAGTGAGTACAGAGTGAGTACAGAGTGAGTACAGAGTGAGTACAGAGTAGTACAGAGTGAGTACAGAGTGAGTACAGAGTGAGTACAGAGTAGTACAGAGTAGTACAGAGTGAGTACAGAGTAGTACAGAGTGAGTACAGAGTGAGTACAGAGTGAGTACAGAGTGAGTACAGAGTGAGTACAGAGTGAGTACAGTACAGAGTAGTACAGAGAGTGAGTACAGAGTGAGTACAGAGAGTGAGTACAGAGTGAGTACAGAGTAGTACAGAGTGAGTACAGAGTGAGTACAGAGTAGTACAGAGTGAGTACAGAGTGAGTACAGAGTGAGTACAGTACAGAGTAGTACAGAGTGAGTACAGAGTAGTACAGAGTGAGTTACAGAGTGAGTACAGAGAGTACAGAGTACAGAGAGTACAGAGTAGTACAGAGTGAGTACAGAGTGAGTACAGAGTACAGAGTACAGAGTGAGTACAGAGTGAGTACAGAGTGAGTACAGAGTAGTACAGAGAGTACAGAGTGAGTACAGAGTGAGTACAGAGAGTACAGAGTAGTACAGAGTGAGTACAGAGTAGTACAGAGTAGTACAGAGTGAGTACAGAGTAGTACAGAGTGAGTACAGAGTACAGAGTAGTACAGTAGTACAGAGTGAGTACAGAGTAGTACAGAGTGAGTACAGAGTGAGTACAGAGTAGTACAGAGTACAGAGAGTACAGAGTGAGTACAGAGTGAGTACAGAGTGAGTACAGAGTAGTACAGAGTGAGTACAGAGTGAGTACAGAGTAGTACAGAGTGAGTACAGAGTGAGTACAGAGTGAGTACAGAGTAGTACAGAGTGAGTACAGAGTAGTACAGAGTAGTACAGAGTGAGTACAGAGAGTAGTACAGAGTGAGTACAGAGTGAGTACAGAGTGAGTACAGAGTACAGAGTGAGTACAGAGAGAGTACAGAGTAGTACAGAGTAGTACAGAGTACAGAGAGTACAGAGTGAGTACAGAGTACAGAGTACAGAGTAGTACAGAGTGAGTACAGAGAGTGAGTACAGAGTAGTACAGAGTAGTACAGAGTGAGTACAGAGAGTACAGAGTGAGTACAGAGTAGTACAGAGAGTAGTACAGAGTGAGTACAGAGTGAGTACAGAGTGAGTACAGAGTAGTACAGTGAGTACAGAGTAGTACAGAGTGAGTACAGAGTGAGTAGTACAGAGTGAGTACAGAGTAGTACAGAGTGAGTACAGAGTGAGTACAGAGTGAGTACAGAGTAGTACAGAGTGAGTACAGAGTAGTACAGAGTACACTCCAGGGCTCTACTGTGCCACATTTTACTCGCATTTATGAGCAAATATTTCGGCATGTGAACGAGGAAAACAAAACAGACGCACAATAAGAAGAGCCCTGCACACAAACGTGATGTGAAGAGTTAAACCTTCTAAAATCTATCAAACATTAAGGCTGCACTCACACTAGGACTTTAGGACTGTGACCAAGTACAGATCGTACACAGAGTGTGCACTTGGCTGAGGCTTTGGCCCGGTTGATGGGCCAAAGTTCGGCACCGTCGCTCATATACGAGCACACAGGACTTTACAACAGGCGAGTTTGAGCTGACGTCATTGTTATTAAAAGCCGGCGTTGCTGCTGGGAAATATTTTGGTCAGAGGCAAGAAACACGGTAGCGTCAAACACAGTGTGTAACCTTCGCGTATTTATCCCCGATAATGGTTAAACTCCTGCTGCATTATCGGACGCACAAATAGAAGCACGGAAGAAGGAAAATGTCTTTTTCGTATTCTGAGTAAAAAGAACCACTAACGGTGAATTAAACGACTTTCAAACATCCGCAGAGCAAACGTAGAAGATCCTAACAAACCTGGACTCAACAAGTTCAACAACACATCCAGACTCTTGGAGGTTTTCATCTTTTCTGCTGTGAATGGCCCAGGAGTTTCCACCAAGTCATTGTGGATGTCGCCCAAGTGAATATTTGTCCAGGTAGTTGGAGATTCTGACCAGAAGTTTGGTTTGGTCCAGACTCTGTCGGGGTTGAAAAGGGTGATTTGTCGTCCGTCGATGTTTATGACCAATTTCTGGTCAAATGGTCTTGGGTCCTCTGCCGTTAGACTGGATAAATAACCAGGATCAATACCCTTTACGTGCTTTCTCGCTCCGTCCGTCATGTTGAATTAGTGTTTATTGCCGCCGACCAAATTAATTCCCAGCATGAAACGCACGCTTTTGTCAACAATGAAACTCACTTATGATGTTACTTATACGAGGAAAACACAAAACACATGGCAAATTCACACTTATGTTCAAAAAGGACTGTGGACGGTGACAAAAGCTTTGCAGCCTCTCATCTCCTTTTTATCTCCATAAACTCACAGAGGAACGTGTATCATAAAAGAACTCACATCTGTCTCATTATTCAATAGATATTTCTGCCGCTGGACTTATTTTCTCCACTAAATCAGCGCCGCGTGATGACGTCACTGAGCTGTGGTACAGTTCGGTTGTGAAGGTGTGAGTGCAGGACGTAGAAGAGCTCACGTTGACCTAATGACAAAATCCTGGCCTACTGATTATGACATGACTTTTGTTGTGTTTGTAGTTCAGTTTTATGTTAATCTGTAGGAAGAAAACCTCAGGCAGATCCACGACTCAAGGGTCTAACCCAGGGGTGGGCAAATGTTTTCACTTGTGGGCCACACAGAGTTGTAAAATTTGGCAGAAGGGCTGGACCAGGAGCAGATGGATGGAGTGTTTTGCTAATCCACCTCATAAGAGAAAAAAAATTTGAAAATATTGAAATGTCCCATCATTGAAAATCATTACAACAAAATATCTGTTTTTCAAGTCCCACAGTGTTTACTATTTATTGAAATGACTTTTAAAAACACTGAAAATTATCATTATTATTATTATCATTATTATTATTATCATCATTATCATTATTATCATTATCATCATTATTATTATTATTAAAGTTGGGGGGGCTGGATTAAAACGATTAAAGGTCCCAGGGTCATAGTTTGCCCACCCCTGGTCTAACCCAACACCAGCGTCACGCAGGAAAAGTACAGTCAGAAAAAATAAAATTCATTCAGGTGAGTTGGTGTTGGTGTGTGAAAGTTCTGGACTTGATCTTGAACCTGCGTGTGCCCCCGATTTTGTTTTTCTGTGCTCCTAAAATGTTTTACTTAGAGGCACGTGTGCTGTTGAAAAAAAGAGTTAGTGTAGAGCTTTGGTGCAGAGGAGGGAGAGTGAATAGAAGCATGGTGAGGTCTAGAGGAAGAACAAAGAGATTTTTTTTTTAAATGTGGGGGTCAGAGGAGCAGAGGAGGAGAGGGTCAGAGGAACAGATGACGCAGAGAAGAGGGTCAGTGGGTCAGAGAAGAGGGTCAGAGAAGAGGGTCAGAAGGTCAGAGGAGCAGACGACGCAGAGGAGAGGGTCAGAGGAGCAGACGATGCAGAGGAGAGGGTCAGAGGAGGAGGAGAGGGTCAGAGGAGCAGATGACACAGAGGAGAGGGTCAGAGGAGAGGGTCAGTGGGTGAGAGGGTCAGATGATGCAGAGGAGGGTCAGTGGGTCAGAGGAGAGGGTCAGTGGGTCAGAGGAGAGGGTCAGAGGAGCAGATGACGCAGAGAAGAGGGTCAGTGGGTCAGAGAAGAGGGTCAGAAGGTCAGAGGAGCAGACGATGCAGAGGAGAGGCTCAGAGGAGAGGGTCAGAGGAGAGGGTCAGAGGAGAGGGTCAGAGGAGAGGGTCAGAGGAGAGGGTCAGAGGAGAGGGTCAGAGGAGGAGGAGAGGGTCAGAGGAGCAGGAGAGGTCAGAGGAGAGGTCAGAGGAGTCAGAGGAGAGGTCAGAGGAGACAGAGGGTCAGATGGCAGAGGAGAGGGTCAGAGGAGGAGAGAGGGTCAGAGGGAGGGTCAGAGGGTCAGAGGAGAGGGTCGTCAGAGGAGAGGGTCAGTGGGTCAGAGGAGAGGGTCAGAGGAGAGGGTCAGGGTGAGAGGGTCAGATGAGGTCAGAGGAGAGGGTCAGGGTCAGAGGAGAGGGTCAGAGGAGGGAGGAGAGGGTCAGGGTCAGAGGGTCAGGGTGAGAGAGGGTCAGAGGAGAGGGTCAGTGGGTCAGAGGAGAGGGTCAGAGAGGGTCAGAGGAGAGGGTCAGTGGGTCAGAGGGAGAGGAGAGGGTCAGTGAGAGGGTCAGAGAGAGGGTCAGAGGAGAGGGTCAGTGGGTGAGAGGGTCAGTGGTGTCAGGGTCAGAGAGAGGGTCAGTGGGTCAGAGGAGAGGGTCAGCGGGTCAGAGGAGAGGGTCAGCGGGTCAGAGGAGAGGGTCAGCGGGTGAGAGGAGAGGGTCAGCAGGTCAGAGGGTCAGATGACGCAGAGGAGGTCAGCGTTACCTTGAAGCCGTGGTCCGTCCTCTTGGTTTTGGACGGGCTGGCGTCCGGCTGCTCGCCGCCGTGGCGTTTGACGGCGGTGGGACTGTCGAAGGTCATGGAGCGCACGGCGAGGCTGGTGGGCTGGGGGCGCGTCACGGCTCGCAGCGACGGGGGCGGGACGTACACGGCGTAAGCCCCGCCCCTCGCCGCCTCCTGCCGCTGCAGCAGGACGGGGATGAGGGGGGTCAGGGGGGTCGCCGGGGTCACGGGGGTCAAAGGGAACGAGGCCTGGGCGGGTTCAGACGCTTTAGACCTGAAACACGAAGAAACAGCGTAAATAAAACCAGCACCAACGTCTGACCAGAAGCAGCTTGGACGAGATACGAAAAGTGTTCAACCTAAATAAATGTTTGTGATCTGTCGTTTTTCAAAATAAAACTAAAAATAAGTAAATGAAAAAACAACTATTTTCTTCATTATTTGTCTCCAAAACCAAAATGAAAAAATGGATAAAGATTTGTTTTTTTCAGTTTTCACGTGACTTAAACTGAGATGCCAGAACCAGGTCTAAACCAGGACTAAACCAGGTCTAAACCAGGACTAAACCAGGTCTAAACCAGGTCTAAATCAGGACTACAAACAGGTCTACAAGGACTAAACCAGTCTTAGTCCCATTCTCAGTTCTAGTCCTGGTCCGGTCCTGGTCTCAGTCCTAAATCAGGACTAGTATCGGGACGGGCCTCAAGGTGCACCTGTGTAGACTGTCAGGTGATCAGGACTGAGACCAGGACCAGACCAGGACTGAGACTGGTTTAGTCCTGGTTTAGTCCTGGTTTAGACCTGGTTTAGTCCTGGTTTAGTCCTGGTTTAGTCCTGGTTTAGTCCTGGTTTAGTCCTGGTTTAGACCTGGTTTAGACCTGGTTTAGTCCTGGTTTTAGTCCTGGTTTAGACCTGGTTTTTAGACCTGGTTTAGACCTGGTTTAGACCTGGTTTAGTCCTGGTTTAGTCCTGGTTTAGACCTGGTTTTAGACCTGGTTTAGACCTGGTTTAGACCTGGTTTAGACCTGGTTTAGACCTGGTTTAGACCTGGTTTAGTCCTGGTTTAGTCCTGGTTTAGTCCTGGTTTAGACCTGGTTTAGTCCTGGTTTAGACCTGGTTTAGACCTGGTTTAGACCTGGTTTAGACCTGGTTTAGACCTGGTTTAGTCCTGGTTTAGACCTGGTTTAGTCCTGGTTTAGACCTGGTTTAGTCCTGGTTTAGACCTGGTTTAGTCCTGGTTTAGTCCTGGTTTAGACCTGGTTTAGACCTGGTTCAGTCCGTTATCTGTTTTTTTCATTATTCATTTAAACACAAAATCGAAAAACTGAAAAAAAACCCAAAAAAAACCAAAAAAAAACAATCTTTATCCATTTTTTCATTTTGGTTTTGGAGACAAATAATGAAGAAAATTGTTGTTTTTTCATTTTCTTATTTATAATTTTATATTGAAAAAAGAATAAACAAATGACACACGGACTGAATGTCCAGTTGACAAATTTACTTTCTCCTCTTGCTGTGGATTCTACACACTTCTTAAGAACAACTAGAAGAGTTTCAGTGTAGTTCGCTCGAGTCTAAAAAACTAAAGGACGACAGACCGACTAGTTACAGACCAGAGAACTGTTACTCAAAATCTGTTTCTTCAATTAACTCGTGAAAAAGGAAATTACGAACTGACCCCGAAGACTCGTGGTCCAGTTGGAGTTTACAGATGGCGGCGAGCTGAGCCATTTTGTTTGGGAAGTCCACTCTGGAGTCACCTGCACAAAGAAGAGAGACCAAGAGGTGAATAAAGATACACAACATAAGCCAGGGGTGTCAAACTTATTTTGGTCCGGGGGCCGAATCCAACCGACTTTGATCCAAAGGGGCCGGATCAGAAAACTCATGTCATATAAACCCCAAAAATAACAATAAGTTAAAATATTTGTGCAGAGAAACACAAATCTATTACAGAAATCTTTTTTAATTGATGAACTCTTTTTTTTTTTTTTTTTTTAACAAAATATTATAATATTATGAACAACCTGAAACTTTAAGAAAAATATAATTTCAACACAATGTTTGAACATGAACTTGTCTGTAAACAGGAATAAGTCCATTTTTGTTGCAAAATCCTGCACTTGGCTCCACTTTTCTCATGTTGGACATTTTTCTGATGAGGGTGTCACGGTCAACAGTCAAAACGATCGTCCTTTAAGAGCGTTTGGAAAGAGACAAGTCTTCATTTGTGCTGCTCTGGTGGGAGGGGCCACGTACAGAGACGCTGGAGACGCTGCTGTGATAAACACCACAGAAAATTAACAAGATTTTAATAAGAAATATAATTAAAATATTTTAGTAGAAAATCAACCGTGGGCCACATTAAAGGTCTTGGAGGGCCGGATCTGGCCCCCGGGCCGTATGTTTGACACCTGTGACATAAGCTCTGGAGACAGGCCAGAACTCTCAGGTGGAGTTTACTGGTTGTGTAACTGTTAGATTAGTTGACCTGGTTTAGTCTGGGTTTAGTCCTAGTTTAGTAATTACCAGGTCTATCCCAGATTAAACTAAACATGGCACAAAGTTCAGTGTCTCCTAAACAAAACCATAAACACCTGTATCGATCACAGGCTCCTGAAAATCTGCTGTTTAAATCCATTTTCTGTTTTTTTTTTTCAGATTATCTTAAAACAAACACCCCCACTGTGGTGTCAGCGCCAAGTATCAACAGGTCCCTGCCCTCCACCTGAAACGGCGACATCATCAAAGTCCAGAACATGAATGTGAAGCCGTGAGTGCTCTGACCTGCAGTGTCCTTGGCGGGGCTGCTGGGGGCGCTGTTCACCCTCCTGCGGTCCTCCTGGATGCTCTGGGCCAGTTTCATGAGCGACTGGTGTCTGGTGAAGCTGCGTTTGTTTGAGAACAGGTTTTTGGAGCAGTTTTCCTTCGACGATTGAGAGGAGAGGACTTTACTCTTCTCTGGTTTCACCTCCACATCTGGAACACAACACCAGAGTTAAACATCTGCAACACAAGGGCAGGGGCTTCACAGAGCTTCAATGGAGGGGAAATCCTAGTCTGATTCATTGGCTGGTTTCACTTCCTAGAATCCATCTGACCTCACAGCATTAGGATTCATTCGCATGACAGTAGACAGGTACTTTTTTTTTTTAATTTAACCAATCGCTGCTGTTTGGTCGTGACATATTCAATGTTAACGGGGTTAACTGGTATATTAAGCTTTTCCCAAAGCCCGTAGGAAGAAGGACAATAACGTCTTTCCCCTTGATAAAGTTCACCAAACATTCTCTTTGTTTCATCTTTAAATCCTCGAGATACACAGAATGTCTGGCTTTTCTCTTGATTGGCTGGTGCCCGAACTCACACTTCCGGTGTTTTTGCGAAGTCTAGTGTATTCTGATTCCTGACATAGTCACTGGAGAGAAATTAAATTGAGCAGAGACACTAGGTGGCGCCAGCCTGACTAGGAAAATTCAGAATTATTATGAAACTATGAAATTATGAAAGTTTACTCAGAATTTTCTGACTTGTAAAGCAGAGTTATGGTGCAATTAAACAATTGATATTAAAAAAAAACAAAAAAACTCATTCTAATTTAATTTTGGGGCCAAATCTCCAGGTCAAAGCCTCTCGTCAGGACTGGGCCTGGTCTGGACTCGGACGGGAGACCACTGAGAAAACCAGGGTCCACGGTGGAGCACAAGTGGCAAAACTGTCCTTGTGTCACCCACACTGACAAGTATAAATGAGGTGTGTGTGTGTGTGTGTGTGTGGTGGTGTTTGGAGGGGCTGATGGTGCAGATTGGCAGCCTCACTTCTGTCAGTCTGTCCCAGGGCAGCTGTGGCTACAATAGTGTTTTACCACCACCGAGTGCAGAGTGAATGAATAATGCACAAAACTGTAAATTGACTCTATCTGGAAAAGCGCTGTATAAGACTAATGCATTATTATTATTAAATTAATTAAATTATATCACATAATGTCAAATGTAACTGAAGACATTCATTTCTTAAAGGTTGTATGGAGGATTTTTTGTTTGTTTCAAATTGTCAGTGAAAGTTTAAAACACCATTACAGAGACGCAGCAGCCTTGTAATTATGATGACCAAAAAAAAAAAAAAGAAAGAAAATCTATCAACTGTGGACGTGTTGAGGCCAGATAAACATCGGCCAATAGAAAACGAGGCTGCCTCATTTTCTATTGGCTGTCAGGTTGTCAATCAAACTCCCTACGTTTCTAAGGTAACTATGCAGCGGGTCTTAGAGGCTTTTTCTAATTGTGGCTCTCGCAGTTCGCCTAAAGTTTGTTGCGATGTCGGACGAGAATCGACGACCAGTTCGCCGCAAAAGAAAGTCCGTTTTTGAGGTCGCTGAAAGAAGAAAAGGAGAGAAGACAAACTGAGGTGATTCTTGGAGATTCCTTCCAGCGATGGCGCGACTGAAGCAGACGAAGGGTTTCTAAAAACTGAGGTGTCGGTCTCTAAATTATTTCTAGAGGCTGTGGAGGAGGAAGGTGGTGTCACACATGCACTACACTTGAAAAAGGACTGTCGCTGGATTTCTCTTTCCTTAAAAAAATCCTCTATACAACCTTTAAATAATAGAATATGAAAAGAATAAAATGTGAAGTGCTTCCCCACACTCCAACACCAGGAAAAAATTTATTGAAAAGGATTTAATTTTTTGGCCGTATCACCGAGTCCTACTGCTAAAATGACAAACCACCTTCAGAATGAAAAAAAACTAAAGCCTCCACTGAATTCTTGGTTAATGTAACTTCTGATGAGAATGAGATTTCTGTCGTCATCATCTAAATATAAAAACCCAGAATGTGTTGTTGCTCTTCACCTTTGACCTGTTGGAACTCCTCTGGCCCCACCCACTCAAACGCAGGTTTCCTCCCGCGCTCCTCCGTCACGTGGACCTTCTCGATCAGGTTCAGACTCCGCAGCACGTTAGCGATGTCGTACAAACGCCGAACTTTAGCTGAAATAAACAAACAAAACAAATTAAAAAAAAAAAACACATTTAAACAGAGCAGAGGAGACGGTCAGAGCACGAGCATCTGAACTTTAAATAAATCCAAGAATCCCATTTTGCTCTCACTTTTGAACTTGTTCTTGTCCTGGGCCTCTCCGTGGTCTTCTCCGATCAGGATCTGAGCCGCCACGTCCAGACTGACCACACGGGGGCGCGCCACCAGGAACAGCATCACGAACTTCTGACTCATGACGCGCAGAGACTTGTCCTTCCGACTGTTCACCGACGCTGAGCAAACACAGAGGATCATGGGATATTAGAGTCAGACTGTTCTGTCCCCGTAGAGAAAAGTGTCCTCTGCATTTGACCCGTCCTTTAGTGTCTCGGAGGTGAACCACAGCAGCTTTTAGGCTGATTTATATGGAAGCCTATTTCTGCCAGTAAATAAAAAATAAAAGCCTCACAGAAAGTCATAATTACGAGTTTAAAAGTCATAATTATGAGTTTAAAAGCCATAATTACGAGTTTAAAAGTCATAATTATGAGTTTAAAAGCCATAATTTGAGTTTAAAAGCCATAATTATGAGTTTAAAAGTCATAATTACGAGTTTAAAAGTCATAATTAAGTTTAAAAGTCATAATTATGAGTTTAAAAGCCATAATTACGAGTTTAAAAGCCATAATTACGAGTTTAAAAGTCATAATTACGAGTTTAAAAGCCATAATTACGAGTTTAAAAGCCATAATTATGAGTTTAAAAGCCATAATTACGAGTTTAAAAGCCATAATTACGAGTTTAAAAGTCATAATTACGAGTTTAAAAGCCATAATTACGAGTTTAAAAGCCATAATTACGAGTTTAAAAGTCATAATTATGAGTTTAAAAGCCATAATTACGAGTTTAAAAGTCATAATTACGAGTTTAAAAGCCATAATTACGAGTTTAAAAGCCATAATTATGAGTTTTAAAGTTGACTCTGAATCTGCCCTTGTCATGGAAGCACACGGTCATTTTCCTGGTCATTTTCTCCAGGTGTTCAGGTCGTCTCCACATCGCTCCTTTAACTTGTGAATGTTGTAAAAAGACAAGAAAGAGAGAAAGATCCACACAAATCCCACATTACACAAAGAGTCCATCTCTGCTCCTCCGTCCATGGAGCTGGTTTCATCTAAACGGGAGAATGAAGAACCTTTGTCTCTGTGGTGGACCTGGTCTTTTGGCCCTGGTCGGGAATTGCTGAGTTTTGCAGGACATTTGGCACAGGATACTTCGAGTTACTCAGTGATGAAAATATGGGCAAATAGCAAATAATTTAGATACAGTGTGAAGTGAATTAGTAAAACTACACAACACATTTTTTACTTGTAGTGAATTCATACACGGCTTCTCCAGGAAAATGGTCGCACCTGCCCACGAGTTGGCATGAAGAGAGCAGGTTCAGAGTCAACTTCGAAAACTCGTAATAATGACTTTTAAACTCATAATTATGGCTTTTAAACTGGTAATTATGGCTTTTAAACTGGTAATTATGGCTTTTAAACTGGTAATTATGGCTTTTAAACTGGTAATTATGGCTTTTAAACTCGTAATTATGGCTTTTAAACTCGTAATTATGGCTTTTAAACTCATAATTATGACTTTCTGTGAGACTTTTATTTTTAATTTACTGACGGAAATGGGCTTCCATAGATATGTGAAAATATAACAAATATATATATATTTTTTACTTTTAACCCAAGACTAAGACTAAAAATCAGAACAAACTTATATACAATAAACTTCAAATGTTGTTTTGGTCAAATCTATCTGTAGTTTAGTCTGATTATTGATGTGGGATTTCTCAAAATAATGTTTGTCCCACAGTCACCAACCTCGGCGTCGCCTTAGACAGTGATTTTAAATTTGACAAACAGATCCATTTTAAAATCTTTTTTTTAAATTATGATTTGCGGCTTTTATCCAAATTGAAACCTTTTTTTATCTGACCAGCCCCCAACTCTGGAACACCCTGCCCCCCCACGTCCCAACAGCCCCACAGAGGAGAGGTTTTACTCTCTGGGTTTTAACACCGCGTGAGTTTGTGTCTCTGTCTCTGTGTCTTTTATTTATTTTTAATTTATTATATTGGTTTTATTTATTTATTCAGTGCTATTCTGTGGTTTTGCTCTTATTTTATTTTGCTGGTTTAATTGTTTCAAGACTAGTGTGATTAAATCTGAGCGTTTATTTGATCATTATATTATTATTGTTGATATTACTTTGTATTTTTGCAGCATTTTGGAAACTGTTTATGAAATGTGCTATATAAATAAAGTGGATTGGATTGGTCCTGGTATAGTCGTGGTTCATCTTGCTCTCATGGTTTAGTCGTTGGCCAGACCAGGTTTTGTTTTTGTCCAGTCTTGGTCTCTCTGCTGGTTCAGTCTTGGTCAGGTCTCAGTCTAGTCCCAGTCAAGTCCTGGTTCAGTCCCATCTTCAGTCTTCAATCCAACTTTATTTGTAGAGCACATTTTATAAAAATGAAAAAGACATTTTCCAAAGCGCTTCACATAACGATGCAAAACATTTTACTTAAAAAAATAAAAAAATTCTGCAGAATTATGTTTCAACCTTAAAGGAAACTAATAGATAAATAAATAAAATAATAAAATCAATACATAAAAGCAGTACTAAAAAAAAAAATAAATAAAATAGATAAAAACAATAAATAAATAAAAACAATAAATAAAAAAATAAATAAAATAGATAAAAACAATAAATAAAAAAACATAAAATAAAATAGATAAAAACAATACATAAAAAAATAAATAACACTGATAAAAACTATAAATAATTAAATAAAATAGATTAAAAAAAAAATAGATAAAAACAATAAATAAAAAACATAAAATAAAATAAATAAATAAAAAAAATAAAATAAATAAAACTATAAATAAATAAAGTAGATAAAAACAATAAACAAATAAATAAGTCTTGTTTTATCTTATCTTAAAACCAGCCTCACCTGCTTTAAACTCGACCCCCGGCAGCTCCACGAAGCACAGCTCTTTGCTCTGCTGCTGCTGCCCGCCCTTCGTCCCTCCGTCCTGGGCCGAGTCTCCCCTCTGCTGCCCCCTCTTCTCCTGGTTCTCCCGGTTCTCCCGGTTCTCTTTATCCTCGGCTCCTCCCTCGTCGTCCTCGTGGCTCTTCTGTCTGATCTGCTGCATCTGGAGCCTGTAGCCCTGCTCCTCGCCCGCCCGCCGCAGCACGAACAGCGTCTGTGCCAGCTTGGAGCGCCCGTGCCAGCTGTAGCGGTTCTTGGCCGAGCGGCTCACCATGTGAAGGCTCTCCAGGACGTTCATGATGTCGTAGATCCGCCGCCGCTCCACGTCTGACGAACACAGGAGAACATTTTAAACAGAACATTATTTTTTGGTGATAAGGCGATGTTTTTATTAAATATTTGTGCATTGGATGTGGAATAACACGAGTGTCTGGTGCTTCTCTAGACGCTCAGAGTTTCATTCTTTCATGCATTTTTCATTCACTCGTCTCCTCAGTGACTGATCTGTGCCTTCAGCTTCCAAAAACAAAAACCACAGGGACATTGGCCGAGTGAGTTCAGTCAGTGTCCAAATACACAAAACAACAACACAACTACTGTATTTTTTAGACTATAAGTTGCCCTTTTTTTCACGGTTTGGGTGTTTCCCGTGACTTATACTCAGGTATGACTTGTATATTTAAAGATATAATGTCACTTGGCTCTACTGCACATGTCTCCTGCAGAAAGAGCCTCTGTCCTGTCTGGATCATGTCAGTGTCTTGGAGGATTTCAGCAGATTTCAGACTCTCAAGGGGCGGGGATAGGTGTGTGGATCAGGTGTGAGCGGATGTGTGGCTACTGAAATTTGAGAGGTTTCTTCTCGTCATTTCCGCACTCACTCTTGAAGATGTATCCCCCTCACTAATGTTCATTTAGCATCAGAACTTATTTTATCACACGGAGATAAAGCGGCAAATAAGCCGAAAACGGAAATTGAGCAGCAGAAAGAAAGTCTGGAGTGAGAGAGAAACTTGTGAGGGGCTGGAGAAAAGTGGAGGAAACTCAAACTGCAAGAAAAAAAAAACGTCATCGTGGGTTAAAAGACTGATTAAACTGAGTTGACAGAGTTGGTCAGAAGTGACATCGAGGACGAAGAATTGAATGGATTTAGAGATTTGGAGTGAGATGGAGAGTTTGGTAAACTTGTTCTGTTCTTTATGTTATATTTATCTGAAGAACTGTTCAAATGTGACATTAACTGTTAACTGTCTGTTGTTCTCTTCTATTGGTTTTACTACAACTTCACTTTACACAGGAAATGCGACTTATATGTTTTTTCTTCTTCATTATGCATTTTTTGGCGATTTAACACTAAGAATCAGAAATACAAATTTATATACAATAAACTTCAAATGTTGGTTTGGTAATATCAAGCTCCAGTTTAGTCTGATCATTGATGTGGGATGCCTCAAAACTAATGTTTGTCCCACAGTCACCAACCTCAGCGTCGCCTTAGACAGTGATTTTAATTTGACAAACAGATCAATGGTGTTTTAAAATCAAGTCTTTATCATTTGTGGCTTTTATCCAAAGTCAAACCTCTTTGATTTCTGATTTTATAAAATAAATTTCCCTCCATAAATGTGACTTATAGACTGGGTAGTTTTCCTGTTTCAGTTGTGGTGTTGAGATAATAAGATGGATGAACACAGCTGGAGAATGACACAAATGAATCATGACTCCTGTTTGACCTGAGAGGGACACACTCTTCCACTGTCTGAACACCGTGTCAGTAGTACAGTGTATTTATAAAGTCGTACACAGAGTGTATTTATATAGAAATGTGACTATTATAAGTCCGTGTGTCAGAGCAGGACTCACTGAGCTCTGAGGCCACGTCGTCCAGGCTGATGTCGTGATCTTTTTCTGGATCTGGATAATCTGGAAATCTTTCCAGAAACTTCTGACAGAGGAGCCCCAGACTTTTGTCCTTTCTGCTGGTCATCCTCTCCCCCTCCTCCACCTCCTCTGCATCCTGAAAACAAACACAAAAGTCAATATGAGAAACACACCAGCAGGTAAGACAAAAGAAAACTGAAAGATGCTCCAGGTCTGACAAAATGTAGAGAATCTGACACTAATCGATATCAAAACCAGCACTGAATCTAAATTCTCATTTATCGCAGAGTAAAGTCCCCGCGTACCTGTCTGCAGCTCCCCTCGGCCTCCTCTAGGGTGCGCTCCTTCTCGCGGTTGCGTATCTCGGGGCTGGCGGCGCTGATCAGGATCTTCAGGTTGGACGTGGGGGTCCAGGGGTCGACGCAGTGACCCTCGACCCCTTTCTTGGGAGTGGTCAGCGGACCCATGGTGTAAACTCACGGCTGTTCAACCCACGGGACTAACAAGGCGACATCCTGGAAAAAACAAAACAGAAAATAAGGAACAACATTCAGTTCACAGGTCAAACTTTAAACCTGCTCAGGAGCTTTAAGGTTCGAGAAAAGAGTCATCTGAGAATCCCAGGCATTTCAGAACATGTTTGTAAAAGTCTTGTGAAAAAAGTTTTGTGATGTATAAAACATAAAATTAATAAAATAAACTTTGAACATGAAATAAAGCAGAAAAACATAAATGTGTCCAAAATAAACTATATCAATATAACAATATCCACATCTCACGGCACAATATTTATTGAGATATTTTGTGCTTTTTCCTCTTAAAATGCCTTGACAAAACTTAATCCAAAGACTTTAAAGTGTTAGAATTGTTATTTCTTCTTGTATCTGCACTGAAATGGAGCAAAGGATCATGGTCTATGTAGTTCCCTCTGGTCTTTTTTTTAGCTAATAATGTAATTCGATATATTGTCCACGATATTACTGTGAAAACTTTGACGATACGATATCACCATATTTCGGTTATTTTTACATCCCTATAAACAATATATCCAGCTGTTCTACAATCTATTTAAAAATAGAATAAATATACTTATTTATATCAAAAATATCCCAAAATAAACTGTGTTAAGTCATTTCAGCTCAGTTATATGAGTCTGGAGATCATTTGACACACACATCAAAATCGCGATCAAAACTGAATTAAAACTGAATGACACAGACACACGTCCATTTTACTCGGCAAAACAGTGAAAATGTCAAATGTGTCACATAAACCAGTTTCCTCCCACAAAACAGAAGCTCTGTAACAAAATAATTTAGTAAAATGTACCAAAAAAATACTCTTGGTGATATATCGATACAGCAGCCTGCGATATCGATACTGTGTCATCACATTAAACGATACGATACATCGATATGTAGCCAGACTAGAGATAAAGCGTTACTCAAACAAAACACAACTCCAGGTCTGTTTTTGAGGAGGTAAAAAAAACATTTTAACATGTCTTAAAGCTCAACAAGAGTCAATTCTGTGTAATATTGGAGCTTTAATCTAATTTTGGTCTGATTGGTTTGATTGTAAAGTGAGACTCTTCAGATCTTAAACAAAACCAGACGGACCAAGTGAATCTGTGTAACGTTCGTTCTTTCGTTTTTCAATATAAAACCAAAAATAAGAAAATGAAAAAACAACAGTTTTCTTCATTATTTGTCTCCAAAACCAAAATGAAAAAAACAGATAATGATTTGTTTTTTTTTCAGTTTTCGATTTTGTGTTTAAATGAAAAATGGAAAAAACAGATAACGGACGTTTCCCGTTTACGTGACTTCAGTGACTGTGATGTTGGACTGAACCAGGACTGTTCCAGGTCCGGGACCAGGACCAGAGTGGACCTCGAGCTTTGACTCCGAGCCTCAGCTTCGAGCTCCTGCCCTGAGTTCTGAGCCTCTGGTCTGGTCCTGGTCTGGTCCCGGCCTGGTTTCGGCCTGGTCTCAGTCTTGGTCTCAGTCTCGGTCTCAGTCTGGTCCAGGTCTTGATCTGGTTCCAGTCTGGTCCCGGACCTGGTTCAGTCCTGGTTCAGTCCGGCATCGCAGTCATGAAAGTCACGTAAACGGGAAACGGTCGTTATCTGTTTTTTCCATTTTTCATTTAAACACAAAATCGAAAACTGAAAAAACAAATCATTATCTGTTTTTTCATTTTGGTTTTGGAGACAAATAATGAAGAAAACAGTTGTTTCTTCATTTTCTTATTTTTGGTTTTATATTGAAAAACAAAAGGACGAATGACACATGGATTCAAGTGCACTGCCCCTCCTCCTCCTCCTCCTCCTCCTCCTCCTCCCCCCCCCCCTCTCTCTCTCTCTCTCTCACAACAGAGAAACTGACCACACCCCGGGGTCAGAGGTCAGAGGTCAGACACTGGGGGGGACAGTTCACTTTCAACACCGTCAGACCCTTTCATGTGCAGACGGAGCCTTCGCCGAACACAAAACAAGAAAATTACGTAATGAAACTGAAACGCCGGGGGCCACATCACGTCAGTCCAATCGTATTTAAAGCTGCATTGCGTAACTTTTCTGGTGGTGGATCCCTCAAACGCTTTTCTAGATGGAGATGTTATTTTTGCTTTTTTTGTCTGGAATTTTTTTCACATTACGGCAATAAACCTTTCGATCTTAAACCAGACCAAGTTACAGGTCAAGGTGTTTTTGACCAAATAAAAACACTTGTGATTGAATAAATGTAAATTAGATTAAAGTCACACTGTGGAACATTCTAGGCCAGGGGTGGGCAAACTTTTTGACTCGTGGGCCACAAAGGGTTCTAAAAAAAATATCCCATGTTATTGAAATGTCCCATAATTGAAAAATTATTACAAATCATCACAACAAAATATCTGTTTCAAATCCCACAGTATTTACGATTTATTGAAATGACTTTTGACTTTTAAAAACACTGAAAATGATCATTATTATTATTATTCAGGTTCAGTGGGCCGGATTAAAAAGATTAAAGGGCCGCATATGGTCCCCGGGCCGTAGTTTGCCCACCCACAACCAAAAAGTCACACAATTTACCTTCAGTTAAATTAAATATTGTTTAAATGTATATTTCTGTTGTAATTTCACTAATAGAAAAGTTTAGGTTCAACATTCAACAAAGGTGCACTGTGTAATCGGGATGTAACGATATCCAAATCTCACCGTACGATATCATCACGATATCGATCTCACCGTATGATATTTATTGTGATATTTTGAAGAAGGGGCTGATATAATTGTAGATAGGACATTTTTTTTACTTTTAAAACACCTTGACAAGAATTTGGTGGGAATTATTTCCGTCATAATCCCAAGAATTCAAGTAAAAAATATATTTCTTCATGTTGTCTGCGCTGAAATGCATCATGGGAAATGTAGTTTCTGATGTTTATAAGCTGTTGCTACTATAAAAAATGCATTTAAGCAAAAAAAACTTGTGATTCGATAAATTTTGACGCCCCATGATATTATTGTGAGACTTTTGACAAAACAATATCACGATATTTTAATAGTGTGCCTTGAATATTCCAGTGTATGGTATTAAAACAAATTACATCCATTCATTTTTAAGGTTTGTTTAAGCGTGTTAGATAAGTTTAATATCACCATGGAAACTCAAGAACATCTTCATGGTAGCAGAAAAGTTACACAGTGCACCTTTAAGAGTATGATGTCGCATTTTAGAACCTGAAAACCTCCAAAATACACATTAAAAACACTTTAGGAGGTCCAAAAACGTTTTCTAAAACTAGTAAAATAAAACAAATACTGGACACACCATGAGAATGTTATAAAAATTTGAACTATGATCAAAAAAAGGCAGGCAATTTAAAGCTCCACTGTGTAACTTTTTGTTGTAGAGAGCCCAACAGTTACTCGTTTCCTCCAATATTCCAAAATACAGCATTAAACTTTTCAGTCTCCACACAAACAAGCAGGAGGACAATTTACAGGTGAGATCTGCGAAGAGGCGACCCCCGCTCACAATAAGAACGCGTGTTTTTAAAGGTATTTTTGAGCAATAAAAACACCCACAATTGAAAAAAATGCATCTTATATAACTTTAATACAATATTGTGGAACATTACAGGCAAAGTAGTAGCATCTCCATGGTTACGCAATGCAATTCATCAAGTTACGCAACGCACCTTTAAGTAATGCCTTATAATTTAACGTGTTTTTGACTAATATAACAAAAACTGATTATTATTAATACAAAATGTGATTGTCGAAATTTCAATTCAACTAAACAATTAAAGTTATTAGTAAACACTCAAAATATTTAATACCAGAACTAAAACTCGCCAAACTAAGCTTTAATGTGTTAAAAAATTAAACTTAAGTATTGTTAATAATGTAAATTAATTATTATTTAACCGTTGTCGTGTGGTAACTTTACTTTTACGAGACAATTTATAAACACAAACTTGCTGTGATTAAAAAAAAAAAAAAAAAAAAGCAAACAAAAATTAATTAATATTTTGCTAAATTAAATATAATAAAATAAAATATAGAAATTACATATTTATTTTCGTAATAATCTAATAAAACACACTGTTATTACCGAGACTAATCTTGGCGGTAATAGACGTAAACTCCGTCGAATCAGCGCGCTCAACTGTCTACGTAATCCCGCCTATATTCGCCTTTTCGGCCAATCAGAGCTCAACACAGCTATTAGTCCCGCCTATTTGCGCGACGCGCGGCCAATCAGCGCGCGTTCTGAGCTGGCGCCCCGGAAGCAAGATCGGAGTCCCGCGCTGGTAAACACTTTTGAAATCCTTGGCGCGGAACTACCTCAAGAAATCAATATTTATCGAATTTAAAGCACGAAAACTCATCCGAAAAGCGAAATATATAGATAAATACTGCGGTAACATGCATGCAAGATTGTCTCGAGTTAGTTACAAAGCTTAATGACAACTTAAAGACTGAAAATGGCTGGAAATATAACGTTTTTAAGCGCTTTAAGCTGTGTTTAGGTTGGACTTTGGCCAAAATCATCACCGTGACAACTGAAATAAACTTTTAAACATCACCGAAGTTTAATCTAAACACTATTCATTAGGACCTTTATCTGAGAAACACTAAAATATCCACAAAAACATCTGAATAATTAAGGATTAGTCACAGTAACGACTCGTAATTGACTTATGTAATGTATAAACTCCACAATAAACACATTTTAACGTAAAAACGACAATTTGGACATAGAAATAGGGCTAAATAAAACTATAACAAAACTATAAACTTGTAAAAGCAGGTTTAAAAATCTTAAATGTCTGAAATCTTAAAATCCAGCTCATGTTTTGCTCAAAATAACCACAGATAAACAAAAAAACCAGCTTCTGAACACTGCAGATTGTTTCTATCCGTAAAAGTCACTACGTTTTTACAAATAAATCTGAAATAAAGCTCACAAACATTGAGATAATTGTAGAAGCGTGATTAGAGCTGGAAGCCAACCCCTAAACATGTGATATAAAGTAAGATTAAACGCAGATTTTGACGATTTATCACAGAAATGTTGTAATAACAGCAGTTAATCTTACCCCAATGCGTAATCACAACGTTATCCGCCTTGAAACGTGATAAAACACGTATTTCCACGTGAAAAAAATCCCTGTAAAACGCGTTTCAGTGCGTCCAAAGTCCTCAGATCCTCGTGTTCCAGAGTAAAGCGGGTTTAAAGTGGTTAAAATCCTCCAACTGTCTGAGTAACTCGTGTTATAATCGTGGATTCCCGCGTTGGACACCGGCACAAGTTTGTGTAGTGGTAAAAGTTTGGCGGAATTCATTCATTTGTGCAGCGGCTACGGAGCAAAGGAGGGGCCCGGGGCCGAGGGGAGGGTCCGGGGCAGAGGAGGGGCCCCGGGCCGAGGGGAGGCTCCGGAGTAGAGGGGGGAGGAACCAGGGATCTGAGGACATTTTTTTTCCACTTTTCATTTCATTTCATTTTTATTTTTTTTTTATATTTTAATTGTGTTTTTATTCTTTTATTTTAAATTAAATTTGTTATTCATTTTTATTTTATTTTGTAATTTTAAATATTTTCATTTATTTAGTTATGTATTTTTTAAATTATTCTTTATATTTTTATTTAATTTTTATTCATTTTATTTTATTTTTAAATTTAAAAATTATTTTTAATTTATTTTAATTTTATTTAATATTTTTAATTGTTTATATATTATTAATTATTTATTATATTATATTATTATTTATTATTTATTTATTTATTTATTTATTTATTTATTTGCTGTTTTGTTTGGTTTTTTCATATTTTAGACCAGAGGCGGGGACTTGCAAGTCTTGACTTGGCCTGGAGTCAGACTTGAGTCACTATTTTTAGGACTTTAGACTTGACTTTATAAAATAGACTCAGACTTGGGACTCGGCTCGGACTTGAGGCCTGTGACTTGAGAAGACTTGATGCTTCTCCTAAAAAAATATATATATTTTTAGGAAATACTTTTGTCTTTTCAGCTGATAAATGTGGTGCTGAATTTTACAGGAACCAGTTGGAACATGTTGCTCTCACTTCTGTTTGGTACTTTGGATGAAACTGAAGTACTGTGATACTCAAAAGTACTACAGTCAGAGGCGGGGCCAAGTTGCCGTTTTCCAAGTCTCAAGTAAGTCTGAAGTCTTTGACCTCAAGTCCGAATCAAGTCCCAAGTCAAATAAAGGCAAGTCCAAGTCAAGTCTCGAGTCACTGGCCCATAAGTCCAAGTCAAGTCAAAGTCAAGTCTCGAGTCACTGGCCCATAAGTCCAAGTCAAGTCCAAGTCGTCTGCTTTGAGCTTCAAGTCATTTCAAGTCTTTAAACCAAAGCACAAATTACATCTTAGATTTTTTCAGTCTATATGAAATTTAAACTAAATTGTACTTAAAAAGTCATGGTATATTTATATGCGATTATTTATATAAGAGTTGTAGAAATGCAGTTTTTTCCTTTTTACAATGTTTTGACAAGATCTTAGTTTGAATCATTACGATCAGAATAGAAAGAATTGTGACCGCGCTCACAGTCACTATGTCTGTTTTTCTTGGTGTTTTTGAGCTTTAAAACCACCTGTGATTGAATAAATGTAAAATGTAAAGCTGTTTAAAGTCACACTGCGGAACATTCCAGACAAACAATAACATCTCATGACAGCGAACCATCTCCGGAAAGGTGCCAAGACTTTTAAAAGTTGAAAAAAGTCGTAGATTTTCGTAGAATCGCGTCGGCTTGGTCGTTTTAATTAAATGCAGTTGTAGTGACCGCATTTGTCCAGCAGAGGGAGACGGAGCGCTGTGGACGGAGCCCCACGCGCGTCTTGATTGATGAGCACGAGGAGCAGCAGCGTCGTGGCGCGTTCAGGGACCACGTGCGTCAGAGAATGTTCCGTATTGTGACGTTTAGTCGTACGTAACGGCTCCTCGGTCCCGTTTAACGTCTGAGGTTCAGAACGATTCACAAAATATTAAAATATAGAAATTAAAGTTTTAAAATAAACAGGATTTGAGAGGTTTGATTTGTGTCAGATGCCCTCCCGTCCTCCTGTTTTTATGTAGAGATAAACTGAAAGTAAATTGGGTTTAATCCTAGTTCAGTCCTGGTTCAGATCTGGTGTAGTCCTGGTTTAGTCATGGTTGAGTCCTAGTTTAGTCCTGGTTTAGTCCTGGTTCAGTCTTTGGTGTAGTCCTCGTTTAGTCCTCGTTGAGTCCTTGTTTAGTCCTGTTTCAGTCCTGGTTTAGTCCCGGTTTAGACCTGGTTTAGTCCCGCTTTAGTCCTCGTTTAGTCCTGGTTCAGTCCAGGTTTAGTCCCTGGTTTAGTCCTTGTTTAGTTCTGGTTTAGGCCTGGTTCAGTCCTGGTTTAGTCCTGGTTTAGTCTTGGTCTAGTTCTGGTTTAATCCTGGTTTAGTTTTGGTTTAGTCCTGGTTCAAATCTGGTGGTTTAGTCCTCTTTTAGTCCTGGTTTATTCCTGGTTCAGTCTCTGGTTCAGTCCTGGTTTAGTCCTGGTTTAATCCTGGGTTAGTCCTGGTTTAGTCCTGGTTTAATCCTGGTCTAGTCCTGGTCTAGTCCTGGTCTAGTCTTGGTTTATTCCTGGTTTAGACCTGGTTCAGTCCTGGTTTAGTCTTGGTCTAGTCCTGGTTTAATCCTGGTTTAGTTTTGGTTTAGTCCTGGTTTAGTCCTCTTTTAGTCCTGGTTTAGTCCTGGTTCACTCCTGGTTTAGTCCTGGTTTAATTCTGGTTTAGTCCTGGTTTAGACCTGGTTTAGACCTGGTTTAGACCTGGTTTAGTTCTGGTTCACTCCTGGTTTAGTCCTGGTTCAGTCCTGGTTTAGTCCTGGTTTAATCCTGGTTTAGTCCTTGTTCAGTCCTGGTTTAGTCCTGGTTTAGTCCTGGTTTAATCCTGGTCTAGTCCTGGTTTAGTTCTGGTTTTTCCCGGGGTCCGTGAGTGCGTCTCGGTGCTGAGTCTGAGGTGCACGAGACAAGCACGTACAGAGCGCGAGGAGGCAGACGGGGACGTAAGAGCGCGAGGAGCCTGGGGAGGTGAGTCTGCGATTCTGACCCGGTTTAGACCCGGTTTAGACCTGGTTTAAACCCGGTTTAGACCCGGTTTAGACCTGGTTTAGACCTTGTTTAGACCAGGTTTATTTCTGCTTTAGCCCTTGATGATTCTAGTCCTGATTTAGTCCAGTTTAGTCCTGGTTTAGTCCTGGTTTAGTCCCGTGTTTTGACAGATTCAACGGGACTAAACCTGTTTTTACTTCACCGTGTTTTATCGGGATTAAATCGCGATTTTCGGTGAATTTGGACCTGAGGTTTCGGTGATTTGACGGGACACAGAACGAGACACGGACCCGAAAAGATGCTGAGTCCCGAAGGCAACGAGTTCGTTCTAAAACCGGGACTAAACCAGGACTAAACCAGGACTGAACCAGGACTGAACCAGGACTAAACCAGGACTAAACCAGGACTAACTCTGGGATCGTTCTGTCCCAAACGAGTCTCCCAAGTCTCAGTGAACGTGATAAAATTACGTCGTGTTTTTGGAAAATAAATAAACAAACTGGAAGAGTGCGAACCAAAGAGAACTAAACCAGGACTAAACCAGGACTAAACCAGGACTAAACCAGGACTAAACCAGGACTAAACCAGGACTAAACCAGGACTAAACCAGGTCTAAACCAGGACTAAACCAGGACTAAACAGGTCTAAACCAGACTAAACCAGAGACTAAACCAGGACTAAACCAGGTCTAAACCAGGACTAAACCAGGACTAAACCAGGACTAAACCAGGACTAAAACCAGGACTAAACCAGGACTAAACCAGGACTAAACCAGAGACTAAACCAGGACTAAACCAGGACTAAAACCAGGACTAAACCAGGAACTAAACCAGGACTAAACCAGACTAAACCAGGACTAAACCAGGACTAAACCAGGACTAAACCAGGTCTAAACCAGGACTAAACCAGGACTAAACCAGGACTAAACCAGGTCTAAACCAGGGACTAAACCAGGACTAAACCAGAGACTAAACCAGGACTAAACCAGGACTAAACCAGGACTAAACCAGAGACTAAACCAGGACTAAACCAGGACTAAACCAGAGACTAAACCAGGACTAAAACCAGAACTAAACTAAGACTAAACAGGACTAAACCAGGACTAAACCAGGACTAAAAGGACCAGGACTAAACCAGAACCTAAACCAGGGCTAAATAAACCAAGGACTAAACCAGGACTAAACCAGGTCTAAACCAGGACTAAACCAGAACTAAACCAGAGACTGAATCAGGTCTAAACCAGGACTAAACCAGAGACTGAAATCAGGACTAAACCAGAACTAAACTAAGACTAAACAAGGACTAAACCAGGACTAAACCAGGACTAAGGAAGGTACTAAACCAGAACCGAACCAGGGCTAAATAAACAGTCAAAGGTCTAACCAGGTCTAAACCAGGACTAAACCAGAGACTAAACCAGGACTAAACCAGGACTAAACCAGGACTAAACCAGGACTAAACCAGGACTAAACCAGGTCTAAACCAGGTCTAAACCAGGTCTAAACCAGGACTAAACCAGGTCTGAATAATCCCGGTCTGTCTTCGTGTTTAACTCAGTGTTTGTCGGTGATTTTCTCTCTCACTTCTCCTTTAAATTTATCACCTGCTGTATTTTTGTGACCGATCAATAAAAACTATTGATCAACCCGCAGTCCTGGATCTGTCCTGGATCTGTCCTGGATCAGTCCTGGATCTGTCCTGGATCTGTCCTGGATCAGTCCTGGTCTCGGTCTCTGCAGGACGGACCTTCAGGGACTATTTTTTAACAAACGATTTTCTCATTTGAAACGACAAATGAAAAAATGAACCAAAGCATCTTTAATCTCATGTGTTTGGATTTTATTAACTTGGACAAAACTGGGACTAAACCAGGACTAAACCAGGTCTAAAGAGTCCAGGATCTGAACCAGGACAATGTGGACTGAATAAGCAGTAAACAAGGACTGAATCAGGACCAAACAAGACCAAAACAGGACTAAACCAGGACTAAAACCAGGACTAAACTCTAGATTAAAGCTGGACTAAACAAGGAGCAAAACAAGACCAAACCAGGATTAAACTCTAGGACTAAACCAGGATTAAACCAGGACTAAACCAGGACCAAATCAGGACTAAACCAGATCTAAAACAGGATTCAACTCTACAACTAAACCAGGATTAAACCAGGACTAAACCAGGACCAAATCAGGACTAAACCAGGATTAAACTCTACAACTAAACCAGGATTAAACCAGGACTAAACCAGGACCAAATCAGGACTAAACCAGATCTAAAACAGGATTCAACTCTACAACTAAACCAGGATTGAAGCAGGACTAAACCAGGACTAAACTCTAGGACTAAAACAAGATTAAACCCTAAAACTAAACAAGGACTACAAGAACTAAACCAGGACCAAACCAGGACCAAACTTTACAACTAAACCAGGACCAAACTAGGACTAAACTAAGTCTAACCCAGGACTAACCTCTATAAGTAAACCAAGACTATGTCAGGACTAAACCAGGACTAAACCAGAGACTGAATCGGGATCAAATCAGGACCAAACCAGGACTAAACCACATCTAAACCAGGACTATGCCAGGACAAAACTAATTTAGATCTAAACCAGGACCAAACCAGAACCAAACCAGGACCAAACCAGATCTAAGCCAGGATTAAACTCTAATTTAACCAGGACTATGCCAGGACTAAACTCCAGGAATAAACCAGGACTAAACAAGGACCAAAACAAGACCAAACCAGGATTAAACTGTAGGACTAAACCAGGACTAATCCAGGACTAAATCAGGACTAAACCAGGACTAAACCAGGACTAAAACAGGACTAAACCAGGACCAAATCAGGACCAAACTCTACAACAAAACCAGGACCAAACCAGGACTAAACCAGATCTAAACCAGGATTAAACTCTACAACGAAACCAGGACTAAACTCCAGGACTAAACCAAGATTAAACCCTAAAACTAAACAAGGACTACAAGAACTAAACCAGGACTAAACCAGGACCAAATCAGGACCAAACCAGGACCAAACCAGGACTAAAACAGGACTAAACCAGGACCAAATCAAGACCAAATCAGGACCAAACCAGGACTAAACAAGGACTAAAACCAGGACTAAACCAGGACCAAATCAGGACCAAACCAGGACTAAACCAGGACTAAACCAGGACTAAACCAGGACTAAAGACTCCATCTAAAAACAGGACTAAACCAGGACAAAAGGAAAATCTAAACCAGGACCAAACCAGGACCAAACCAGGACCAAACCAGGACTAAACAAGGACTAAACCAGGACTAAAGTCCATCTAAACCAGGACTATGCCAGGACAAAAGTAATGTAGATCTAAACCAGGACTAAACCAGGACCAAACCAGGACCAAACCAGGACTAAACCAGATCTAAACCAGGACCAAACCAGGACTAAACCAGATCTAAACCAGGATTAAACTCTAAAATTTAACCAGAACTATGCCAGGACCAAACTCCAGGACTAAAACCGAACTAATGTAGATCTAAACTAGGACTAAATCAGGACCAAACCAAGACTAAACCCTACAACTAAACCAGGACTAAGACAAGACTAAACTCTAGGACTAAAGCAGGACTAATGTAGATCTAAACCAAGACAAAACCAGGACTAAACCAGGTCTAAACTGTCTTTCTTTTCTTCTAGGTCCGTTTGTTTTGATCAGAAGCACAAACCCGGCGTCATGCGTCGTCTCGCCGCCCGCAGCGCCCCCCGGAGGACCCCCCTCGCCGCTCCCTCCTGTGGCCGCCCCGCTCTCTTTCAGGTCCTCAGTCCTCGGTCCTGATGCCGGACCCGGGGACCTGGGGCTCTGGACCGGACCATGGAGGACGCGGTTTTGTTGGATTAAAGAGCTGGTTTTCGTTGGATTTATCGTGAGTTCGGAGCCAATGTCCGGAGCTCAGAAGAGGAAGAGGGCGGCGCACGGGCTGGACGAGCAGAAGAAGGTACGTTTACGGTCTCGATTTTACTCACCGTTTGGCTTATTGATTACTGATCACGGCGAAAATCTTGAGTTGTAGCTAAAAATCGTGGGAAAAAAGATCAAAATTTAGAACCTTTGTACGACCGAAGACGAGCTGCGTCTTTTATTCTGGAGTTTGTTTCTGCGACAGCCTTTTTTCTTCTTGTCTTTTTTTTTTTTTGCAAGGTCGTATCACATGTTCACATCCACAAATTATTAGTATTGTCAAACAAAATAAATCGTCACACCAACCAAAAAAAAAAAAAAAGGGGAAAATAATTAAAAATGAAATAAAAATGATAATAAAATAGGAGGCACATCTGCAAAAATATATACAACATTTTTACATTAAGATTTGTAAGATTGATTGTAAGATTTCCAAGAGGAGTGTCTTAAAGAAAATGTTATTGGTTCCGTAATCTGAATTTCATTGATTATGTCAACCCATTCTGAGACAGTAGGAGGTTTGTCCTGTAGACATTTTCGTGCGATCACCTTCTTGCTGCTTCTTGTCGTATCTGAAGAAGGTATCTGTCTTTTTTTTTTTTCTTTCAGCCCAGTTGGTAGGTTTCCTAAATAAAATACACTAAAATTCCCTTCCAGTTGCAATCCTGTAATAAGCTTGATGTTTTTAATAATCGCTGACCAGTAGGGGGCGATCTTGGGACATTGCCAGAATATGTGAAAATGTCCAAACTGGTGATTGTCCAGTTTCTACAACAATGACCTTGTTCTACATTCTTGGTCTGATGTTCTTATGAAATATCTCACTGTGTTTTTCCACATAAACTCTCTCCATAAGTCGGAGCTTGAGGTTCCAGTGTGAACTTTAAACGTCCTCACAAGTGTCCCGCATGAGCATTGAGCGTGTTCAGTGTTTACAGAAGTTGCCTAAACGTTGAGCTCGTCTCCCAAAATCTGGTCCAGTTGTTGGTAAAAATGAACAGGGCAAAGGAGGAGTTCAGTTTGTCGACTGGATAAAAGTTTGTTTGGTCAAATACGTTTCGCAGATCGTCCGAGCTGCTTCTTCAGACACTGGTGGAGCTAACTACACTGAAACTACTCTGAAACTGACACGCACACTTGTTTACAGTTTCCGTTTGTTAGTTTGGCCTGTTAACCTGCACTGAGTGTGAGGTTTTATTATCAGAATTATTCAGGGTCATAATGGAGCTTCCACAACTCTGGACCTGACCTGGATACACCTGTTGTTCTCTTGTTTGTTTTGATTTAGGTTTGAGGATGGACGTGTAAATAGGAGAGAGATGGTGTCTGAGTCCATTTCTGTGTAAAGAAGGATTCTCTTTCTTAAAGGTTGTATAGAGGATTTTTTTAAGGGAAGAGAAATACAGCGACAGTCCTTGTGCGCGTTCAGAATCACTGTTGAAGTTTCCTGTCTAGAAGTAATTCAGCGACCGACGCGTCAGTTTTTAGACCCTTCGTCTGCTTCGGTCGCGCCATCGCTGGACGAGATCTCCAAGAATCACCTCAGTTTGTCTTCGCTCCTTTTCCTCTTCTCTTCTTCTTTCAGCGACCTCAAAAACGGACTTTCTTTTGCGGCGAACCGGTCGTGGATTCTCGTCCGCCGTCGCGACAAACTTTGTGCGAAATGCGAGGAAGCGAAAAAGCCTCTAAGAACCGCTGCGTAAACCACGTAATCCCCGCGCTCCGACGAGTCAGTTATACTAGGGAGTTTGATTGACAACCTAACAGCCAATAGAAAATGAGGGAGCCTCGTTTTCTATTGGCTGATGTTTATCTGGCCTCAACACGTCCACAGTTGATAGATTTTCGTTCTTTTTTTTTGGTCATCATAATTACAAAGCTGCTGTGTCTCTGTAATGGTATTTTAAACTTTCACTGACAGTTTGAAATAAAAAAAAATCCTCCATACAACCTTTAACAAAAACAGCTTCTTTAACTCCTCTCTAAAACCAGTTTGTTTTTCTGGCTCAGATCTGTACCTCACTGTCCTCAAAAGAGTGTCCCGTGGCTTTCAGTTGGAGCTGGACAGCAGACTGAGGTCCTGTGTTGCTCTCTCGCCTGTGTTGATTCATGTAAAGTGGCGCTCACTGCAGTCTTCACTACACTGACTGGAGTTGAGCTTGTTTCTTTGTTTGTGTCTGTGTTTTGTTCTTTGGCTGGACCAGTTTCAGTCTTAAAGTGTTTGTAGGGTTTTTATCTCTCTTGGTTTTGTTGAAAGCCCATTTTGAATATCTGCAAACACAGACGCTTTCACGTAAAATGGACGGGTTACACGTCCACGAACGCTTCATTTGTTTCAGTCTTTAGGCTCCTTGCTCTTTATTTTGTGTTGACATTGGAGTCAAAACTAGGGGTGTGCAAAAATATCGGAATATCGATTTATCGTATTGTTTAATGTGATGATACAGTATCGATATCATGAGCTGCTGTATCGATATATCACCAAGAGTTTTTTTAGGTGTGTTTTACTAAATTATTTTGTTACAGCTGCAGTTTTGTTGCTTGTGGAGTGAAAGGAAACTCATTTATGTGACACATTTGACATTTTTACTGTTTTGATGATTAAAATGTTTGTGTTTCATATGAACTTTGCACAAGAAGAAGTGATTTAACAAAGACTTTTAGTATCACAGACATGATTTAGCCTTTATTTTTTCTTGAATCGATTTTAAATATATCATATCGAATCGAAAGTGCACTGTATCGAGATATGTATCGTATCGTCAGTGTTGGGGAGTAACAGATTACATGTACTGGAGTTATGTAATCAGAGTACAAATGATGAGTAACTGTATTCAGTTACAGTTACTGTTTCAGTGAGTGGTAATTGGATTACAGTTACTTTGTTAAAATAAATGGATTACACAGAGGGATTTTCCTGTTTTCACATTTTAGGCTACGTATATCCCTTTTTTTGGTAATTCCACTCACTGCCGGACACTAAATCAGGTCTAAACCAGGTCTAAACCAGGTCTAAACCAGGTCTAAACCAGGTCTAAAACCAGGTCCAAACCAGGTCTAAACCAGGTCTAAACCAGGTCTAAACCAGGTCTAAACCAGGTCTAAACCAGGTCTAAACAGGTCAAACCAGGTCTAAACCAGGTCTAAACCAGGTCTAAACCAGGTCTAAACCAGGTCTAAACCAGGTCTAAACCAGGTCTAAACCAGGTTCTAAACCAGGTCCAAACCAGGTCTAAACCAGGTCTAAACCAGGTCTAAACCAGGTCAAACCAGGTCTAAACCAGGTCTAAACCAGGTCAAACCAGGTCTAAACCAGGTCTAAACCAGGTCTAAACCAGGTCTAAACCAGGTCTAAACCAGGTCCAAACCAGGTCTAAACCAGGTCTAAACCCAGGTCTAAACCAGGTCTAAAATCAGGTCTAAACCCAGGTCCAAACCAGGTCTAAACCAGGTCTAAAACCAGGTCTAAACCCAGGTCCAGGTCTAAACCAGGTCTAAACCAGGTCTAAAACAGGTCTAAACCAGGTCTAAACCAGGTCTAAAACCAGGTCTAAACCCAGGTCCAAACCAGGTCTAAACCAGGTCTAAAACCAGGTCTAAACCCAGGTCCAAACCAGGTCTAAACCAGGTCTAAATCCAGGTCCAAACCATGTCTAAACCAGGTCTAAAACCAGATCTAAACCAGTACTAAACTAAGACTAAACCATGTCTAAACCAGGACTAAACCAGGACTAAATTATGTCTCAAACAGGATTTACCAGGACTGAATCATGCCGTGTGGACCGTGTCTCCTCGTCTTCTATCAATAATATTTTTAATTTGGTTTAGTGAAGACTGGGCTTTTTATTGTCTTTTATTAGACAAAATATCTTATGTGAAAATATCCAAGTCTTTGCTACTTTACAGCAAACCAAGTAATCCAAAGTATTCAGATTACGTTACTCATCTTAAGTAATTTATTGGATTCCGTTGCAAACTACATTTTGGTGTATGTAATCTGTAATCTGTAGGGGATTACATTTTAAAAGTCACCTTCCCAACACTGCGTATCGTGGCCTGTGTATCGAGGTTTGTATCGTATCGGCAGCTTCTTAACGATACCCAGCCCTAGTCAAAACCGCCTGTAGCTGCGCTCGGACATTTCTTTGGCAATCGTTTCAAAAACCGCCCGATTCCAAGACCGTTCCAGTTTATCCTGAATACAGTTTCTAACCTCACTTTCCCTTCTTTGACGACTCACTTATTGTTGTTCACTTAACCAGTTTTGCTTGTTAGACGAAAGAGGAATTTACTGAACACTGCGTCATGCGTCCAAAAAAAAAAAAGTTCTTATGTTTTAGTCTTTAGTAAGTTGCTTTTGATTCATATTTTACATAATAACACAGAATTTTCACTGCCTCAGCTCGTTTCTCTTCACTAGTTTGACTAAAGCCGCCGCCGTCAGCTGAGAGGAAATGACGTCATGTAACTTCCGCCAAAATAATAAATAACACAAAACAGCACAAACTTTTGACTCCATTTTGTGTCGTTTTGGAGCATTTTGAAGCTTCCTGGAGGCTGGAGACGTCAATTTGACCTTTAAAAGAATCGTTAATATCTCCAAAACTAAAGCAGTACAAACAAAACACAAAAAACTGACATAGTTTTTTATTTTATTTTTTATTTTTGGATGTGTGTCTCTGTGTGAGGGTTAGAGTCTCGTAGATTGTCTGTGCGTGAGGATGTGTGTCTCTGTGTGAGGTTAGAGTCTCGTAGATTGTCTGTGCGTGAGGATGTGTGTCTCTGTGTGAGGTTAGAGTCTCGTAGATTGTCTGTGCGTGAGGATGTGTGTCTCTGTGTGAGGTTAGAGTCTCGTAGATTGTCTGTGCGTGAGGATGTGTGTCTCTGTGTGAGGTTAGAGTCTCGTAGATTGTCTGTGCGTGAGGATGTGTGTCTCTGTGTGAGGGTTAGAGTCTCGTAGATTGTCTGTGCGTGAGGATGTGTGTCTCTGTGTGAGGTTAGAGTCTCGTAGATTGTGTGAGGATGTGTGTCTGTGTGAGGTTAGAGTCTCGTAGATTGTCTGTGCGTGAGGATGTGTGTCTCTGTGTGAGGTTAGAGTCTCGTAGATTGTCTGTGCGTGAGGATGTGTCTCTGTGTGAGGTTAGAGTCTCGTAGATTGTCTGTGCGTGAGGATGTGTGTCTCTGTGTGAGGATGTGTGTCTCTGTGTGAGGGTTAGAGTCTCGTAGATTGTCTGTGCGTGAGGATGTGTGTCTCTGTGTGAGGTTAGAGTCTCGTAGATTGTCTGTGCGTGAGGATGTGTGTCTCTGTGTGAGGTTAGAGTCTCGTAGATTGTCGTGATGTGTGCGTGAGAGATGTGTGTCTCTGTGTGAGGTTAGAGTTGTCTCGTAGATTGTCTGTGCGTGAGGATGTGTGTCTCTGTGTGAGGTTAGGGTCTCGTAGATTGTCTGTGCGTGAGGATGTGTGTCTCTGTGTGAGGTTAGAGTCTCGTAGATTGTCTGTGCGTGAGGATGTGTGTCTCTGTGTGAGGTTAGAGTCTCGTAGATTGTCTCTGGAGAGGATGTCTGGGCCTGCTGCTGGTTTATGGGCTCATTATGTTTGATTGTTTTGAAGCACGACTCAATAAAAAACAAATGGACGATTCACAGACTAAAGTAAATAAGACGATTGTAAAGAGGAAGGAAGATTATAAACCAGGACTAGACCAGGACTAGACCAGGACTGAACCAGGACTGAACCAGGACTAAACCAGGACTAAATCTGTTTAAAACTATCACATTTATTCGCCTCGATTCCTTTTCAATCCTGCTACAGTCTGATTTTAGTCTCGGTTCAGTCCTTGTTTAGTCCTTGTTTAGTCCTGGTCTAGTCCTTGTTTAGTCTGGGTTAGTCCTGGTCTAGTCCTGGTTAGTCCTGGTTCTAGTCCTAGTCCTGGTTAGTCCTGGTCTAGTCCGGTTAGTCTGGTCTGGTCTAGTCCTGGTCTAGTCTTGTAGTCTTAGTCCTGGTCTAGTCGGTGTAGTCCTGGTCTAGTCCTGGTAGTCCTAGTCCTGGTCTAGTCCCTGTCTAGTCCTGTTTAGTCCTGGTGTAGTCCTGTTAGTCCTGTGTAGTCTGGTCTAGTCCTGGTGTAGTCCTGGTGTAGCCTGGTCTAGTCCTGGTCTAGTCCTGGTGTAGTCCTGGTCTAGTCCTGGTGTAGTCCTGGTTTAGTCCTGGTCTAGTCCTGGTCTAGTCCTGGTCTAGTCCTGCTAGTCCTGGTTAGTCTAGTCCTGGTGTAGTCCTGGTGTAGTCCTGGTCTAGTCCTGGTCTAGTCCTGGTCTAGTCCTGGTGTAGTCCTGGTGTAGTCCTGGTCTAGTCCTGGTGTAGTCCTGGTGTAGTCCTGGTCTAGTCCTGGTCTAGTCCTGGTCTAGTCCTGGTGTAGTCCTGGTGTAGTCCTGGGTCCTGGTGTAGTCCTGGTCTAGTCTAGTCCTGGTCCTGTAGTCCTGTGTCTAGTCCTGGTGTAGTCCTGTCTAGTTCCTGTGTGTAGTCCTGGTCTAGTCCTGTAGTCTGGTCTAGTCCTGGTCTAGTCCTGGTCTAGTCCTGGTCTAGTCCTGGTCTAGTCCTTGGTGTAGTCCTGGTGTAGTCCTGGTAGTCCTGGTCTAGTCCTGGTAGTCCTGGTCTAGTCCTGGTGTAGTCCTGGTCTAGTCCTGGTCTAGTCCTGGTGTCTAGTCCTGGTTTAGTCCTGTGTCTAGTCCTGGTCTAGTCCTGGTGTAGTCCTGGTCTAGTCCTGGTGTAGTCCTGGTGTAGTCCCTGGTCTAGTCCTGTCTAGTCTAGTCTGGTAGTCCTAGTCCTGTAGTCCTGGTCTAGTCCTGGTCTAGTCCTGTCTAGTCCTGGTGTAGTCCTGTAGTCCTGGTTTAGTCCTGGTCTAGTCCTGGTGTAGTCCTGGTTTAGTCCTGGTCTAGTCCTGGTGTAGTCCTGGTCTAGTCCTGGTCTGTAGTCCTGGTGTAGTCCTGGTCTAGTGTAGTCCTGTCTAGTGTAGTCCTGTAGTCCTGGGTCTAGTCCTGGTCCTAGTCCTGGTGTAGTCCTGTCTAGTCTAGTCCTGGTCTAGTCCTGGTCTAGTCTAGTCCTGGTCTAGTCCTGGTGTAGTCCTGGTCTAGTCCTGGTCTAGTCCTGGTCTAGTCCTGGTCCAGATGGTCTGTGCTTCAGTGGACTCAGCAGGTGGAACATTGGACATAATCTCAGTCTGTTTGTGTCTGTTTAAATCAGGGGTCATCAAACTGTGGCCCACGGGCCAACTCTGGCCCCTAGACCCCCTGCCCCCCCCATCACCCCCCAAGATATAATGTCAAACAAAAACACGTCTGCATCTTTGTTGATTTTTCAATTTTAAAATTATAGTTATAAGTATTTATATTTAAATATATGACGTATTTATATTTGCTGCCAAATTTTCATCACCGACAAACTCGAGAGTGACAGAACTGTAGACAGAGTACTGTAGTACAGAGTACTGTAGTACAAAGTACTGTAGTACAGAGTAAGTGTACAGAGTACTGTAGTACAGAGTACTGTAGTACAAGTACTGTAGTAGTACTGTAGTACAGAGTACTGTAGTACAGAGTACTGTAAGTACGTGTACTGTAGTACAGTACTGTAGTACTGTAGTAGTACTGTAGTACAGTACAGTAGTACAAGTACTGTAGTACAGAGTACTGTAGAACTAGTAGTACAGAGAGTACAGTAGTATGTAGTACAGTACTGTAGTACACAAGTACTGTAGTAGTACAGTACGTAACTTAGTACAAGTACTGTAGTACTGTAGTACTGTAGTACAGAGAGTACGTAGTAGTAAGAGTACTGTAGTACAGTAGTACTGTAGTACAGAGTATGTAGTACAGAGTACTGTAGTACAGAGTACTGTAGTACAGTACTGTAGTACAGAAACTGTAGTACGTAGTATACAGAGTACAGACTGTAGTACAGAGTAGTACAGAGTAGTACTGTAGTACTGTAGTACTGTAGTACAGACTACTGTAGTACAGAAGTAGTACAGAGTACTGTAGTACAGAGTACTGTAGTACAGAGTACTGTAGTACAGAGTACTGTAGTACAGAGTATTGTAGTACAGTAGTACTGTAGTACAGAGTACTGTAGTACAGAGTACTGTAGTACAGAGTAGTACTGTAGTACAGTAGTAGTACTGTAGTACAGAGTATTGTAGTACAGAGTACTGTAGTACAGAGTACTGTAGTACTGTAGTACAGAGTATTGTAGTACAGAGTACTGTAGTACAGAGTACTGTAGTACTGTAGTACTGTAGTACAGAGTACAGAACTGTAGTACAGAGTAGTACTGTAGTACAGAGTACTGTAGTACAGTAGTAGTACTGTAGTACAGTAGTACTGTAGTAAGTACAGAGTATTGTAGTACAGAGTAGTACAGAGTAGTTGTAGTACAGTAGTAGTATGTAGTACAGTAGTACTGTAGTACAGAGAACAGTAGTACTGTAGTACAGAGTAGTACTGTAGAGTACTGTAGTACAGAGAGTATTGTAGTACAGTAGTACTGTAGTACAGTAGTACTGTAGTACAGAGTATGTAGTACAGAGTAGTACTGTAGTACAGTAGTACAGTAGTACAGTACAGAGTACTGTAGTACAGAGTATTGTAGTACAGAGTATTGTAGTACAGAGTATTGTAGTACAGTAGTACTGTAGTACAGACAGTACTGTAGTACAGTAGTACTGTAGTACAGAGTACTGTAGTACAGAGTATTGTAGTACAGAGTAGTACTGTAGTACAGAGTACTGTAGTAGTACAGAGTAGTACAGTACTGTACGAGTATTGTAGTACAGAGTACTGTAGTACAGTAGTACTGTAGTACAGAGTATTGTAGTACAGAGTACTGTAGTACAGAGTATTGTAGTACAGAGTACTGTAGTACAGTAGTAGTATGTAGTACAGAGTATTAGTACTGTAGTACAGTAGTACAGATTGTAGTACAGAACAAGTACTGTAGTACAGAGAGTACTACAGAGTAGTACAGTAGTAGTACAGAGTAGTACAGAGTATTGTAGTACAGTAGTATTGTAGTACAGTACGTAGTACTGTAGTACAGTAGAACTGTAGTACAGAGTAGAGTACAGAGTATTGTAGTACAGAGTATTGTAGTACAGAGTACTGTAGTACAGAGTATTGTAGTACAGACTACTGTAGTACAGAGAACTGTAGTACAGAGTATTGTAGTACAGAGTATTGTAGTACAGAGTACTGTAGTACAGAGTATTGTAGTACAGAGTACTGTAGTACAGAGTACTGTAGTACAGAGTATTGTAGTACAGTTATGGACAGAAAAATGTCTGGTATTAAAGCAGTAAAAGTTGACAGTGTAGAGTTTTCATGAACAGTGGAGGATTGTTTTTGTGTTGGTGCAGTTTGTCTGATGTGTAAAAATGTGGATGTTTTTTAAAGAATCTGTGTCTTCAGGGTCAGACAGTTGTGTCCAGGATGAGCCTCTGTGTCCTTCAGCCTCTAAGACACTGGTAGGATTTTTAGGACAGTTTGGATATCAGCCACTTCAGTTGTGTTTGGTGGTTCCGGCCCATGTCGGAGTCTGTATATAAAATAAAATGTGTTTCTCACTTCCTTGGTGGTTGGTCTCTCACCCTCATCAGCTCAGCTCCTCCACCAGAGTCTGGGAGTCTGACAGTTCTTCAGTGTCTTTGCTGTTCCAGTCCTGCACTTTTCTGGACTAGATGTTTGTTGTTTTTCCTTGTATCTGCTGGAGTTTCTTTTCCAGTTTGGGGGTTACAGACCTGAGTGTTCGATCACCACAGGCTCCACTGACGTCTTCACCCTCCAGACCTTCTCCAGCTCCTCCTTGAGCCCCTGGGATTTCTCTAGAGTTATTGTGTTGGTGTTATATATACAGAGTTATTGTTGTAGTGTTATATATACAGAGTTATTGTTATAGTGTTATATATACAGAGTTATTGTTGTAGTGTTATATATACAAGTTAGTTATAGTTAGTAGTATTATTGTTGTTATATATAGAGTTGTAGTGTATATATACATTATTGTTTATATATACAGAGTTATTGTTGTAGTGTTATATATACAGAGTTATTGTTATAGTGTTATATATACAGAGTTATTGTGTTGGTGTTATATATACAGAGTTATTGTTGTAGTGTTATATATACAGAGTTATTGTTATATTCAGAGTTATTGTGTATGTATTATATACAGAGTTATTGTTGTTATATTGTTAGTGTGTATATATACAGAGTTATTGTATGTTATGTGTAGTGTTATATATACAGAGTTATTGTATTGTTATTATATATTCAGAGTTATTGTTGTAGTGTTATATATACAGAGTTATTGTGTTGGTGTTATATATACAGAGTTATTGTTGTAGTGTTATATATACAAAGTTATTGTTGTAGTGTTATATATACAAAGTTATTGTTGTAGTGTTATATATACAGAGTTATTGTGTTATAGTGTTATATATTCAGAGTTATTGTTGTAGTGTTATATATACAGAGTTATTGTGTTGGTGTTATTTCGTGGTCCAGGTGATTTGAATGAGAATAAACACAACATGAATAAATACATTAAACATGAACTGTGTGAATAGAGCAGATTAAACCTGATTTAAATTCAACTGCACAAGACAAAGACGAGGAAGAGGAAGAGGAGGAAGAGGAGGAAGAGGAGATGAGGAGACAAGGAGACGAGGAGACGAGGAGACAAGGAGACGAGGAGACGAGGAGACGAGGTGAGGAGCTGATGTAGAGTCGTTGCTGACGTCAGCTGCAGTTTTCAGACTCAGGTGTGAGAGACAAAAATAGAATCTGAGTGACAGATTCTGGAGGTGAAACAAAACCACACAAACAAAACTCCTCCTGTCCCCGTGTGTCAGATGCCCTCCCGTCCTCCTGTCCCCGTGAGTCAGATGCCCTCCCGTCCTCCTGTCCCCGTGAGTCAGATGCCCTCCCGTCGGTCCTGGTTTTGTCCTGGTTTTGTCCTGCTTTGGTCCTGCTTTGGTCCTGGTTTGGTCCTGGTTCTGTCTTGGTTTGGTCCTGGTTTGATCTTGGTTCTGTCTTGGTTCAATCCTGGTTCGGTCTTGGTTTAGTCCTGGTTCGGTCTTGGTTCGGTCCTGGTCAGATGCCCTCCTGGCCTCTACAGTGGAGATGATGTAGTCCACTTTTAGTCCTGGTTTGGTTCTGGTTTGTAATTATAATTAATTAACAGATTATTTTAAACTGTCTGAAAAAGTCCTTCTTGAGTCCTTCTTTCAAACTGAAAAAGCTCTGTTCCACCTTGTGATGTCATATGGTAATATCCTGCTTTAGTCCTGGTTTTG
Source organism: Boleophthalmus pectinirostris (assembly GCF_026225935.1). NCBI lineage: Eukaryota > Metazoa > Chordata > Actinopteri > Gobiiformes > Gobiidae > Boleophthalmus > Boleophthalmus pectinirostris. The sequence goes on from NW_026571140.1 coordinate 43,618,206, forward strand.
TCCTAATTCTGTCCTGGTTCAGCCCTGGTTTAGTCCTGGTTTAATCCTGGTTTAGTTCTGGTTTTCCTGGTTTAGTCCTGGTTTAGTCCTGGTTTAGTTCTGGTTTAGTCCTGGTTTAGTACTGGTTTAGTCCTGGTTTAAGTTCTGGTTTAGTCCTGGTTTAATCCTGGTTTAATTCTGGTTTAATCCTGGTTTAGTTCTGGTTAGTCCTGTTTTGTCCTAGTTTAGTCCTGTTTAGTTTAGTCCTGGTTTATCCTGGTTTAGTTCTGGTTTAANGTGTTATATATACAGAGTAGTGTTATATATGTATATTATAGGTTTGTTATATATACAGAGTTATTGTTTAGTGTTTATATATACAAGTTAGTGTGTTATTGTTAGTGTTATATATACAGAGTTATTGTTTTGTGTTATATATACAGATTATTTTATATATACAGAGTTAAATTGTTGTAGTTATATATACAGAGTTATTGTGTAGTGTTTATATATAACAGAGTTATTGTTGTAGTGTGATATATACAGAGTTATTGTTGTAGTGTTATATATACAGAGTTATTGTTTTAGTGTTATATATACAGAGTTATTGTGTTAGTGTTATATTGTTGTAGTGTTATATATACAGAGTTATTGTGTTGGTGTTATATATACAGAGTTATTGGTTGTAGTGTTATATATACAGAGTTATTGTTATAGTGTTATATATACAGAGTTATTGTTGTAGTGTTATATATACAGAGTTATTGTTGTTGTAGTGTATATATATCAGAGTTATTGTTGTAGTGTTATATATACAGTTGTTATAGTATATTGTTGTAGTGTTATATATACAGAGTTATTGTTGTAGTGTTATATATACAGTTATTGTTGTAGTGTTATATATACAGAGTTATTGTGTTATAGTGTTATATATATACAGAGTTATTGTTGTAGTGTTATATATACAGAGTTATTGTTGTAGTGTTATATATACAGAGTTATTGTTGTAGTGTTATATATACAGAGTTATTGTGTTGGTGTTATATATACAGAGTTATATATACAGAGTTATTTGTAGTGTTATATATACAGAGTTTATTGTTTAGTGTTATATATACAGAGTTATTGTTGTAGTGTTATATATACAGAGTTAGTAGTGTATATATCAGAGTTATTGTTGTGTTATATATACAGAGTTATTGTTGTAGTGTTATATATACAGAGTTATTGTGTAGTGTTATATATACAGAGTTATTTGTTAGTGTTATATTGTTGTAGTGTTATATATACAGAGTTATTGTTGTAGTGTTATATATACAGAGTTATTGTGTTAGTGTTATATATACAGAGTTATTGTTGTAGTGTTATATATACAGAGTTATTGTTGTTGTTATATATAGTTATGTTGTTAGTGTTATATATACAAAGTTATTGTTGTAGTGTTATATATACAGAGTATAGTGTAGTTATATATTACAGAGTTATTGTGTTATAGTGTTATATATTCAGAGTTATTGTGTTAGTGTTATATATACAGAGTTATTGTGTTGGTGTTATTTCGTGGTCCAGGTGATTTGAATGAGAATAAACACAACATGAATAAATACATTAAACATGAACTGTGTGAATAGAGCAGATTAAACCTGATTTAAATTCAACTGCACAAGACAAAGACGAGGAAGAGGAAGAGGAGGAAGAGGAGATGAGGAGACGAGGAGACGAGGAGACAAGGAGACGAGGAGATGAGGAGACGAGGTGAGGAGCTGATGTAGAGTCGTTGCTGACGTCAGCTGCAGTTTTCAGACTCAGGTGTGAGAGACAAAAATAGAATCTGAGTGACAGATTCTGGAGGTGAAACAAAACCACACAAACAAAACTCCTCCTGTCCCCGTGTGTCAGATGCCCTCCCGTCCTCCTGTCCCCGTGAGTCAGATGCCCTCCCGTCCTCCTGTCCCCGTGATGTGTCAGATGCCCTCCCGTCCTCCTGTCCCCATGAGTCAGATGCCCTCCCGTCGGTCCTGGTTTTGTCCTGGTTTTGTCCTGCTTTGGTCCTGCTTTGGTCCTGGTTTGGTCCTGGTTCTGTCTTGGTTTGGTCCTGGTTTGATCTTGGTTCTGTCTTGGTTCAATCCTGGTTCGGTCTTGGTTTAGTCCTGATTCGGTCCTGGTTCGGTCCTGGTCAGATGCCCTCCTGGCCTCTACAGTGGAGATGATGTAGTCCACTTTTAGTCCTGGTTTGGTTCTGGTTTGTAATTATAATTAATTAACAGATTATTTTAAACTGTCTGAAAAAGTCCTTCTTGAGTCCTTCTTTCAAACTGAAAAAGCTCTGTTCCACCTTGTGATGTCATATGGTAATATCCTGCTTTAGTCCTGGTTTTGTCCTAATTCTGTCCTGGTTCAGCCCTGGTTTAGTCCTGGTTTAATCCTGGTTTAGTTCTGGTTTAGTCCTGGTTTAGTCCTGGTTTAATCCTGGTTTAGTTCTGGTTTAGTCCTGGTTTAGTACTGGTTTAGTCCTGGTTTAGTTCTGGTTTAGTCCTGGTTTAATCCTGGTTTAATTCTGGTTTAATCCTGGTTTAGTTCTGGTTCAGTCCTGTTTTCGTCCTAGTTTAGTCCTGGTTTAATCCTGGTTTAGTCCTGGTTTAGTCCTGGTTTAATCCTGGTTGAGTTCTGGTTTAATCCTGGTTTAGTTCTGGTTTAATCCTGGTTTAGTCCTGTTTTAGTCCTGGTTCAGTCCTGGTTTAGTCCTAGTTTAGTCCTGGTTTAGGCCTGTTTTAGACCTGTTGTAGTCCTGGTTAGTTCTGGTTTAGACCTGGTTCAGACCTGTTTTAGTCCTGGTTTTGTCCTGGTCTGGTCCTGGTCCTGGGTCTGGTCCTGGTCTAGTCCTGGTCTGGTCCTGGTCCTGGTCTGGTCCTGGTCTGGTCCTGGTCTGGTCCTGGTCTGGGGCCGGTCCTGGTCCTGGTCCTGGTCCTGGGTCTGGGGCAGGTCCTGGTCTGGTCCTGGTCTGGTCCTGGGTCCTGGTCTGGTCCTGGTCTGGTCTGGTCCTGGTCTGGTCCTGGTCCTGGTCCTGGTCTGGTCCTGGTCCTGGTCTGGTCTGGTCTGGTCTGGTCCTGGTCTGGTCCTGGTCTGGTCTTGTCTGGTCCTGGTCCTGGTCCTGGTCTGGTCTGGGGTCTGGTCTGGTCCTGGTCTAGTCCTGGTCCTGGTCTGGTCCTGGTCTGGTCCTGGTCCTGGTCTGGTCTGGTCTTGGTTGGTCTGGTTGGTCTGGTCTGGTCTGGTCCTGGTCTGGTCCTGGTCTGGTCCTGGTCTGGTCTTGGTCTTGGTCTGGTCCTGGTCTGGTCCTGGTCTGGTCTGGTCTGGTCTGGTCCTGGTCCTGGTCCTGGTCTGGTCTGGTCCTTGGTCTGGTCTGGTCTGGTCTTGGTCTGGTCCTGGTCCTGGTCCTGGTCTGGTCTGGGTCCTGGTCCTGGTCTGGTCTGGTCTGGTCCTTGGTCCTGGTCCTGGTCTGGTCTGGTCTGGTCCTGGTCTTGGTCCTGGTCTGGTCTGGTCTGGTCCTGGTGGTCTGGTCTGGTCTTGGTCTGGTCTGGTCCTGGTCTGGTCTGGTCCTGGTCCTGGTCTTGGTCTGGTCCTGGTCGTCCTGGTCTGGTCTGGTCTGGTCTGGTCCTGGTCCTTGGTCCTGGTCCCTGGTCTGGTCCTGGTCTGGTCTGGGTCTTGGTCTGGTCTGGTCTGGTCTGGTCCTGGTCTGGTCTGGTCTGGTCCTGGTCTGGTCTGGTCCTGGTCTGGTCTTGGTCCTGGTCTGGTCTGGTCTGGTCTGGTCTGGTCCTGGTCTTGGTCTTGGTCTGGTCTGGTCCTGGTCCTGGTCCTGGTCTGGTCCTGGTCCTGGTCCTGGTCTGGTTGGTCTGGTCTTGGTCTGGTCCTGGTCTGGTCTGGTCTGGGTCCTGGTCCTGGTCTTGGTCTTGGTCTGGTCTAGTCCTGGTCTGGTCTGGTCTGGTCTGGTCCTGGTCTTGGTCTTGGTCCTGGTCTGGTCTGGTCTGGTCTGGTCTGGTCTGGTCTGGTCTGGTCTTGGTCTGGTCTGGTCTGGTCTGGTCTGGTCTTGGTCTGGTCTGGTCTGGTCTGGTCCTTGGTCTGGTCCTGGTCTTGGTCCTGGTCCTGGTCTGGTCCTGGTCTTGGTCTGGTCTTGGTCCTGGTCTCTGGTCTGGTCTTGGTCTGTCTGGTCTGGTCCTGGTCTGGTCTGGTCTGGTCTGGTCTGGTCTGGTCTGGTCTGGTCTGGTCCTGGTCTGGTCTGGTCCTGGTCTGGTCTGGTCTTGGTCTGGTCTTGGTCTGGTCTTGGTCTGGTCTGGTCCTGGTCTGGTCTTGGTCTTGGTCTGGTCCTGGTCTAGTCTGGTCTTCTGGTCTGGTCTGGTCTGGTCCTGGTCCTGGTCTGGTCCTGGTCTGGTCTCTGGTCTGGTCCTGGTCTGGTCTGGTCTGGTCCTGGTCCCTGGTCTGGTCTGGTCTTGGTCTGGTCTTGGTCTCGGTCCTGGTCCTGGTCCTGGTCTTGGTCCTGGTCTGGTCTGGTCTGGTCTGGTCTGGTCTGGTCTGGTCTGGTCTGGTCTGGTCTGGTCTGGTCTGGTCTGGTCTGGTCCTGGTCTGGTCCTGGTCCTGGTCCTGGTCTGGTCTGGTCTGGTCTGGTCCTGGGTCTGGTCTGGTCCTGGTCTGGTCTGGTCCTGGTCCTGGTCCTGGTCTGGTCCTGGTCCTGGTCTGGTCTGGTCCTGGTCTTGGTTCTTGGTCCTGGTCTGGTCTGGTCTGGTCCTGGTCTGGTCTGGTCTGGTCTGGTCTGGTCTGGTCCTGGTCTGGTCCTTGGTCCTGGTCTGGTCTGGTCTTGGTCTGGTCTGGTCTGGTCTGGTCTGGTCTGGTCTGGTCTGGTCTGGTCTGGTCTTGGTCTGGTCTTGGTCTGGTCTGGTCTGGTCTTGGTCTGGTCTTGGTCTTGGTCTGGTCTGGTCTTGGTCTTTGGTCTGGTTGGTCTGGTCTGGTCCTGGTCCTGGTCCTGGTCCTGGTCCTGGTCTGGTCTGGTCTTGGTCTGGTCCTGGTCTTGGTCTTGGTCTGGTCTGGTCCTGGTCTGGTCCTGGTCCTGGTCTGGTCTGGTCTGGTCTGGTCTGGTCTGGTTGGTCTGGTCCTGGTCCTGGTCCTGGTCCTGGTCCTGGTCTGGTCTGGTCCTGGTCCTGGTCCTGGTCTTGGTCTGGTCTGGTCTGGTCTGGTCTGGTCTGGTCTGGTCTGGTCTGGTCTGGTCTGGTCTTGGTCTGGTCTTGGTCTTGGTCTGGTCTCCTGGTCTGGTCTTGGTCTTGGTCCTGGTCTGGTCTGGTCTGGTCTGTCTGGTCCTGGTCTTGGTCCTGGTCCTTGGTCCTGGTCCTGGTCTGGTCCTGGTCCTGGTCTGGTCTGGTCTGGTCCTGGTCTTGGTCTGGTCCTCTGGTCTTGGTCTGGTCTGGTCTGGTCCTGGTCTTGGTCCTGGGTCCTTGGTCTGGTCTGGTCTGGTCCTGGTCCCTGGTCTTGGTCTGGTCCTGGTCTGGTCTGGTCTGGTCCTGGTCTGGTCTGGTCTGGTCTGGTCCTGGTCTGGTCTGGTCTGGTCTGGTCTGGTCTGGTCCTGGTCTGGTCCTGGTCTTGGTCTTGGTCTGGTCCTGGTCCTGGTCCTGGTCTGGTCCTGGTCTGGTCTGGTCTGGTCCTGGTCCTGGTCCTGGTCCTGGTCTTGGTCTTGGTGGTCCTGGTCTGGTCTGGTCTGTCTGGTCTGGTCTGGTCCTGGTCCTGGTCTGGTCCTGGTCTGGTCTGGTCTGGTCTGGTCTGGTCTGGTCCTGGTCTGGTCTGGTCTGGTCTGGTCTGGTCTGGTCTGGTCTGGTCTGGTCTCTGGTCCTGGTCTGGTCTGGTCTTGGTCTGGTCTGGTCTTGGTCCTGGTCTGGTCTGGTCTGGTCCTGGTCTGGTCCTGGTCTGGGTCTGGTCTGGTCTGGTCCTGGTCCTGGTCCTGGTCCTGGTCTGGTCTGGTCCTGGTCCTGGTCTCCTGGTCTGGTCTGGTCTGGTCCTGGTCCTGGTCTGGTCCTTGGTCTTGGTCCTGGTCCTGGTCCTTGGTCTGGTCTGGTCTGGTCCTGGTCCTGGTCTTGGTCTGGTCTGGTCCTGGTCTGGTCCTGGTCCTGGTCCTGGTCTGGTCCTGGTCTGGTCTGGTCTGGTCTGGTCCTGGTCTAGTCCTGGTTCTTGGTCTTGGTCTGGTCCTGGTCTGGTCTGGTCTGGTCCTGGTCCTGGTCCTGGTCTGGTCTGGTCCTGGTCCTGGTCTGGTCCTGGTCTGGTCCTGGTCTGGTCTGGTCTGGTCTGGTCTGGTCTGGTCTGGTCTGGTCCTGGTCCTGGTCTGGTCTGGTCTGGTCCTGGTTGGTCCTGGTCTGGTCTGGTCGGTCCTGGTCTTGGTCCTGGTCTGGTCCTGGTCCTGGTCCTGGTCTGGTCCTGGTCCTGGTCTGGTCCTGGTCCTGGTCTGGTCTGGTCTGGTCTGGTCCTGGTCCTGGTCCTGGTCCTGGTCTGGTCTTGGTCCTGGTCCTTGGTCCTGGTCTGGTCCTGGTCCTGGTCCTGGTCTGGTCCTGGTCCTGGTCCTGGTCTGGTCCTGGTCCTGGTCCTGGTCCTGGTCCTGGTCTTGGTCCTGGTCCTGGTCTGGTCCTGGTCCTGGTCCTGGTCTGGTCTGGTCTGGTCTTGGTCTGGTCTGGTCCTGGTCTGGTCTTGGTCTGGTCCTGGTCTGGTCTGGTCTGGTCCTGGTCTGGTCTTGGTCTTGGTCCTGGTCCTGGTCTGGTCTGGTCTTGGTCCTGGTCTGGTCCTGGTCCTCTGGTCTGGTCTGGTCCTGGTCCTGGTCCTGGTCCTGGTCTGGTCTGGTCTGGTCTCCTGGTCCTTGGTCCTGGTCCTGGTCTTGGTCTGGTCCTGGTCCTGGTCTGGTCCTGGTCTGGTCTTGGTCTGGTCTTGGTCTGGTCCTGGTCTGGTCTGGTCTCCTGGTCTGGTCTGGTCCTGGTCTGGTCCTGGTCCTGGTCCTGGTCTGGTCTGGTCTGGTCTGGTCCTGGTCTGGTCCTGGTCTGGTCCTGGTCTTGGTCTTGGTCCTGGTCCTGGTCCTGGTCTGGTCCTGGTCTGGTCTGGTCCTGGTCTGGTCCTGGTCCTGGTCTGGTCTGGTCCTGGTCTGGTCCTGGTCTGGTCTGGTCTGCCTGTCTGGTCTGGTCTGGTCTGGTCTGGTCTGGTCCTGGTCTGGTCTGGTCCTGGTCTGGTCTGGTCTGGTCTGGTCTGGTCTGGTCTGGTCTGGTCTGGTCCTGGTCCTGGTCTGGTCTGGTCCTGGTCCTGGGTCCTGGTCCTGTCTGGTCTGGTCTGGTCTGGTCTTGGTCTTGGTCTCTGGTCCTGGTCTGGTCCTGGTCTGGTCTGGTCCTGGTCTTGGTCTGTCCTGGTCTGGTCCTGGTCTGGTTGGTCTGGTCTTGGTCCTGGTCTGGTCTGGTCTGGTCTGGTCCTGGTCCTGGTCTGGTCTGGTCTTGGTCTGGTCCTTGGTCCTGGTCCTGGTCTGGTCTGGTCCTGGTCCTGGTCCTGTCTGGTCCTTGGTCCTGGTCCTGGTCTGGTCCTGGTCTGGTCTGGTCCTGGTCTGGTCCTGGTCTTGGTCCTGGTCTTGGTCTTGGTCTGGTCCTGGTCTGGTCTGGTCTGGTCTGGTCCTGGTCTGGTCCTGGTCCTGGTCCTGGTCCTGGTCCTGGGTCCTGGTCTGGTCTGGTCTGGTCTGGTCCTGGTCTAGTTCCTGGTCCTGGTCTGGTCTGGTCTTGGTCTGGTTGGTCTGGTTGGTCTGGTCCTGGTCCTGGTCTGGTCCTGGTCCTGGTCTGGTCCTGGTCCTGGTCTGGTCTGGTCCTGGTCCTGGTCTTGGTCTGGTCCTGGTCTGGTCCTGGTCTGGTCCTGGTCCTGGTCCGGTCCTGGTCTGGTCTGGTCGGTCTGGTCCTGGTCCTGGTCTGGTCTGGTCTGGTCTGGTCTTGGTCTGGTCCTGGTCCTGGTCTGGTCTTGGTCTGGGTCCTGGTCTGGTCTGGTCCTGGTCCTGGTCTGGTCTGGTCTGGTCTGGTCTGGTCCTGGTCCTGGTCTAGTCCTGGTCCTGGTCTGGTCTTGGTCTGGTCCTGGTCTGGTCTGGTCTGGTCTTGGTCTGGTCTGGTCTGGTCCTGGTCTGGTCCTGGTCTGGTCCTGGTCTGGTCTGGTCTGGTCCTGGTCCCTGGTCTGGTCTGGTCCTGGTCCTGGTCTGGTCTGGTCTGGTCTTGGTCTGTCCTGGTCTGGTTGGTCTGGTCCTGGTCTGGTCTGGTCCTGGTCTGGTCCTGGTCTGGTCCTGGTCCTGGTCTGGTCTTGGTCCTGGTCCTGGTCTGGTCCTGGTCCTGGTCCTGGTCCTGGTCCTGGTCTGGTCCTGGTCCTGGTCCTGGTCTTGGTCTTGGTCTGGTCTTGGTCCTGGTCTTGGTCCTGGTCTTGGTCTGGTCTGGTCTGGTCCTGGTCTGGTCTGGTCCTGGTCCTGGTCTGGTCCTGGTCCTGGTCCTGGTCTGGTCTGTCTGGTCCTGGTCCTGGTCTTGGTCTGGTCCTGGTCCTGGTCCTGGTCCTTGGTCTTGGTCCTGGTCCTGGTCTGGTCTGGTCCTGGTCCTGGTCTGGTCTGGTCTGGTCCTGGTCTGGTCCTGGTCTTGGTCCTTGGTCCTGGTCTGGTCTGGTCCTGGTCCTGGTCTGGTCTGGTCTGGTCTTGGTCCTGGTCCTGGTCTCCTGGTCTGGTCCTGGTCTAGTCTGGTCTGGTCTGGTCTTGGTCTGGTCCTGGTCTGGTCCTGGTCTGGTCCTGGTCTGGTCCTGGTCTTGGTCCTGGTCTGGTCTGGTCCTGGTCTGGTCTAGTCCTGGTCCTGGTCGTCTGGTCCTGGTCTGGTCCTGGTCCTGGTCCTGGTCTGGTCTGGTCCTGGTCCTGGTCCTGGTCCTGGTCTGGTCCCTGGTCTGGTCCTGGTCCTGGTCCTGGTCCTGGTCAGTCCTGGTCCTGGTCCTGGTCTGGTCTGGTCCTGGTCCTGGTCTGGTCTGGTCTGGTCTGGTCCTGGTCTGGTCCTGGTCTTGGTCCTGGTCCTGGTCCTGGTCCTGGTCTGGTCTGGTCTCTGGTCTGGTCCTGGTCCTGGTCTGGTCTGGTCCTGTCCTGGTCCTGGTCCTGGTCCTGGTCCTGGTCCTGGTCCTGGTCTTGGTCTTGTCCTGGTCTGGTCCTGGTCTGGTCTGGTCTGGTCTGGTCTGGTCCTGGTCCTGGTCTGGTCCTGGTCGTGGTCCTGGTCCTGGTCCTGGTCCTGGTCCTGGTCCTGGTCCTGGTCCTGGTCTGGTCCTGGTCTTGGTCTGGTCCTGGTCTGGTCTGGTCCTGGTCCTGGTCTGGTCTGGTCCTGGTCTGGTCCTGGTCCTGGTCTGGTCTGGTCTGGTCTGGTCTGGTCCTGGTCTGGTCCTGGTCTGGTCTTGGTCTGGTCCTGGTCCTCGGTCTGGTCCTGGTCTGTCTGGTCCTGGTCTGGTCTGGTCCCTGGTCCTGGTCCTGGTCTCCTGGTCTGGTCCTGGTCTAGTCCTGGTCCTGGTCCTGGTCTTGGTCTTGGTCCTGGTCTGGTCTTGGTCCTCCTGGTCTGGTCTGGTCTGTCTGGTCCTGGTCTGGTCTTGGTCTGGTCTGGTCTGGTCTGGTCTGGTCGTCTTGGTCTTGGTCTGGTCTGGTCTGGTCTGGTCTGGTCTGGTCTGGTCCTGGTCTGGTCTGGTCCTGGTCTGGTCTGGTCTGGTCTGGTCCTGGTCGTCTGGTCCTGGTCCTGGTCCTGGTCCTGGTCCTGGTCTGGTCCTGGTCTGGTCTGGTCTGGTCTGGTCTGGTCCTGGTCCTGGCTGGTCCCTGGTCCTGGTCTTGGTCTGGTCCTGGTCTGGTCCTGGTCCTGGTCTGGTCCTGGTCTGGTCTGGTCCTGGTCTGGTCCTGGTCTGGTCTGGTCCTGGTCCTGGTCTGGTCCTGGTCTGGTCTGGTCTGGTCCTGGTCCTGGTCCTGGTCTGGTCCTGGTCCTGGTCCTGGTCCTGGCCTGGTCCTGGTCTGGTCTGGTCTGGTCTGGTCTGGTCTGGTCTTGGTCTTGGTCTGGTCCTGGTCCTGGTCTTGGTCTGGTCCTGGTCCTGGTCTTGGTCTGGTCTGGTCCTGGTCCTGGTCCTGGTCTGGTCTGGTCCTGGTCCTGGTCCTGGTCTGGTCTGGTCCTGGTCCTGGTCTGGTCTGGTCCTGGTCTTGGTCTGGTCCTGGTCTTGGTCTGGTCTGGTCCTGGTCTGGTCTGGTCTGGTCTGGTCTGGTCCTGGTCCTGGTCTGGTCCTGGTCCTGGTCCTTGGTCCTTGGTCCTTGGTCCTGGTCCTGGTCCTGGTCCTGGTCCTGGTCCTGGTCTGGTCCTGGTCTGGTCTGGTCTGGTCTTGGTCCTGGTCTTGGTCGTCTGGTCTGGTCCTGGTCTGGTCCTGGTCTTGGTCCTGGTCCTGGTCCTGGTCCTGGTCCTGGTCTTGGTCTGGTCCTGGTCTGGTCCTGGTCTTGGTCCTGGTCTGGTCCTGGTCCTGGTCTCGGTCTGGTCCTGGTCTTGGTCCTTGGTCCTGGTCTGGTCTGGTCCTGGTCCTGGTCCTGGTCTGGTCCTGGTCTGGTCCTGGTCTTGGTCCTGGTCTAGTCCTGGTCTGGTCTGGTCCTGGTCTTGGTCTTGGTCCTGGTCCTGGTCCTGGTCTTGGTCTGGTCTGGTCTGGTCTGGTCTTGGTCTTGGTCTTGGTCTTGGTCTTGGTCCTGGTCCTGGTCCTGGTCCTTGGTCCTGGTCTGGTCTGGTCCTGGTCCTGGTCTGGTCTGGTCTAGTCCTGGTCCTGGTCTGGTCTGGTCCTGGTCTTGGTCCTTGGTCTGGTCTTGGTCTTGGTCTTGGTCTGGTCCTGGTCTTGGTCCTGGTCTGGTCTGGGTGTCTCCTCTCTGTCTACTCGTTCTTCTGTAAAAGCTCAGATCTCGTCTCTCAGAGTCAAAGTGTTTAATATTTCACGAGCTCCGGCTTTTCACCATCGACCTGCAGCTCCACGAGGCGTCTGGGGAGAGGGAAGCACTGACATCACTTCCTCTCAAACAGAAACACTCAGACTAAACCAGGACTAAACCAGGACTGAACCAGGACTGGACCAGGACTGAACCAGGACTAAACCAGGACTGTACCAGGACTGAACCAGGACTAAACCAGGACTGTACCAGGACTAAACCAAGACTGAACCAGGACTAAACCAAACCAGGACTAAACCAGGCTGAACCAGGACTGGACCAGGACTGAACCAGGAACCAGGACTGACTGAACCAGGACTAAACCAGGACTGAACCAGGACTACTGAACCAGGACTAAACCAGGAACCAGGACTGAACCAGGACTGAACCAGGACTGGACCAGGACTGAACCAGGACTGAACCAGGACTGAACCAGGACTAAACCAGACTGAACCAGGACTAACCAGGACTACCAGGGCTGAACCAGGACTAAACCAGGACTGTACCAGGACTAAACCAAGACTGAACCAGGACTAAACCAGGGCTGAACCAGGACTAAACCAGGGCTGAACCAGGACTAAACCAAGACTGAACCAGGACTGGACCAGGACTAAACCAGGACCGAGACCAAGACTGAACCAGGACTGAACCAGGACTAAACCAGGACTGAACCAGGACTGAACCATTACTAAACCAGGACCGAGACCAGGACCGAGACCAGGACTGAACCAGGACTGAACCAGGACTAAATCAGGACTGAGACCAGGACCGAGACCTGGACTGAAACGGGACTAAACCAGGATGAAACCAGGACCGAGACCAGGACTGAACCAGGACTGAACCAGGTCTGAACCAGGACTGAACCAGGACTGAACCAGGACTAAACCAGGACCGAGACCAGGACTGAACCAGGACTGAACCAGGACTAAACCAGGTCTAAACCAGAACTAAACCAGGGCTGAACCAGGACTAGACCAGGACTAAACCAGGCCTAAACAGGTCTAAACCAAGACTAAACCAGGACTGAACCAGGACTAAACCAGGAATGAACTAGGACTAAACCAGGACTAAACCGGGTCTAAATCGGGTCTAAACCAGAACTAAACCAGGTCTAAACCAGGACTGTACCAGGACTAAACCAGGACCGAACAAGAACTGAACCGGGACTAAACCAGGAATGAACTAGGACTAAACCAGGTCTAAACCAGGACTGAACCAGGACTAAACCAGTATTACAGTGAGATTATTCCAGGTCTTTAGGTCTGAGCCTCTCATCAGTCCGTCCTCCTCCCGTCGCCGTGGCA
>NW_026571140.1:43635478-43680408 GCF_026225935.1 Boleophthalmus pectinirostris
CTTTGGGTCCATCAACAGGTCCACAGCCAATATATTTTGTAGAACATCTTTAACATTAATCCAGAAACTTTTATATTGGGGCAGTCCCAAAATATGTGAGTCTGGTCGCCCACAAGTCCACACCTCCTCCAACATTTATCACTAACACTACATTTTGAAATAAAAGTTTTGAGTGGGGTTCTAAAAAATCTTAATTTGTCCTTCCTAGGGACGGGCATTCGATGAAATTTTCTTAATCGATCGTCGGAAGAATTAACGATCGATTATCGATTAATCAGTAATGTTTTTATATTAAAATTATCATCATTATTATTACTATCTGCACTAATCTGCATAAATAAATTCAACTTTATGACATATAAACCGTAACGACTTTAGATCCACATCAGCTGTTTGACATTATAATGTGTTTAATTCAGTTTTGCGCAAATCTCACAGAAACAAAACTTAAAACCGCATCGCTAATTTGTATAAACTCCAGCTCTTGTGTCGCTGATGCGGTCAATTTCTGTCGGATTAAAAGACATGACTCAGGTGAATACAGGTCAGTGTGACCAGATTTGTGTTTGTCAAAACCAGGACAGCGTACGGGGGGAGGGGGGCGGGGCCTCGTCATCCACATTGAGCGACTCTCACCTGGAAAAACTTTTTCCCACTGGACACAGAAACATATGTGCTGCTTTATCCACTGTGCACATGGACTCACACTTGTCCCAACGCAACGGAAAGTGTGGAATTTCTTCTACAAATCCTGGTTAAATCCACATTTGTGCTTCGGTTCGTTACAGACTGACCCACTGTTTGTGTCTCGCTCCTTCTGATGCAGAGACACATGTACACACCTGTTTGGTCACGACACACAAACATACATTCAGTTTGTCGATTAAAATGAACATAATCGATGAAATTCTTAATGATCAATTATCGATTAATCGACTAATCATGCCCATCCCTAGTCCTTCCAGTCAAACTCCTTCCAAATCTGACTTCCCACCCCTTTGTGACAACCAGAACAAACTCTCCCAGGTGTCATCATCCAAAGTCACATTCATTTCCATTTCCCATTGTTGTTTTATATGATTTGTATCTATATCTTGCTCACTTGCTTTTTCAATACACCAGAGTTTTCAACTAGATCACTAAAATATTTCTCGATATTTGTCGGGTCTCTTCTGAATCCTCACTTTTTAAAGGTTGTATAGAGGATTTTCCAAGGAAGGAGAAATCCAGCGACTGTTTGTCCTTTTTTAAATGTTGCGCATGTGTGAAACCACCTCCCCTCCCCCACAGCTCCTACGTAGAAACACCTCCTCCCTCCTCCTCCTTACGCCACAAACAGGTTTGTTTACAGCCGGTGAGCTGCACATGACTTGTAAACAACTAACTACAGTGTTGGTTAGACAAGACGGAGAAGAGAGGATCGGGCAGTGGGGAGAGGAGCAGGAAAGGGGTGCAGGAAGGTTGCGCGGAGATTCAGTGTGAATGAACTAACTACAACACGCAGCAGCAAGCGGACTCTTTCTTTGCCTTGAAAATTACGTTTTCAGACACAGGATATCGCTTTCGTGTCCTGAAAAACGTTTGTCTCGCTCTTGGAAATAAAGTACGTTTTCATAATAAGCAGAAGTTTCCTGTCCAGGAGTCATTTGTGGACCAGTGGTTCAGTCTTTAGACCCTTCGTCTGCTTCAGTCGCGCCATCGCTGGAATGAATCTTCAAGAATCACCTTAGTTTGGCTTCGCTGCTTTTCCCCTCGTCTTCTTCTTTCACCTCAAAAACGGACTTTCTTTTGCGGTGAACTGCTCCTGGATTCTTGTCGCCATCGCAACAAACTTTGTGCGAACTGCGAGGAAGATATAGGTCAAAAAAAGCCACTAAGAACTGTTGCGTTGGTGGAGTAAACAGCGTCTGTGCGTCTTGCGTCTGTGGACTGTGTGACAGTCGTACATAAACCACGTACCGGCGGCGCAGGCAAGTCAGTTACACTAGAAACGTAGGGAGTTTGATTGACAGCCTGTCAGCTCACAGATAACGAGGCAGTGTCGTTATCTATTGGCAAATGTTTAGCCCCACCACGTCCAGAGTTGATGAACTTTTATTCTCTTTTTTTTGGTCATCATAATTACAAGGCGACTGCATCTATAATCTATCACTGACAATTTGAAACAAAAAAATCCTCCATACAACCTTTAACACAGAATATAGTCGTGGGCAGGACCTCAGACTGGAGCACTTCCGGAACAGAGTCTGGACTTTGGCTCTCGTGTTCATCTTCTTCCTCCAGTTCCTCCTCTCGTCTCGTCCATTTTCAAACATTTACAAAGTGTTTCTGGAACATGATTCTTAAACGTTTTGAGAGCTTCCAGTTCAGTCTGTGTCCTGCTCGTCTTCAGCAGGTCCACGAGAGTCGGGTTTTTTTGTTTCATTCACACACCAACCCTGCACATTTAGGCTGAGCTCTGGTCCACTTTGTGATGTCATCGTGTGGTGAAGCAGGAGGGGCTCCACACAGACGACTGGAATCAGCCCTGGAATTTACAAACTCTAAACAAAATGTAAAAAGAAACTGTTCACTTGAAAAACTACAACTTCATAGTAGTAGTAGTAGTATGTGTGTAGTAGTATGAGTATGAGTAGTAATAGTGCTAGCAGTAGTAGTAGTAGTAGTAGTAGTAGTAGTAGTAGTAGTAGTAGTGAGTAAGTAGTATTTATAGTAAGAAGTGCAGTAT
Organism: Boleophthalmus pectinirostris; assembly: GCF_026225935.1. NCBI lineage: Eukaryota > Metazoa > Chordata > Actinopteri > Gobiiformes > Gobiidae > Boleophthalmus > Boleophthalmus pectinirostris. The sequence goes on from NW_026571140.1 coordinate 43,638,207, forward strand.
TTGTAGTAGTAGTGCAGTATTTGTAGTAGTAGTACTGCAGTATTAGTAGCAGTAGTAGCAGTAGTAGCAGTAGTAGTAGTAGAAGTACTGGTGCAGTATTTGTAGTAGTAGTGCAGTATAAGTAGTAGTAGTGCAGTATTAGTAGTAGTAATAGCAGTAGTAGTAGTAATAGTAGCAGTATGAATAGTAGTAGTAGTAGCAATAGCAGTAGAATTAGTAGTACTTGCAGTTGTACTTGTAGTTGTACTTGTACTTGTAGTTGTAGTTGTAGTAGTTGTACTTGTAGTTGTAGTTGTACTTGTACTTGTAGTTGTAGTTGTAGTTGTACTTGTAGTTGTACTTGTACTTGTAGTTGTACTTGTAGTTGTACTTGTACTTGTAGTTGTACTTGTAGTTGTAGTTGTACTTGTAGTTGTACTTGTAGTTGTTTGTACTTGTAGTTGTACTTGTAGTTGTACTTGTACTTGTACTTGTAGTTGTAGTTGTACTTGTACTTGTAGTGTAGTTGTTGTACTTGTAGTTGTAGTTGTAGTTGTAGTTGTACTTGTAGTTGTACTTGTAGTTGTAGTTGTACTTGTAGTTGTACTTGTAGTTGTACTAGTTGTAGTTGTAGTTGTACTTGTACTTGTAGTTGTAGTTGTAGTTAGTACTTGTACTTGTACTTGTAGTTGTAGTTGTTGTACTTGTAGTTGTACTTGTAGTTGTAGTTGTAGTTGTACTTGTTGTACTTGTAGTTGTACTTGTAGTTGTAGTTGTAGTACTTGTAGTACTTGTAGTTGTACTTGTAGTTGTAGTTGTAGTTGAACTTGTAGTTGTACTTGTATTGTAGTTGTAGTAGTACTTGTAGTTGTAGTTGTATGTGTACTTGTAGTTTTAGTAGTACTTGTAGTTGTAGTTGTAGTTGTACTTGTAGTTGTAGTACTTGTAGTTGTAGTTGTAGTTGTACTTGTAGTTGAACTTGTACTTGTAGTTGTACTTGTGTTGTAGTAGTACTTGTACTTGTACTTGATCTCTCTTGTCTTAATTGCATTAGAGAGTTTAGAGTTTTACAGAGGAGCTCGTGAGGACAAAACCTGAACCAGGATTAGACCAGAACTCAGCCCTAATGTGACCCGACGGGGCATCTGGTGTAATCCGCCGCGCTCGGTCGGAGGTTGTGGGTTAGACTCCCGCTGACCCGCTCGGCTCCGCACGTGTGCAGAGGGAAGATCTCTGCTCTCTAATCAACAACACTCTTTCATTTCTCCGTTTGTATTTACGCCCATGGAAACACCAGGAAACACGAACACGAGGAGACGGAAGAAAAGAGAGAGGGATGGACGGAGAGAGAGAAGAAAGAGAGGAGGAGAGAGAGAAAAAATATGAACTCTGAACGTTTATACACAGAAGAGAGAGAGGAGAGAGAGAAAGAGAGAAGAGAGAGAGAAAAGGAAAGAGAGAAGAGAGAGAAAACGTACGAACTCTGTTAACATTTATACACGGAAGAGAGGGATGGACGGAGAGAGAGAAAGAGAGAGAGAAGGAAAGAGAGAAAAACTACTAACCCTGTGAATATTTATACATGGAAGAAAGAGAGAGGGATGGACGGAGAGATAGAAGAAAGAGAGAAGAGAGAGAAAACATACAAACTCTGTGAACATTTACACACAGAAGAAAGAATAAACTGAGGAGAGAGAGAAGAAAGAAAGAGAGGAGGAGAGAGAGAAAACATAGTAACCCTGTGTGCATTTATAGATGGAAGAGAGGGAGGGAGGGAGGAGAGAGAGAAAAAGAGAGGGAGGAGAGAGAGAACGTATGAACCTTGTGTACATTTATACACGGAAGAGAGGGACGGAGAGAGAGAAAAAAGAGAAGGAGGAAGAGAGACAGGGAGAGAAAGAGAGAGAGAGAGAGAGGACTAAACCAGGACTAAACCAGGATTAAACCAGATTAAACAAGGACTAAACCAGGATTAAACCAGGATTAAACCAGGACTAAACCAGGACTAAACCAGGACTAAAAGGACTAAACCAGGACTAAACTCAGGATTAAACTTGAACTAAATTCAGGACTAAACTCAGAACCAAACCAGGACTAAACCCAGGACTAATGTAACCCCTGTGTCAGTGGATATGATACATAGACAGTTGGACACAGTAGTAGTAGAGTAGTAGTAGTAGTAGTAGTAGTAGTAGTAGTAGTAGTAGTAGTAGTAGTAGTAGAGTAGTAGTAGTAGTAGTAGTAGTAGTAGTAGTAGTAGCAGTAGTAGTAGTAGTAGTAGTAGTAATAGTAGTAGTAAAGTAGAGTAATAGTAGTAGTATAATAGAGTAGTAGTAGTAGTAGTAGTAGTAGTAGTAGTAGTAGTAGTAGTAGTAGTAGTAGTAGTAGTAGTAGTAGTAGTAGTAGTAGTAGTAGTAGTAGTAGTAGTAGTAGTAGTAGTAGTAGTAGTAGTAGTAGTAGTAGTAGTAGTAGTAGTAGTAGTAGTAGTAGTAGTAGTAGTAGTAGTAGTAGTAGTAGTAGTAGTAGTAGTAGTAGTAGTAGTAGTAGTAGTAGTAGTAGTAGTAGTAGTAGTAGTAGTAGTAGTAGTAGTAGTAGTAGTAGTAGTAGTAGTAGTAGTAGTAGTAGTAGTAGTAGTAGTAGTAGTAGTAGTAGTAGTAGTAGTAGTAGTAGTAGTAGTAGTAGTAGTAGTAGTAGTAGTAATATAGTAGTAGTAGTAGTAGTAGTAGTAGTAGTAGTAGTAGTAGTAGTAGTAGCAGTAGTAGTAGTAGTAGTAGTAGTAGTAGTATAGTAGTAGTAGTAGTAGTAGTAGTAGTAGTAGTAGTAGTAATAGAGTAGTAGTAGTAGTAGTAGTAGTAGTAGTAGTAGTAGTAGTAGTAGTAGTAGTAGTAGTAGTAGTAGTAGTAGTAGTAGTAGTAGTAGTAGTAGTAGTAGTAGTAGTAGTAGTAGTAGTAGTAGTAGTAGTAGTAGTAGTAGTAGTAGTAGTAGTAGTAGTAGTAGTAGTAGTAGTAGTAGTAGTAGTAGTATTGATGTGGGTTAGTGATCAGAAGACCAGTGATCGGCTCGTGAGGCAGTGACAAGAGACTGAAAGTTGCTTTTGGTGTTTGGTACCAAATATTCAAGAAATAAGAAACAGTGAATAAGTAAATAGTGATTTGACATACAACATTTAAACACAGACAGTGTGGAATGAACGACCGTTCAATTATTTACACAGTTCAATAACAGTTCAGTAGCAGGACAATAGGTCATTGGATGAAAAAAAATATATATATATACATATACATATACATATACATATATATACATATACATATACACACAGTTGATTAGAACCCAGTGGATTTGACTGTTTATCCAGTGAGGAGGTAAAGTGCATAAAGAGTTTGTGAAGGGAATGAGTGACAGTCAGTGGGTGATGGACGTGTGGATGTGTTGGGAGAGTTTTGTGTAGTCAGGCAGTAGAGGTGACTCTCAGTAGTTCAGTAGTTCAGTAGTTCAGTAGTTCAGTAGGTTCAGTAGTTCAGTAGTTCAGTAGTTCAGTAGTTCTGTAGTTCTGTAGGTTCAGTAGTTCTGTAGGTTCAGTAGTTCTGTAGGTTCTGTAGGTTCTGTAGTTCTGTAGTTCAGTAGGTTCAGTAGGTTCAGTAGTTCTGTAGGTTCTGTAGGTTCTGTAGTTCTAGTAGTTCTGTAGGTTCTGTAGGTTCAGTAGTTCTGTAGTTCAGTAGTTCAGTAGGTTCAGTAGTTCAGTAGTTCTGTAGTTCTGTAGGTTCAGTAGGTTCAGTAGGTTCAGTAGTTCAGTAGTAGTAGTTCTGTAGTTCAGTAGTTCAGTAGTTCAGTAGGTTCAGTAGTTCAGTAGTTCAGTAGGTTCAGTAGTTCTGTAGGTTCAGTAGGTTCAGTAGTTCAGTAGGTTCAGTAGGTTCAGTAGTTCTGTAGGTTCGGGAGGCTCTGTAGTTCAGTAGTTCTGTAGGTTCTGTAGGTTCTGTAGGTTCGTAGGTCAGGTTCTGTAGTTCAGTAGTTCTGTAGGTTCAGTAGGTTCAGTAGTTCTGTAGTTCTGTAGGTTCAGTAGTTCTGTAGTTCAGTAGTTCAGTAGTTCAGTAGGTTCAGTAGGTTCAGTAGTTCAGTAGTTCTGTAGTTCTGTAGTTCAGTAGTTCTGTAGGTTCTGTAGGTTCTGTAGACTTGAGGCCTGCTCCTTTCAGCTCGCCATCAGGGGGGTTAGAAACCTGGCCTGGGAAATAGGACCAAGTTTTAAATCAATTAGTTGTTACTTTAACAATAAGGCTAATAATATTGCACACAAAACACATTAAATAGCACTAGCTGTACTGTTAACAGTTCACTATGATAATTCAGACAATAGGAAAATAATACAACATATTAAATTGTATTAATAGTGTCAGTCAATAAAATAAATATGCTTTTACAAAGCTGTTTAAGTCAGAAAGTGCTTATCTTAAGTCCTCAGATCACTGCAACTATGATTCAATAACACTGATTACAAAGACACAACCTATCACCTGGGTTACACTAAACCAGGACTAAACCAGGACTAAACCAGGACTACCAAGGTCTAAACCAGGACTAAACCAGGACTAAACCAGGACTAAACAAACTAAACCAGGACTAAACCAGGGACTAAACCAGGACTAAACCAGGACTAAACAAGGTCTAAACCAGGACTAAACCAGACTAACCAGGACTAAACCAGACTAAACCAGGACTAAACCAGGGACTAAACCAGGACTACCAACCAGGACTAAACCAACTAAACCAGGACTAAACCAGGACTCTAAACTCAGGACTAAACCAGGACTAAACCAGGACTAAACCAGGACTAAACTAAACAAGGACTAAACCAGGACTAAACCAGACTAAACCAGGACTAAACCAGGACTAAACCAGGGCTAAACAGGTCTAAACCAGGACTAAACCAGGGACTAAACCAGGACTAAACCAGGCTAAACCAGGACTAAACCAGGACTAAACCAGGGCTAAAACCAGACTAAAGGACTAAACCAGGACTAAACCAGGGGTCTAAACTCAGGACTAAACCAGGACTAAACAGGACTAAACAAGGTCTAAACTCAGGACTAAACCAGGACTAAACCAGGACTAAAAGGACTAAACCAGGACTAAACCAGGACTAAACCAGGGCTAAACCAGGACTAAACCAGGACTAAACCAGGGCTAAACCAGGACTAAACCAGCGCTAAACCAGGGCTAAACCAGGACTAAACCAGGACTAAACCAGGATTAAAACAGGTCTAAACCAGGACTAAACCAGGACTAAACCAGGATTAAACCAGGACTAAACAGGACTAAACCAGGACTAAACCAGGACTAAACCAGGACTAAACCAGGGCTAAACCAGGACTAAACCAGGATAACCACTAAACCAGGACTAAACCAGGCTAAACCAGGGCTAAACCACTAACCAGGCTAAACAGACTAAACCAGGACTAAACCAGGACTAAACCAGGACTAAACCAGGACTAAACCAGGACTAAAACAGGTCTAAACCAGGACTAAACCAGGACTAAACCAGGACTAAACAGGACTAAACCAGGACTAAACCAGGACTAAACAAGGTCTAAACCAGGACTAAACCAGGACTAACCAGGACTAAACCAGGACTAAACCAGGACTAAACCAGGATTAAAACAGGTCTAAACCAGGACTAAACCAGGACTAAACAAGGTCTAAACTCAGGACTAAACCAGGACTAAACCAGGACTAAACCAGGACTAAACCAGGACTAAACAACTAAACCACTAAACCAGGACTAAACCAGGACTAAACAGGACTAAACCAGGACTAAACCAGGACTAAACCAGGACTAAACCAGGACTAAACCAGGGCTAAACCAGGACTAAACCAGGACTAAACCAGGCTAAACCAGGGACTAAAACAGGACTAAACCAGGGCTAAACCAGGACTAAACCAGGACTAAACCAGCTAAACCAGGGCTAAACCAGGACTAAACCAGGACTAAACCCAGGATTAAAACAGGTCTAAACCAGGACTAAACCAGGACTAAACCAGGATTAAACCAGGACTAAAACAAGGACTAAACCAGGACTAAACCAGGACTAAAACCAGACTAAAGGACTAAACCAGGACTAAACCAGGACTAAACCAGAAACCAAACAAGGTCTAAACCAGGACTAAACCAGGACTAAACCAGGACTACACAGGACCAAACAAGGTCTAAACTCAGGATTAAACCTGAACTAAATTCAGGACTAAACTCAGAACCAAACCAGGACTAAACCAGGACTAAACCAGGGCCAAACAAGGTCTAAACTCAGGATTAAACTAGGACTAAACCAGGACAGAACCAGAACTACACAGGACTAAGCCAGGACTAAACTACAACTGAACCAGGATTGAACCAGGACTGTACCAGGACTAAACCAGGACTAAAAGGTCTCAACCAGGACTAAACCAGGACTAAATCAGGTCTAAACCAGGACTAAGCCAGGACTAAACCTGTAGTATTTCTGTCTGTTCTGTTCTGTTGTTGAAGCACAGTAACAGTAAAGTTGTGTTAAATATTTGTCTTTTGGCTCTTTAATCGTCTCTGGTCTGTACTTACACAGACACAGACCCCCAGAAGAGAAAATGATCCTCCCACACAGACGCCCGACTCAAAAAACTCTCCTCAAACTCTCCTCAAACTCTCCTCAAACTCTCCTCAAACTCTTCTCAAACTCTCCTCAACTCTCTCTCAACTCTCTCAACTCTCCTCAAACTCTCCTCAAACTCTCTCAAACTCTCCTCAACTCTCTCTCAAACTCTCCTCAAAACTCTCCTCAAACTCTCTCTCAAACTCTCTCAAACTCTCCTCAAACTCTCCTCAAACTCTTCTCAAACTCTCCTCAAACTCACTCTCCTCAAACTCTCTCTCAAACTCTCTCTCTCCTCAAACTCTCCTCAAACTCTCCTCAAACTCTTCTCAAACTCTTCTCAAACTCTCCTCAAACTCTCCTCAAACTCTCTCAAACTCTCTCTCAAACTCTCCTCAAACTCTCCTCAAACTCTCCTCAAACTCTCCTCAAACTCTCTCAAACTCTCTCAAACTCTTCTCAAACTCTCCTCAAACTCTCCTCAAACTCTCCTCAAACTCTTCTCAAACTCTCTCAAAACTCTCCTCAAACTCTCCTCAAACTCTCCTCAAACTCTTCTCAAACTCTCCTCAAACTCTCCTCAAACTCTCCTCAAACTCTCCTCAAACTCTCTCAAACTCTTCTCAAACTCTTCTCAAACTCTCCTCAAACTCTCCTCAAACTCTCCTCAAACTCTTCTCAAACTCTTCTCAAACTTCTCAAACTCTCCTCAAACTCTCCTCAAACTCTCCTCAAACTCCTCAAACTCTCCTCAAACTCTCTCAAACTCTCCTCAAACTCTCCTCAAACTCTCAAACTCTCCTCAAACTCTCCTCAAACTCTCTCAAACTCTTCTCAAACTCTCCTCAAACTCTCCTCAAACTCTCAAACTCTCCTCAAACTCTCCTCAAACTCTCCTCAAACTCTCCTCAAACTCTCCTCAAACTCTTCTCAAACTCTCCTCAAACTCTCCTCAAACTCTCCTCAAACTCTCTCTCAAACTCTCAAACTCTCTCAAACTCTCTCTCCTCAAACTCTCCTCAAACTCTCCTCAAACTCTCTCAAACTCTCCTCAAACTCTCCTCAAACTCTTCTCAAACTCTTCTCAAACTCTCCTCAAACTCTCCTCAAACTCTCTCAAACTCTCTCTCAAACTCTCCTCAAACTCTCCTCAAACTCTCCTCAAACTCTCCTCAAACTCTTCTCAAACTCCTCAAACTCCTCTCTCAAACTCTCCTCAAACTCTTCTCAAACTCTTCTCAAACTCTCCTCAAACTCTCCTCAAACTCTCCTCAAACTCTCTCAAACTCTCCTCAAACTCTTCTCAAACTCTCCTCAAACTCTCCTCAAACTCTCCTCAAACTCTCCTCAAACTCTCCTCAAACTCTCCTCAAACTCTCCTCAAACTCTCCTCAAACTCTCCTCAAACTCCTCAAACTCTCTCAAACTCTCCTCAAACTCTTCCTCAAACTCTTCTCAAACTCTCCTCAAACTCTCTCAAAACTCTCTCAAACTCTTCTCAAACTCTCTCTCAAACTCTTCTCAAACTCTCTCAAACTCTCCTCAAACTCTCCTCAAACTCTCCTCAAACTCTCCTCTCAAACTCTCTCAAACTCTCTTCTCAAACTCTCCTCAAACTCTCCTCAAACTCTCCTCAAACTCTCTCTCAAACTCTCCTCAAACTCTCTCAAACTCTCCTCAAACTCTCCTCAAACTCAAACTCTCTCAAACTCTCCTCAAACTCTCCTCAAACTCTTCTCAAACTCTCCTCAAACTCTCCTCAAACTCTCTCAAACTCTTCTCAAACTCTCCTCAAACTCTCCTCAAACTCTCCTCAACTCTCCTCAAACTCTCCTCAAACTCTCTCAAACTCTCTCAAACTCTCTCTCAAACTCTCTCTCAAACTCTCCTCAAACTCTCCTCAAACTCTCCTCAAACTCTCCTCAAACTCTCCTCAAACTCTCCTCAAACTCTTCTCAAACTCTCCTCAAACTCTTCTCAAACTCTCTCAAAACTCTCCTCAAACTCTCCTCAAACTCTCCTCAAACTCTCTCTCAAAAAACTCTCCTCAAACTCTCCTCAAACTCCTCTCTCAAACTCTCCTCAAACTCTCCTCAAACTCTCTCAAACTCTTCTCAAACTCTCCTCAAACTCTCTCTCAAACTCTCCTCTCAAACTCAAACTCCTCAAACTCTCTCAAACTCTCCTCAAACTCTCCTCAAACTCTCAAACTCCTCAAACTCTCCTCAAACTCCTCAAACTCTCTCAAACTCTCCTCAAACTCTCTCAAACCTCAAACTCTCTCAAACTCTCCTCAAACTCCTCAAAACTCTCCTCTCTCAAACTTCTCCTCAAACTCTCCTCAAACTCTCCTCAAACTCTTCTCAAACTCTCCTCAAACTCTCCTCAAACTCTCCTCAAACTCTCCTCAAACTCTTCTCAAACTCTCTCAAACTCTCCTCAAACTCTCCTCAAACTCTTCTCAAACTCTTCACAAACTATCCTCAAACTCTCCGCTGTCTCTCTCCTTGTACGAGGCTCCGCCCACATGCTCCCAAACGACTCTCCATAAAAACACAAACTCTGAGTGTGTGTGATAGTGCTCTGAAGGGGGAGTGAGTTAGCTCGTTCTGTGTGTGTGTGTTCCTCCTGTGAGTCCGTGACCTGACGACCCGACTCGCGTGGACTTGACTAACGACTCGTGAACGTCTGAAGGTGAAAGGAGGACAGCCCCGACCTCCCCCTCCCCAGACGCTTCCAACACCATCATGTAGAGAAACTAAACCAGGACTAAACCAGGACTAAATCAGGACAATACCAGGACTAAACCATAGACTAAACTAGGTCTAAACTTGGTCTAAACTTGGTATAAACTAGGACTAAAGTAGGATTAAACTTGGTCTAAACTAGGACTAAACCATAGACTAAACTAGGACTAAACTTGGTCTAAACTAGGACAAAACCAGGACTAAAGCACAGACTAAACCAGGACTAAACCATGTCCAAAATAGGTCTGAATCAGGACTAAACAAGATCTAAAATAGGACTAAACCAGGTCTAAACCAGGACTAAACCAGGTCTAAACCAGCACTACACCAGGACTAAACCAGGACTAAACCATAGACTAAACTAAGACTAAACTTGGTCTAAACTAGGACAAAATCAGGACTAAACCAGGACTAAATCAGGATTATACTAGGACTAAACTAGGTCTAAACTTGGTATAAACTAGGACTAAACCAAGACTAAACCAGGACTAAACCAGGACTAAACCAGGTCTAAACCAGAGGATGGTGACAGATGTAGGGAGCAGTGTTCTTGTGGTTTATTTTGTCTTTCATTAAAACTTGAGTCGAGTCAAACACAGAAACCAGAGTTCACCTGCTGCAGCCACAGAAAAACAAACAAACATCACACAAACATGAGTCTGCACACGCGCTAACACGAGGCACTGCTCTGTCTGGAACTCGACTCAGATTAGAGGGTTTTGAGTTTGTGTGGAGTTTAACTGTAACAAAAACAAAACGACGTAATAACAGGTTTTATACGTTTCACACACTCATGTTTATAACTGTGAGGAGAGAACAAACAGGTCTAAACCAGGACTAAACCAGGTCTAAACCAGTCTAAACCAGGACTAAACCAGGACTAAACCAGGACTAAACCAGGACTAAACCAGGTCTAAACCAGGTCTAAACCAGGTTCTAAACCAGGTCTAAACCAGGTCTAAACCAGGACTAAACCAGGACTAAACCAGGACTAAACCAGGTCTAAACCAGGACTAAACCAGGACTAAACCAGGTCTAAACCAGGACTAAACCAGGACTAAAACCAGGTCTAAACCAGGACTAAACCAGGTCTACTAAACCAGGACTAAACCAGGTCTAAACCAGGACTAAACCAGGTCTAAACCAGGACTAAACCAGGACAAACCAGGACTAAACCAGGACTAAACCAGGACTAAACCAGGACTAAACCAGGTCTAAACCAGGACTAAACCAGGTCTAAACCAGGACTAAACCAGGACTAAAACCAGGTCTAAACCAGGACTAAACCAGGACTAAACCAGGTCTAAACCAGGACTAAACAGGTCTAAACCAGGTCTAAACCAGGACTAAACCACGTCTAAAACACGAGGTCTAAACCAGGACTAAACCAGGACTAAACCAGGACTAAACCAGGACTAAACCAGGTCTAAACCAGGTCTAAACCAGGTAAACCAGACTAAACCAGGACTAAACCAGGACTAAACCAGGTCTAAACCAGGTCTAAACCAGGACTAAACCAGGACTAAAACCAGGACTAAACCAGGACTAAACCAGGTCTAAACCAGCTAAACCAGGACTAAACCAGGTCTAAACCAGGTCTAAACCAGGTCTCTAAACCAGGACTAAACCAGGACTAAACCAGGACTAAACCAGGACTAAACCAGGACTAAACCAGGTCTAAACCAGGACTAAAACCAGGTCTAAACCAGGTCTAAACCAGGTCTAAACCAGGACTAAACCAGGTCTAACCAGGTCTAAACCAGGTCTAAACCAGGACTAAACCAGGACTAAACCAGGTCTAAACAGGCTAGGAAACCAGGACTAAACCAGGTCTAAACCAGGTCTAAACCAGGTCTAAACCAGGTCTAAACCAGGTCTAAACCAGGTCTAAACCAGGTCTAAACCAGGACTAAACCAGGACTAAACCAGGACTAAACCAGGTCTAAACCAGGACTAAACCAGGTCTAAACCAGGTCTAAACCAGGACTAAACCAGACTAAACCAGGTCTAAACCAGGACTAAACTAAACCAGGACTAACCAGGACTAACCAGGACTAAACCAGGTCTAAACCAGGTCTAAACCAGGACTAAACCTAAACCAGGACTAAACCAGGTCTAAACCAGGTCTAAACTATAACCAGGACTAAACCAGGACTAAACCAGGTCTAAACCAGGTAAACCAGGACTAAACCAGGACTAAACCAGGTCTAAACCCAGGTCTAAAACCAGGTCTAAACCAGGTCTAAACCCAGGTTAAACCAGGACTAAACCAGGTCTAAACCAGGACTAAACCAGGACTAAACCAGGTCTAAACCAGGACTAAACCAGGTCTAAACCAGGTCTAAACCAGGACTAAACCAGGACTAAACCAGGTCTAACAGGGAACAGGACTAAACCAGGTCTAAACCAGGACTAAACAACTAGGTCTAAACTTGGTCTAAACTTTAAACCAGGTATAAACTAGGACAAAACCAGGACTAAACCAAGACTAAACCAGGACTAAACCATAGACTAAACTAGGACTAAACTTGGTCTAAACTAGGACAAAACCAGGACTAAACCATGTCCAAAATAGGTCTGAATCAGGACTAAACAAGATCTAAACCAGCACTACACCAGGACTAAACCAGGACTAAACCAGGACTAAACCAGGTCTAAACCAGGACTAAACCAGGTCTAAACCAGGACCAAACTCAGGACTTAACTAGGTCTAAACCAGGTCTTAACCAGGACTAAACCAGGAGGTTCTAAACCAGGTTTGAAAAGGCCCGAGACTAAACGCAGGTCTAGATTCAGGACCTCAGACTTGAAGAGTCTCTTCAGACGTTTTCTTGACGAGGTTTTGGTTTTGCGAAGTTTTGGCGAGGTTTTGGCATGTTTTTGACGAGGTTTTGACATGTTTTTGACGAGGTTTTGGCGAGGTTTTGATGTGTTTTTGATGGTTTTTTGAGAGGGTTTTTGAGAGAGGTTTTGGAGAGGTTTTTTTGACGAGGTTTTTTTTGACAGGTTTTTGACGAGGTTTTGAGGTTTTTGACTTTTGACGAGGTTTTTGACGAGGTTTTGGACGAGGTTTTTGTTTTTGACGAGGTTTTTGGAGAGGTTTTTTGTTTTGCGAGGTTTTGGAGAGGAGAGAGGTTTTGGAGAGGTTTTGACGTGTTTTTGACGAGATTTTGGTGAGGTTTTGACGTGTTTTTGACGAGGTTTTGACGAGGTTTTGACATGTTTTTGACGAGGTTTTGGAGAGGTTTTTGTTTTTGACGAGGTTTTGGACGAGAGATTTTGGAGAGGTTTTGACATGTTTTTGACGAGGTTTTGGAGAGGTTTTGGCGTTAGACCGTGGATCTGGACTGTCAGGACTCTGGGTCTTTAAACACATGTTCTCTGCTCCGACTTTGACCCTGAGTTTGGACTAAAGTCTATTTTAAACCTGTGAGTGCAGTTTTCCAGCTCGGAGCCGGACCAGGATCAAAACCAGACTTTATGACCCGGGTCCCACTGAAAATACAGACCCACACCATGTAAACCAGGTCTGAACCAGGACTAATCCAGGGCTAGACCAGGACTGAACCAGGACCAAACTAGGACTGAACCAGGATTAAACCAGGACTGTGCCAGGACTAGACCAAGAATGAACCAGGATTGAACAAGGACTGAACCAGTAGGACTAAACCAGGTCTAAACCAGGACTAAACCTGGTCTAAACCAGGTCTAAACCAGGTCTAAAACAGGTCTAAAACAGGTCTAAACCAGGACTAAACCAGGTCTAAACCAGGTCTAAACCAGATCTAAACCAGGACTAAACCAGGTCTAAACCAGGTCTAAACCAGGTCTTAACCAGGTCCAAACCAGGTCTAAACCCGGATTAAACCAGGACTAAACCAGGACTAAAACCAGGACTAAACCAGGACTAAACCAGGACTAAACCAGGTCTAAAACCAGGTCTAAACCAGGACTAAACCAGGTCTAAACCAGGTCTAACCTAAACCAGGACTAAACCAGGTCTAAACCAGGATCTAAACCAGGAAACTAAACCAGGACTAAACCAGGTCTAAACCAGGACTAACCAGGAACTAAACCAGGTCTACTAAAACCAGGTCTAAACCAGGTCTAAACCAGGTCTAAAAACTAAACCAGGACTAAACCAGGACTAAACCAGATCTAATCCAGTCTAAACCAGGTTCTAAACCAGGACTAAACCAGGTCTAAAACCAGGTCTAAACCAGGACTAAACCAGGACTAAACCAGACTAAACCAGAAAAACAGGAAACCAGGTCTAAACCAGGACTAAACCAGGACTAAACAGGACTAAACCAGGAAAACCAGGTCTAAACCAGGTCTAAACCAGGTCTAAACCAGGACAGGAACCAGGACTAAACCAGGTCTAAACCAGGTCTAAACCAGGTCTAAACCAGGTCTTAACCAGATCTAATCCAGGACTAAACCAGGTCTAAACCAGGACTGAACCAGGTCTAAACCAGGTTTAAACGAGGACTGAACCAGGTCTAAACCAGTTTTAAACGAGGACTAAACCAGGACTAAACCAGGACTAAACCAGGTCTAAACCAGATCTAATCCAGTACTAAAACCAGGTTAAACCAGGACTGAAACCAGGACTAAACCAGATCTAAACCAGGACTAAACCAGGTCTAAACCAGGACTGAACCAGGTCTAAACCAGGTTTAAACGAGGACTGAACCAGGTCTAAACCAGTTTTAAACGAGGACTAAACCAGGACTAAACCAGGACTAAACCAAGTCTATAATGATTTAAATTCTCGTTGTGTTTTTTTTTTGCGTTTCGTACGTCACCTTTGCTCCATCTGTCAAACAGCGAACAGGAAATCACAGCTCGTTTACCTTTTATGGCCGTGACACGAAGCGGGTCGCCATGGAAACAGCTGAGCAGAGACCGCGTTTCCCACAATCCTCTGCTGCAGCTTCCAGGAAGTTCCTCACGGGTCATTTATCAAAAAGGGTGTTAATATTCCATCAGTGTTCAAGGACTAAACCAGGACTAAACCAGGACTAAACCAGGACTAAACCAGGACTAAACCAGGACTAAACCAGGACTAAACCAGGACTAAACCAGGACTACTAACCAGGACTAAACCAGGACTAAACCAGGACTAAACCAGACTAAACCAGACTAAACCAGGACTAACCAGGTCTAAACTAACCAGGACTAAAACCAGGACTACTAAACCAGGACTAAACCAGACTAAACCAGGACTAAACCAGAAACTAAACCAGTCTAAACCAGGACTAAACCAGGAACTAAACCAGGACTAAACCAGGACTGAACCAGGACCTTAAACCAGGACTAAACCAGGTCTAAACCAGGACTAAACCAGGACTGAACCAACAGGACTAAACCAGGACTAAACCAGGACTAAACCAGGACTAAACCAGGACTAAAACCAGACTAAACCAGGACTAAACCAGGACTAAACCAGGTCTAAACCACGGACTAAACCAGACCAGGACTAAACCAGGTCTAACCAGGTCTAAACCAGGTCTAAACCAGGACTAAACCAGGACTAAACCAGACTGAACCAGGTCTAAACCAGGACTAAACCAGGTTAAACCAGACTAAACCAGGACTAAACCAGGTCTAAACCAGGACTAAACCAGGTCTAAACCAGGACTAAACCAGGACTAAACCAGGACTAAACCAGGACTAAACCAGTCTAAACCAGTCTAAACCAGGACTAAACCAGGACTAAAACCAGGACTAAACCAGACTAAACCAGTCTAAACCAAACCAGGGTCTAAACCAGACCTAAACCAGGTCTAAACAGGTCTAAACCAGACTAAACCAGACTAAACCAGGTCTAAACCAGGTCTAAACCAGGACTAAACCAGGACTAAACCAGACTAAACCAGGACTAAAACCAGGACTAAACCAGAACTAAACCAGGACTAAACCAGGACTAAACCAGGACTAAACCAGGCCTAAACCAGGACTAAACCAGGACTGAACCAGGACTAAACCAGGAATAAACCAGGGCCAAACCAGAACTAAACCAAGACTAAACCAAGTCTATAGCCTGGACTAAAGCAGATCTAAAGTAGGACTAAACCAGGACTAAACAGATCCATCTCCAGAGTGGGTCAGACTTCCCCCTCCCCAGACACTTCTGTATTTAAATCTCTCAGAGTGTGAGAGTCTCAGAGGAAAAACCCAGAGTCTGTCCTTGGAAAAATATACAGAGGTGAAACCAGGACTAAACAAGGACTAAACAAGGACCAAAGCAGGTCTAAACCAGGACTAAAACAGGTCTAAAGCAGGACTGAACCAGGTTTTGTCTCTAGACTAAAGCAGGAATAAAACAAACTAGATCTAAACCCGGACTCAACCAGGACTATACCAGGACTTAATTGGGTCTAAACAAGGACTGAACCAGGACTAAAACAGTATTGAAAATTAATTAGACCAAGACTAAACCAGATTGAAAAACCAAATCAGATCTAAACCTTGCCCAAGGACAGACCATGAGTCTGCAGGAGGATTTGACCCTCAGACCTGTTGGTCTCGTCTCTGGGACTTAATCCGTTTAATAAAATAATAATAAAATAATAATAATCCTGTTAAACGGTTTTGATGAAGACGTAATATTCATAATTAATTTTCCTCATTAGTGAAAATCCCCCATGACGAAGACACGTTTGAATTAGTCATGAGAAGCCCACAGGGAGTCTGGGTCTAGACCGGGTCTAGACTGGGTTTACACCTGGTTTAGACCTGGTTTTAGTCCTGGTTTAGACCTGGTTTAGATGTGGTTTAGTCCTGGTTTAGTCCTGGTTTAGACCTGCTTTAGTCCAGATTTAGTCCTGGTTTAGACCTGGTTTAGACCTGGTTTAGTCCACATTTTGTCCTGGTTTAGTCCTGGTTTAAACCTGGTTTAGTAAAGGTTCAGGCCTTGTTTAGTCCTAGTTTAGTCCTGGTTTAGTCCTGGTTTATTCTTGGTTTCAGTGCTGTTTTAATCCCAGTTTGGACCTTGGTTGAATCTTGGACTGAACCAGGACTGGACTAACCCAGGCCTAAACCAGAACTGAACCAGGACTAAACCAGGACTAAACCAAGACTAAGTGAGAATTGTGCCATGACTCAAAAAGGGTTTTATCAGTGTTAAACAAAGACTAAACAAGGTCTAAATCAGGACTAAATCAGGTCTAAACCAGGACTAAATCAGGACTAAACCAGGACTAAACAAGGTCTAAACCAGGACTAAATCAGGACTAAACCAGGTCTAAACCAGAACTAAAGCAGGTCTAAACCAGGACTAAAGCAGGTCTAAACCAGAACTAAAGCAGGTCTAAACCAGGACTAAAGCAGGTCTAAACCAGAACTAAAGCAGGTCTAACCAGGACTAAAGCAGGTCTAAACCAGAACTAAAGCAGGTCTAAACCAGACCTCGGCCTCTGGATCTTTGAGGACGTTTTATATTAAACCGATTCTTCACCGTGGACTTTATTAAATCTGGACCGCGTGACCTCTGACCTGTGATATTGGACCATAAACCGCCCGGCGACAGGCTCACGCTGCTCTGTGATTGGTCGGTTATTGAACAGAGCGGCGTTAGTGAGAGGTCAGAGGTCACACCAGCAGGTCAAAGCAATAAACTCTTTAATATGTGGAATTAAAACAGCAGCCTGAGGGACAAACTCTCGCCCCGGGGACATTTCTGATGATTAATGAGGCTAAAAAGATGTTTTAAAACGTACAAATAACAAAAAATATATTAGAATATTTGAAGTATAATTTAAAAAAGAGCTGGAAGTCAGAATTGTAGAGTAGAATTTGCCGTTTACAGGTCCAAAATGACACAACAAACAGAGCTGGAGTTGTGTTTTGTTTCGTTCACGTGTTTGATTATTAACTCTTTATTATTCGTCCATCTGCGTCTCCACCCTGTGATGTCATGAAGTGGTAGTTTTCAAGTGAACGGCTCCTTTTATTTTCAGTAGAGTTCAGAAAAAAAAAGAAAGAAATTGTCAATTCTGAAATGGCTGAAATGATCCAAGTGATTCTCGTGAAGGTTTGTGGAGGAGTTTAAAAAACACAGTGGAGCGCTTCCTGTATCGCCACCTGATGACATCACGAGGTGGAACAGAGTGTTTTCTGTTTGTGCGTTAAATAAAATAAAATAATAAAAATAAAATGTGTGTGAATGAAACAAAACACAACTCCAGGTCTGTTTGTGATGAGAAAACTACATTAGACCGAGTCTAGACCGAGTCTAGACCTGGTTTGGTTCTGGTTTAGTCCTGGTTTAGTTTTGGTTTAGTCCTGGTTTAGTCCTGGTTTAGTCCTGGTTTAAGTCCTGGTTTTAGTCCTGGTTTAGTCCCTGGTTTTAGTCTTGGTTTAGTCTTGGTTTAGTCCTGGTTTAGTCCTGGTTTAGACCTGGTTTAGTCTGGTTTAGTCTGGTTTAGTCCTGGTTTAGTCCTGGTTTTCCTGGTTTAGTTTACCTGGTTTAGTCCTGGTTTAAGTCTTGGTTTAGTCTGGTTTATTGGTTTTCCCTGGTTTAGTCCTGGTTTAGTCCTGGTTTAGTCCTGGTTTACCTGGTTTACCTGGTTTAGTCCTGGTTTAGTCCTGTTTAGTTTAGTCCTTGGTTTAGTCCTGGTTTAGTCCTGGTTTTGGTTTAGTCCTGGTTTAGTCCCTGGTTTAGTCCTGGTTTAGTCCTGGTTTAGTCCTGGTCCTGGTTTAGTCCTGGTTTAGTCCTGGTTTAGTCCTGGGTTTAGTCCTGGTTTTCTTGGTTTAGTCCCGGTTTAGTCCTGGTTTAGTCCTGATTCAGTCTCTGGTTTAGACCTTTGAGCCCTGGTTTAGTCCTGGTTTAGTCCTGGTTTAGTCCTGGTTTAGTCCTGGTTTAGTCCTGGTTTAGTCCTGATCTAGTTCTGTTTTTCACGTGTTTAAAGCAAAAACAAACAAACAGACAAACAAACAAAAAATCAGGTACTGAGATTTAAAAATCCTTTATTTGGTTTTGGATTTCAGACCAAACCTGGTACTTGTCCAAATCCAGACCCTCAGGCCTCGCACAGAAACAATATTGATTTCCAGTTTCTCTTTTTTATTTCATTACAGTTTCACTTGTGAAAATTTGGAAACAATTTTATTTAATGGAGCGAAAATAAAGCAACATCAGCAGTTTTATTATTGGTTTAGTCCTGGTTTAGATCTGGTTTTGTTCTTGGTTTAGTCCTGGTTTTAGCCCTGTTTTAGTCCTGGATTTAGTCCTGGTTTAGACCTGGTTTAATCCTGTTTTATTCCTGGTTTATTCCTGGTTTAGTCCTGGTTTAGTCCTGGTTTAGTCCTGGTTTAGTCCTGGTTTAGACCTGGTTTAGTCCTGGTTTAGACCTGGTTTAGACCTGGTTTAGTCCTGGTTTAGTCCTAGACTGGTTTCAGTTTAGACCTGGTTTTCCTGTTTAGTCCTGGTTTAGTCCTGGTTTAGTCCTGGTTTAGTCCTGGTTTAGACCTGGTTTAGTCCTGGTTTAGTCCTGGTTTAATCCTGGTTTAGTCCTGGTTCAGTCCTGATTTAGTCCTGGTTTATTCCTGGTTTAGTCCTGGTTTAGTCCTGGATTTAGTCCTGGTTTTACCTGGTTTAGTCCTGGTTTAGTCCTGGTTTAGTCCTGGTTTAGTCCTGGTTTAGTCCTGGTTCAGTCCTGGTTTATTCCTGGTTTAGTCCTGGTTTAGTCCTGGTTTCAGTCCTGGTTTAGTCCTGGTTTAGTCCTGGTTTAGTCCTGGTTTAGTCCTGGTTTAGTCCTGGTTTAGTCCTGGTTTAGTCCTGGTTCAGACCTGGTTTAGACCTGGTTTAGTCCTGGTTTAATCCTGGTTCAGTCCTGGTTCTGGTTTAGTCCTGGTTTAGTCCTGGTGGTTTAGTCCTGGTTTAGACCTGTTTTAGTCCATGTTTAGTCCTGGTTTAGTCCTGGTTTAGTCCTGGTTTCAGTCCTGGTTTAGTCCTGGTTTAGTCCTGTTTTAGTCCTGGTTTAGTCTTGTTTTAGTCCATGTTTAGTCCTGGTTTAGTTTAGTCCTGGTTTAGTCCTTGGTTTAGTCCTGGTTTAGTCCTGGTTTAGTCTTGGTTTAGTCTGGTTTAGTTTACCTGGTGGTTTAGTCCTGGTTTAGACCTGGTTTAGTCCTGGTTTAGTCCTTGGTTTAGTCCTGGTTTAGTCTGGTTTAGTCCTGGTTTAGTCCTGGTTTAGTCCTGGTTTAGACCTGGTTTAGTCTGGTTTAGTCCTGGTTTAGTCCTGGTTTAGTCCTGGTTTAGTCCTGGTTTACCTGGTTAGACCTGGTTTAGTCCTGGTTTACCTGGTTTAGTCCTGGTTTAGTCCTGGTTTAGTCCTGGTTTAGTCCTGGTTTAGTCCTGGTTTCCTGGTTTAGTCCTGGTTTAGTCCTGGTTTAGTCCTGGTTTAGTCCTGGTTTAGTCCTGGTTTAGTCCTGGTTTCTGGTTTAGACCTGGTTTAGTCCTGGTTTAGTCCTGGTTTAGTCCTGGTTTAGTCCTGGTTTAGTCCTGGTTTAGTCCTGGTTTAGTTTCCTGGTTTAGTCCTGGTTTCCTGGTTTAGTCCTGGTTTAGTCCTGGTTTAGTCTTGTTTAGTCCTAGACCTGGTTTAGTCCTGGTTTAGTCCTGGTTTAGTCCTGGTTCAGTCCTGGTTTAGTTTCCTGGTTTAGTCCTGGTTTAGTCCTGGTTTAGTCCTGGTTTAGTCCTGGTTTAGTCCTGGTTTAGTCCTGGTTTAGTCCTGGTTTAGTTCCTGGTTTAGCTGGTTTAGTCCTGGTTTAGTCCTGGTTTAGTCCTGGTTTAGTCCCTGGTTTAGTTTTCCTGGTTTAGTCCTGGTTTAGTCCTGGTTTAGTCCTGGTTTAGTCCTGGTTTAGTCCTGGTTTAGTCCTGGTTTAGTCCTGGTTTAGTCCTGGTTTAGTTGTCCTGGTTTAGTCCTGGTTTAGTCCTGGTTTAGTCCTGGTTTAGTTTCTGGTTTAGTCCTGGTTTAGTCCTGGTTTAGTCCTGGTTTAGTCCTGGTTTAGTCCTGGTTTAGTCCTGGTTTAGTCCTGGTTTAGACCTGGTTTAGTCCTGGTTTAGACCTGGTTTAGTCCTGGTTTAGTCCTGGTTTAGTCCTGGTTTAGTCCTGTAGTTGACCTCTCTTCTTCATTCGTGTCTTTATGTTTTATTGATGAGTTTCCGTCTGACACTGAAAAAACACGATTAATAATAAAAGAAAAGTGTGTCAGATGCCCTCCCACACGCTGCAGCTGTGTCCTGGGGTCTGGAGGAGGCGCTGTGGAGCGGAGGAGGATGGAGGGATGGAGGGAGGATGGAGGATGGAGGGAGGATGGAGGATGGGTGGAGGATGGAGGATGGAGGGAGGATGGAGGGATGGGGGAGGATGGAGGGATGGGTGGAGGATGGAGGGATGAGTGGAGGATGGAGGATGATGGGTGGAGGATGGAGGGATGGGTGGAGGATGATGGGTGGAGGATGGAGGGATGAGGTGGAGGATGGAGGATGATGGGTGGAGGATGGAGGATGGGTGAAGGATGGAGGGATGGATGAAGGATGGAGGGATGGGTGGAGGATGGAGGGATGGGTGAAGGATGGAGGGATGGTGGTGGAGGGTGGAGGGATGGATGAAGGATGGAGGATGATGGGTGGAGGATGGAGGGATGGGTGAAGGATGGAGGGATGGGTGGAGGGTGGAGGATGGAGGGATAAGTGGAGGATGGAGGGATGGGTGAAGGATGGAGGGATGGATGAAGGATGGAGGGATGGATGAAGGATGGAGGATGATGGGTGGAGGATGGAGGGATGGATGAAGGATGGAGGGATGGGTGGAGGATGGGTGGAGGATGGAGGGATGGGTGAAGGATGGAGGGATGAGTGGAGGATGGAGGATGATGGGTGGAGGATGGAGGGATGGGTGAGGATGGAGGGATGGATGAAGGATGGAGGGATGGGATGGGGATGGGTGGAGGATGGAGGGATGGGTGAAGGATGGAGGGATGAGTGGAGGATGGAGGATGATGGGTGGAGGATGGAGGGATGGGTGGAAGGATGGAGGGATGAGTGGAGGATGGAGGATGATGGGTGGAGGATGGAGGGATGGGTGAAGGATGGAGGGATGAGTGGAGGATGGAGGATGATGGGATGATGGAGTGGAGGAGGATGGGGTGGAGGATGGAGGGATGGAGGTGGAGGATGGAGGATTGATGGGTGAGGATGGAGGGATGGGTGGAGGATGGAGGGATGAGTGGAGGATGGAGGATGATGGGTGGAGGATGGAGGGATGGGTGGAGGATGGAGGGTGGAGGATGGAGGGATGGGTGGAGGAGTCTGTGGTTTTGCTCCAGTGGGTCTGACATAAAAACACTCGTCTGTTTTTGGATTATTATTGTCCTGGTTTAGTCCTGATTTAGTCCCAGTTTAGTCCCTGGTTTAGACTTGGTTTAGTCCTGGTCTAGACCTGGTTTTAGTCTTGGTTTGTCCTGGTTTAGTCCTGGTTTAATCCCTGTTTTGTCCCTGTTTTAGACTTCATTTAGTCCTTGTTTTGTTTCTGGTTTAGTCTTGGTTTAGTCTTGGTTTAGTCTTGGGTTTGTCCTGGTTTAGACCTGGTTCAGTCCCTGGTTTTGGTCCTAATTTTAGTCCCTAGTTTAGTTCTAGTTTTACTCCATGTTTTGCCCCTTGTTCAGTCTCTGGTTTATCCTCATTAGATCTGGTTTTGTTCTGGTTTAATCTTATTTTAGACCTGATTTAGTCCTGGTTTAGTCCCTGTTTTGTCTTTGGTTTAGACTTGGTTTAGTCCTGGTTTATTCCTAGTTTTAGTCCCTGGTTTAGTCTTGGTTTAGTCTTGGTTTGTCCTGATTTGTCCTGGTTTAGTCCTCGTTTAATCTTCGTTCTGTCTTTGGTTTATCCTTGTTAGACCTGGTTTAGTTCTGTTGTCATTTTAATTTAGACCTGGTTCAGTCTTTGGTTTAGTCCTGGTCCCTGGTATAGACCTGGTTTAGTCCTGGTTTAGTTTGTGGTTCAGCCTTGTTTAATCCCTGTTTGCATCCCTGGTTTAGTCTTGGTTTAGTTCTGGTTTAGTCCCTGTTTTCGTCCTAGTTTTTTCCTGGTTTAATCCTGGTTTAGTCCCTGTTTTTTTCCAAGTTTAGTCTCGGTTTAGTCTCTGTTTTTTCCAAGTTTAGTCTTGGTTTAGTTCTGGTTTAGTCCCTGTTTTAGTCTATGCTTTATCCTTGGATAAACCTGATGTAGTTCTGGTGTAATTTTAATTTAGACCTGGTTCAGTCTTTGGTTTAGTCCTGGTTTTAGTCCTGGTTTAGTCCTGGTTCAGTCCCAGGGTTATACTAGTTTATATCTTTTTATTTTCTAAATATTTTTCCTCATAAATAAATCCAGACCTGTTTTAGTCCTGGTTTAGTCCTGGTTCAGACCTGTTTTAGTCCTGGTTTAGTCCTGTTTTAGTCCTGGTTTAGTCCTGGTTTAGTCCTGGTTTAGTCCTGGTTTAGTCCTGTTTTAGTCCTGGTTTAGTCCTGGTTCAGACCTGTTTTAGTCCTGGTTTAGTCCTGGTTTAGTCCTGTTTAGTCCTGTTTTATTTTAGTCTTACTGTTTTAGTCCTGTTTAGTCCTGGTTTAGTCCTAGTCCTGGTTTTAGTCCTGTTTTAGTCCTGGTTTAGTCCTGTTTTAGTCCTGGTTTAGTCCTGGTTTTTCCTGGACCTGTCCTGGTTTAGTCCTGGTTTAGTCCTGGTTTAGTCCTGTTTTCGTTTTAGTCCTGGTTTAGTCCTGGTTCAGTCCTGTCCTGGTTTAGTCCTGGTTCAGACCTGTTTTAGTCCTGGTTTAGTCCTGTTTTAGTCCTGGTTTAGTCCTGTTTTAGTCCTGTTTTCGTCCTGTTTTACCCCTGAACTCATTTATACTTTTTATTTTCCTCTTTCTTCCTCATAAATGTTCCAGACGTGTCCCTGGTCGTCGTCTCGTCCACATTTGTCTCCTGTTTTTTCTCTTTTTTTTGTTTTTGTTTTTTTAATCCCGTTTTAGTCTGAACGAGTCTAATCCTGTTACGCTGATGTGATGCTAATGTGCTCATAGGAGAATAACCCGTCATGGAGCTTTAACGGGATTATGGACACACACGATTCTGCGATTTCACCCTGGTTTAATCACCCGCAGACTCCGAGCGCTCGGGTCAAGATCAGACGGGACGGATTATTCCACCTTTAATGTTTTTATTTTAAATTAGCTCCACACACGTCAGGACGTTTATGTGGGTTTTAGGTTTTATTTTTGGTTTTGTTTGGTCCTGGTTTTGTTTGGTCCTTATTTAGTCCCTCGTTAATCCTGACCTGGTTTAGTTATGATGTCCTGGTTTAGACCTGGTTTAGTCCTGGTTTAGACCTGGTTTAGACCTGGTTCAGACCTGGTTTATTCCAATTTTAGTTCTGGTTTAGTCCTGGTTTAGTCCTGGTTTAGTCCTGGTTCAGACCTGGTTCAGACCTGGTTCAGACCTGGTTTAGTCCTGGTTTTAGTCCTGGTTCAGACCTGGTTCAGACCTGGTTTAGTCCTGGTTTAGTCCTGGTTTAGTCCTGGTTTAGTCCTGGTTTAGTCCTGGTTCAGACCTGGTTCAGACCTGGTTTAGTCCTGGTTTAGTCCTGGTTTAGTCCTGGTCCTGGTTCAGACCTGGTTTAGTTCTGGTTCAGTCCTGGTTCAGTCCTGGTTTAGTCCTGGTTTAGTCCTGGTTTAGTCCTGGTTTAGACCTGGTTTAGTCCTGGTTTAGTTCCTGGTTAGTCCTGGTTCAGACCTGGTTTAGTCCTGGTTCAGACCTGGTTAGTCCTGGTTTAGTCCTGGTTTAGTTCCTGGTTCAGACCTGGTTTAGTCCTGGTTCAGTCCTGGTTTAGTCCTGGTTTAGTCCTGGTTCAGACCTGGTTTTAGTCCTGGTTCAGACCTGGTTCAGTCCTGGTTTTAGTCCTGGTTCAGTCCTGGTTTAGTTCTGGTTCAGTCCTGGTTTCAGTCCTGTTTAGTCCTGGTTCAGTCCTGGTTCAGTCCTGGTTTAGTCCTGGTTTAGTTCAGTCCTGGTTCAGTCCTGGTTTAGTCCTGGTTCAGTCCTGGTTTAGTCCTGGTTTAGTTCTGGTTCAGTCCTGGTTCAGTTCTGATTCAGTCCTGGTTCAGTCCCGGTTCAGTCCTTGTTCAGTCCTTGTTCAGTCCTGGTTCAGTCCCGGTTCAGTCCTTGTTCAGAGTCCTGGTTTAGTCCTGGTTCAGACCTGGTTCAGACCTGGTTTAGTCCTGGTTTAGTCCTGGTTCAGACCTGGTTTAGTCCTGGTTTAGTCCTGGTTTAGTCCTGGTTCAGTCCTGGTTTAGCCCTGGTTCAGACCTGGTTCAGACCTGGTTTAGACCTGGTTTAGTCCTGGTTGAGTCTTGGATCAGTTCTCATTTAGACCTGATTTAGTCCTGGTTCAGTCCCTGGTTCAGTCCTTGTTCAGACCTGGTTTAGTCCTGGTTTCAGACCTGGTTCAGACCTGGTTTAGTCCTGGTTTAGTCCTGGTTTAGTCCTGGTTTAGTCCTGGTTCAGTCCTGGTTCAGACCTGGTTTAGTCCTGGTTTAGTCCTGGTTGAGTCCTGGTTCAGTTCTCATTTAGACCTGGTTTAGTCCTGGTTCAGTCCTGGTTCAGTCCTGGTTCAGTTCCTGGTTCAGTCCTGGTTCAGTCCTTGTTCAGTCCTGGTTCAGTCCTTGTTCAGTCCTGGTTCAGTCCTGGTTCAGTCCTGGTTCAGTTCTGGTTCAGTCCCGGTTCAGTCCTTGTTCAGTCCTGGTTCAGTCCTGGTTTAGTCCTGGTTCAGTCCTGGTTCAGTCCTGGTTTAGTTCTGGTTACACCTGCTTTACTCCGGCGCTCGTCCTCATTTACCCTCTCCACACACACACACACACACACACACACACACACACACACAAGGAGGTAGGAAAGGAACCAAGGACATACACTGAAGGAGACGAGGAAACAAGGAGAGAGGAGACGAGGAGACGAGGAGAGAGGAGACGAGGAGAGAGGAGACGAGGAGAGAGGAGAGAGGAGACGAGGAGACGAGGAGAGAGGAGACGAGGAGAGAGGAGACGAGGAGAGAGGAGACGAGGAGAGAGAGGAGACGAGGAGAGAGGAGACGAGGAGAGAGGAGACGAGGAGAGAGGAGACGAGGAGATTTCACTCTGTTGTGATTCTCTGACGTTTATGTGTGTATCTCAAAACCTCATCATGTCCACCCCTCCTCCTCCTCCCTCCATCTCTCCTCCTCCCTCCATCTCTCCTCCTCCCTCCATCTCTCCTCCTCCCTCCATCTCTCCTCCTCTCCTTCATCCCTTCCTCCTCTCCTTCTCCTCCATCCCTCCTTACCCCCTCCCTCTCTCCCTCGTATCTTTCTCTCCTCTGCTGCTTCCTTCAGTCTTTCCTCCTTCCCTCTCTCTCCTCTCGTTCCTTCTTCCTTCGTCTCTCTCCATTTCTCCTCTATCCCTCCATCCTCTCTCTCTAAACCCCCTCTCCTCCCTCCGCTCTCGTCTCTCTCCTTCTCTGTCCTCCTCTCTCTCTCTCTCTTACTCTCCTCTCTTCTCCCTCTCTCCTCCTCCTCTTCATTACCTCCCCTCTCTCCCTCCGTCCTCTCTCTCTCTTTCTCTTTCTCTCTCTCTCTCTCTCTCTCTCCTTCTCTCTCCTTATCTTTCGCCATCCTCTCTTCTTCCTCTGCATAAAACACACTATCTCTCAACACTCCTCCTCCCTCTCTCCCTTTCCTCTCCTCTTCTTCTTCTCTCCTCCAATTCTTTCCCTCTCCTCTCTCCTTCCCCTTCTTCTTTCTCTCTCTCTCTCTCTCTCTCTATCCTTGTCTCTCCCTCTTCTTCCCTCTTTCTCCTTCCTTTGCATTTAAAAACATTATACTCATTATACTCCTCCTCCTCTTCTCCCTCTCTCCTCTCCTCCTCCTCTTCGTTCCCTCTCTTCCCTTGTTCCTCTTTCTCTCCTTCTCTCTCCTCATCTCTCTTCTCTCTCTCTTCCTCTGCATAAAAAACACTATCACACCAGACTCCTCCTCTTCTCCATCTCTCCTCTCTCTCTCCCTCTCCTCTTCTCCTCCTCTTCTCATCCTCTTCTCTCTCTCTCCATCTCCTCTCCTCCCTCGTTCCTCTCTCCTCTCTCTCCTTCTCTCTCCTTGTCTCTCTTCTCTTCTTCTCTCTCTTCTCTTCACGCACATCTCTCTCTTAAAAACACTATCCCACTAGACTCCTCCTCTCTCTTCCCTCTCCTCTTCTTCTCCTCTTCTCTTCCTCCTCGTTCCCTCTCTTCCCTCGTTCTTCTCTTTCTCTCCTCCTCTGTCCTCGTCTCCTTCCTCTCTCTCTTTCATTTTCGCCTTTAAAAAGCACAATAATCGCACTGGACTCCTCCTCCTCTTCTCCCTCTCTCCTCTCTCTCTCTCTCTCTCTCCCTCCTCTCCCCCTCCTCTTCTTTCCCTCTCCTCCCACCTTCCTCTCTTCTCTCTCTTTCTCTCTCTCTCCTTTTCTGTCCTCGTTTCTCTCCATCCTTCCTCCTTCTTAAAAACGCTATCACACTAGACTCCTCCTCTTCTCTCTCTCATCTCCTCCTCTTCTCTCTCTCTCCTCCCTCTCTTCCTATCCTCCCTTCTTCCTCTCTCCTCTCTCCCTCTCCTTCCCAACCTCGTCTCTCTTCTCTCTCTCCTTTCCTCTGCATTTAAAAAACACTCCACTCGCTCTAGACTCCTCCTCCTCCTCCTCTTCTCCCTCTCTTCTCCTCCTTTTCGTTCCCTCTCCTCCCTCCTTTCTCTCCTTCTCTCTCCTCGTTTCTCTTCTCTCTATCTCTCCTTTCCTCTGCATAAAAAAAACACTATCGATCTAGACTCCTCCTCCCTCCTCCCTCCTTTCCTTCTCTCTCGTTCCTCTGCATTTGATAAACACCGTCGCTCTCGCACACTAGACTCCTCCTCCTCCTCCTCCTCTTCTTCTCTTCCCTCTCTTCTCTTCTCTCCTTCCCTCTTTCCCGTGCCTGTAAAATCCTCGTCTCCTTGGTCGTCGGGAGCAGAGCAGCGTCGGCGCTCGCCTCACGCTCCACCACCACAACGCGCTCGTGCAACCTTCATTTATTTACCCGGATCTCAAACCTGGATCCGTCCGCAATCCGTTTCATCGTTCCGGATTTTTTTTTAAAAACGCTCAGAATTCCTCGTTGAATCCGGTTCTTGTCGTTCATTCTCCCGGCGTAAACCTGGAGCGTTCCGGAGCCGTCAGGTGGATTTGAGTTTTCTGGGTTTGGAGTCATTTTCAGCGTGTTATTTTTCATTTTTACATCATTTTTATTCCGGATTCCGCTTTTCTGGAAAATATTTCAGTTTTTTCCTTTCGTACAATATTTATTTTTATTTAAATTATGAGGATTTCTCTGGGACGGCAGCACAAAGTGAGTGAATAACCTGAACATTTGCTATTTTTTAAAATATTTAGATTGTAAAAAATCACATTCTCTATATAAATACGTTGTTTTTTTTAGGACTTTTTTCTGCGTAAATAGTATTTTTTGCATGAACGCCCCCTGCAGGTGAATTGTTTTTATTTAAAATCTGGATTTGTTGACAAAATAAGCTTTACTTTTGCATTTAAATTGACTCTATTTGTGGATTCAAATGAAGTAAATTGCATTTTTTATTTAAATTTTTAATATTTTTTGCTGTTTGGCCTTGAACACAAACTAGATTCTGGATTCTGGAAAATTTTCAGAAATGTTTAGCTTTAAATTTTAAACCTAGATTTACTCAATTATTGTCTATTTGAATGTAACAACTAGAAAAAAATAGAAAATAATATCACAATTTTAGTATTTTTTAACAGATTATTAAGAAAATAAACAGTTATATATTTGTTAAAATATGACAAAAAAAGTTTATACGTGTAAATACAAATGCCGAAAATATGTAGTTATAATTATTGAAAATTAAATTCTCAACAAATGATTTTACTTCAGCAGAATTGAAGCTTCATTTTTAGATTTTTGATATAAACACTTTTCAGAGTCATTATAATTTAAAAACATCTATTTAAAATTTTAATATTTTTTAGTCTAAATCTAAATCTTTAAATTGTTACATTTACAATAAAAAAAATTTAAATAAATAATCTGTAGTTGTGTATTTTTACACAGGTGTAGATGTAAACAGTCTTAAGGTGGACTCTTAAGGTGGACCTGGTGTTGGCTTGATTTCTTGAACAGGTGCCACTGGAGCCGCCTTAAATCTGCAGCTCTGACCTCCTGCTGTGTCCTGCTCTGACCACAGGCTCTTTATATAAATGTACAGACCTCAGGCTCGAGACGACGACGCGTTACAAACAGGAAGTGCACATGCGGCTCTTCTGGCTCCTTCTGGCTCCTGTTGATTTACATTGAAATACAGAGGCTCCTCTCTCTGGACCTGCTGCTGTGAACCTCAGTGTTTTGGTCTTAAAATATTCATATTAACCCTCGACACATGATCCTGGAGTTTTATTTCGCTGTTTTGTCTGTTATAAATAATAATAATAATATAAAGTCTGGCTCAAAATTCACTCCTGTAAACGCAGCATCGATGAGCTTCATTTGACTGGAGACGAACACTGTGGGGACGTCACACACACCAACGCTTTAATATACAGACTTATACAGACAGGCCCTGACACACACTGACACTGACACACTGACACACTGACCCACTTACACACACACTGACACGGACACACACACTGACACACTGACACACACACACACACACACACAACACTTTAATACAGACTTATACAGACAGGCCCTGACACACACTGACACTGACGCACTGACACACTGACCCACTTACACACACACTGACACACACACACACTGACACAGTGACACACACACGCACACAGTGACACACACAGACACTGACACACACATTGACACACACACACTGACACACACTCTCAGTGACAAAACAGCGACTCACATTTAAAAGAAATACAAAAATGAAACAAATATGTCTTTAGAAAATTTATAAAATTATTAAAAATTTAAGATGATTTTTCAAGAATTTTCTATCCTAAAATTTTCCTAAAAAAATTTCCAGTTTTTGTATTCCAGTTTGTGAACTTGGCCTGCAGATTCCATTTTATTTCATCAGTTTTAAAAAAAAATAAAAACTCGTAGTAAATACAGATTTTAAAAAAATTATTTTCCAGTAATTTATGAGATATTTTTAAACATAAACTTTAACCAAGAAAGAGGAACGTTTTAAAGAATTCCCAGAGATGTTCTCACTCCTGTTTTCCGATTATCTGGATTAATTTTTAATTTTATTTTATAAATTTTTTGGGGTTGATTTTTAAGTGAATTCCAAAATGTGTTTATCCAAAATTCTGGAGCAAAATCAGACGAAGAAGAGGAGGGGGACTTTTGTATTTCCTGTTTTCCCCTGAAGATGCCCCCTCTCCTGGTCGGAATAAAGATGAAATCCGGACTTCCGAAACCGAAACCCGTCCACAGCGCTTTGCCCATCCCCCAGAAACCTGCCCGACCCTCGGCTCTCCCCCTCAACGTGAAAACTACCCCCGTGAAGAGCCACAAACCCCCAAAAACTACAACCACGGCCGGCGCCAAGGGTCAAAACTCGGCCAGAGCGAAGGACAAAGAGGAAACGGGGAATCGCGCCGAGAGGGACCAGGCCAGGACTAAAGCCGGACCGGATCTGGGACTTGAGGCCGAACCGGGGACTAAGTCTGGATTAAGTAAAGCTGAGAAGAGCGACGGGGTGGAGAATGGAGGCAGCATGCAGGTCAGTTTAAATCAAGAACGCAGTTTTAAAAAGGAAAAAATCCAGAAACTGTCAATGAATATTTAAGTTTTTTATTTTCAGTCAACGGGTCGAGGTCTAAAACTCCATCACTGCAACAAAACTTGGCCAAAACTTAAGATATAAACACTTAAATCTATCAGAAAATGACTTAAAAACTGTGAAATTATCTGTCTTGACAAGTTAAATCTTAAAATAAACGACCTATGAAGCATCTCAGAACTAGTAAATAGACAATAAACCTGAAAACAAGATCATCCGTGTGTCATTTGTTCATTTGTTTTTCAAAATAAAACCAAAAATAAGAAAAAAAATCTAACTGATAAAAACAGATAATGATTCGTTTTTTCAGTTTTCGGTTTTTCCCGTTTCCGTGACTTAAACTGCGATGTCGGACTTTTGCGCCGCACCAGGACTGAGGTCTGATCCCAGAACTAAACCAGGACTAAACCTGATCACACGACTGTCTACGCGGGCGCACGTCCGGGTCTGTCCCGACACTCTGGCTTAGTCCTGATTTAGTCCTGTCTTAGTCCTGGTTTAGTCCTGGTTTAGTCCTGGTTTAGTCCTGGTTTAGTCCAGTCCTGGTTTAGTCCTTGTTTAGTCCTGATTTAGTCCTGGTTTAGTCCTGGTTTAGACCTGGTTTAAAGTCCTGGTTTAGTCCTGGTTTAGTCCTGGTTTAGTCCTGGTTTAGTCCTGGTTTAGTCCTGGTTTAGTCCTGGTTTAGTCCTGATTTAGTCCTGGTTTAGTCCTGGTTTAGTCCTGGTTTAGACCTGGTTTAGTCCTGGTTTAGACCTGGTTTAGTCCTGGTTCAGTCCTGGTTTTAGACCTGGTTTAGTCCTATTTTAGTCCTATTTTAGTCCTGGTTTTAGTCCTGGTTTAGACCTGGTTTAGTCCTGGTTTACACCTGGTTCAGTCTTAGTTTAGTTCTGGTTTAGACCTGGTTTAGTCCTGGTTTTCCTGGTTTAGTCCTGGTAGTGGTTTAGTCCTGGTTCAGTCCAGGTTTCCAGGGTTTTGGTGCAGCTCCTGGTTTGTTTTGGTGCAGTTTTGGTCAGGTTTTGGTGCAGGTCCTGGTTTTGGTGCAGCTCCTGGTTTTGGTGCAGGTCCTGGTTTTTGGTGGCAGGTCCTGGTTTTGGTGCAGCTCCGGGTTTTGGTGCAGGTCCTGGTTTTGGTGCAGTTCCGGGTTTTGGTGCAGCTTCTGGTTTTGTTTTGGTGCAGGTCCTGGTTTTGGTGCAGCTCCTGGTTTTGTTTTGGTGCAGTTCCAGGTTTTGGTGCAGGTCCTGGTTTTGGTGCAGGTCCTGGTTTTGTTTTGGTGCAGCTCCTGGTTTTGTTTTGGTGCAGTTCCAGGTTTTGGTGCAGGTCCTGGTTTTGTTTTGGTGCAGGTCCTGGTTTTGTTTTGGTGCAGCTCCTGGTTTTGTTTGGTGCTCCTGGTTTTGTTTTGGTGCAGCTCCTGGTTTTGTTTTGGTGCAGCTCCTGGTTTTGTTTTGGTGCAGTTCCTGGTTTCGGTTTCGGTGCAGTTCCAGGTTTTGGTGCAGTTCCTGGTTTTGTTTTGGTGCAGTTCCTGGTTTCGGTTTCGGTGCAGTTCCAGGTTTTGGTGCAGTTCCTGGTTTTGTTTTGGTGCAGGTCCTGGTTTTGGTGCAGCTCCTGGTTTTGTTTTGGTGCAGTTCCAGGTTTTGGTGCAGCTCCTGGTTTTGGTGCAGTTCCGGGTTTTGGGGTTGGTTTGTTCTGACCCACTTGTGTGTCCTCTCTGCTCTGTCCCTGTCTCCTCTCATTCACTCACACTCTCACCTCAGGCTAACCACTCTGCCAACGCAGCACAGGCAGAACAAGCAGCACAAGCAGCACAAGCAGAACAAGCAGAACAAGCAGCACAAGCAGCACAAGCAGCACAAGCAGAACAAGCAGCACAAGCAGCACAAGCAGAACAAGCAGAACAAGCAGAACAAGCACACACGCTAACCCAGAGATCAGGAGTCTAACCCACAACCTCCAACTCAGCACGAGTCACACGGATCAATAATCAGATACTAAAACTGAAATCATTTGAGAAAGTATGGATAGTGTAAATAAATAAATCCCCTGTAAACTGTAACGTGTTAGACTAAATATTTGATTAAAACACAGTTAAGGTCATTTCTAATAAAATGTTCAAAAAATTCACAATTTGGAATTCTTTTTTTGTTTCATTCATGAAAGATGAAAATAAAATAATAATTGTGTTTCTTGCATCAGTGTGAATGAAAAGGAGCAGAAGGAAGTTTAGATTTTATTATCTGTCACATTTTCACACAAGTTTAGACCTCGTTTACTCGTACACAGGTATTTTTAAAAACGGAGACATTTCCCTTCGTTTGTTTCATCTTTTACACAGAAACAGTGAATTTGCCTCTGAAAACAAATCTTTCTAAAAACTCTAGAGCAGGAGAGTCAAACTCATTTTGGTCCGGGGGCCGTGTCCAATGTACTTTGATCCTAAAGGGGCCGGATCAGAAAAGTCATGGAATATACCATTAAAAAAACAATTGTTTGAAGGGGGAAATGCTATTAACAGAAAATTTTTTTATTAAAATTGATGAACTCTTTCTTTTACAAAATATTATAATATTATGAACAATCTGAAACTTTAAGAAAAATACAATTTCAACACAAAGTTTTAACATGAACTTGTCTGTAAACAGGAATAAGTCCATTTTTGTTGTAAAATCCTGCACTCGGCTCCACTTTCTCATGTTGGACATTTTTCTGATGAGAGGTCCGGTCACAGTCAAAAACGATCGTCCTTAAGAGCGTTTGGAAAGAGACAAGTCTTCAATTGTGCTGCTCCTGCCACTCAAGCGCTGGAGACTGCTGGTGACCACACAAATTAACAAGATTTTAATACAAATAGAATTAATAATTTGAAAAACTGGCCGACCCAAACTTCGGATCTGTAAGCAAAAGAGTGTTAAATTGGTTTGTAAAGTTAAACAGTTTAGGGCCGACAAAGTCGCGACCTGGTTTTGCAAACATGATGGCGCTAAAAAGTCTGAAATGTCCTTTTGTGTTTTATGTCTTTTAACTTATGGCTAGTGTACGACTAGGAGTGCCCTCCCATTTTTACCAAAACATCGCAAAAAAGCATGGTTTTAAATTTTTTACATGGAGCTGCATAAATCCTCCACCGAGCTTCAATCTCACGATTCTGGGAAGCATCAGGATTTTACAGCTTAGTTTCATTCACAAATCTGTTTAATGATGCATTCAACTCTTTTAAAATCTTGAAGCTCACCTCTGAATCTGAAGTTATATGATCAATTTCAAATATGTCCCTCCTCATAATCCTCATCCGTGCCATTTTCCTCAACCTCACTTTGTTCTCCCATTTAGCCACATATGCCCATTCAATCACTCTGCCATCCAATACCATCATTTCACTCGCTCTGCCACAAGAGGCGCTGTGTTTAAATGTCGCCGCGGCATCTTGTCACTCACTTCCTGCTCCGGCTTGGACTGGCAGAAACGACAGAAACACCGCTCAATAAACTCATCAAATCACAACTGAAAATTGCCAAACTCAATGGTGAGTCAACTAAAGACTTTATTTACAAGACCGCATTGTCCGATGTAACGAAAGAAGCCTCAAAAAAGTTTAATGAAATAAAAACGGCACTTCCGCATTTGCCGCGACGAACTTTTCAGTTGTTTGTTGTCCCAAACTTTATAATATTGCATTATCAAGTAATATTATTTAAGTCTACTTCAAGTAGATAGATTAATTTATGAACTGTATGAAGGAAAGCTCGATTGATTATTTTGATTACGAGTTTTTTAAGTTAATAAGGGCTAATGAGTGTGCTCCATTCATCTAATTGGCTGCCAGCCCTGTCACTCAACGCACTGAGTCACATTTGGGTAAAAAGAATGAATTATGGAGTTTTTATTATTATATATTGTTGCGCAACTATAAACTATAAACTATGAACTATGAATTATAATTTATGAAATGTGAATTATGAATTCATGAACAATGAAATATTAAGTTTGAAATATGATTTATGAACAATGAATTATGAAATATTAAGTTTGATTAATTGATGGAATGAAATGATAAAATTAGCTAATTTGTATATTTGAATATTGAATAATGAATTGTGTCAAACTATTTATGGGTTTTTTCCTGTGACCTCTGTTTTATAGGTCAGGTTTTTTTCCCCCTCCCAAAATCAATGATTCCTCTACTCCAGAGGTGGCGAGCTATATCTGAACCTACAGACCTGGTAGGATTGTTTTTTTTCCCCTCCTCCCTTCTCCTCCTAAGTTGGATTATGAACTTTTAAAACAAAAGGAATAAACATTTGCGTTTCGTTTTGCATCTCCAAACAAAGGAATGAACATTTGCGTTTGCGTTTGCGTCTCCACAAGCATTGAACTTTTTGCGTTTGCGTTCCCAAGGAAACTTTAAAAAAAAAAGGATTTCGAAGTAAAAAACTGAGAGAAACCAAGGATTTGCGTTCAGACAAAAGAACAAAGCAAAGGACATTTAAAAAGAAGTCTTATTTGTGTTATTGTGTGGTCTTTTGCCACAATTTTTGTTATTCATTGTACAATATTAATATAATTATCTTTAAATCAGATCTATTTGTGTTGTTTTCTGTCATC
The DNA here is from genome assembly GCF_026225935.1 of Boleophthalmus pectinirostris. Lineage (NCBI taxonomy): Eukaryota > Metazoa > Chordata > Actinopteri > Gobiiformes > Gobiidae > Boleophthalmus > Boleophthalmus pectinirostris. The sequence goes on from NW_026571140.1 coordinate 43,673,007, forward strand.
TATCACAAGCTCCTCCTCAAATCTGGTTCTTCTGTTTACATTACATCCATTGCACATCTCACTAGTCTTAACACATAAAATAAAATAATAAAGTGTTACATTTGGCGAGCTAGCCAGGAGCTTGTGTTGATTGACAGTATTACAGTTTAACGTTTTGGGGAAAAACTGCAATTATGGAATTTTTTGAGAAGTCGGGGGTTAATGTCAATAATTCTGTGAGTGTTTCTGGTATTACACATTCATCAAAAGATAATGAAATACTAGATATTCTGAAAAAGTATGGTAAATACAAAATAATAGAAGTAACTGACATAACTCACCCCCTTGCTAAAAACCTGGTCATTGAGTTTAAGAGTAGTTCTGCTATGGCAGAATTAAAGAAAATACTCCCATATACACACACTTCTGAAAGTGATCCAAATCACACGTATTATGTTACAACGATTGAAAACACAGCAACAACTGAAACCCCACCCCTCAACTACATGGATGAAATCAAACAGCTTGCACGACGGAGTGGACAAAAATTTGAAATTGTGCTTCAAGATCTCATGTCACAAATAAGTGAGCACTTGGATACTGCAACTGGTGGAGAGGAAATTGCACAAAGAGTGGAACCTGAACCTCCCTTGCCTGGCCAGCAGGGGGAGTTTAAACATCAAATTCCACTCAGACTTTCTGAAGCAGACATAAATCCACCTCAAATTCAAAAAATGGTTGTGGAGCATGTATTAAAAACTGAAGAATGTGCATCACTCTCTATGCCCACCTTAAAACTCCGCTCTTTCTCAGGCAAGATACCAAAACCCCCACATGAAAGTGATTATGAAACATGGAGAGCACATGTAGAACTGTTACTGGCGGATGTGAATCTACCTCCACTTCATGTTACCCGGAAAATTTTGGAGAGCCTCTTATCCCCAGCAGCCGACGTTGTCAAAGGGTTGAAACCTGATGCCCTGCCTTCACTCTATCTGCGAATATTGGATTCAGCATATTCCACAGTGCAGGATGGGGAGGAATTATTCGCACAGTTTTTGAATACTCTGCAAGATCCTGGAGAAAAACCTTCCAGCTATCTGCAGCGGTTGCTGTTAACTTTGAATACAGTTGTCCAGCGTGGTGGTGTCACAGCAGCTGATGTTGACAAATATTTATTGAAACAGTTCTGTAGAGGGTGCTGGGACAATGGCATTATCAATAAGCTGCAGCTGGAACAAAAGAAAGAACGACCACCACCTTTCTCTGAACTGCTTTATCTGTTGAGAACCGAAGAGGATAGGCAGTCAACAAAAGAAGGTCTGATGAAAAAACACATTGGTTCCAAGCAGCGTGCCACCCTTCTCTCTCAAGGTGCTTGTCCCTACAGCCATAGTAACGATCCAGATACTATCTCTCTCACACAACTCAAGAAACAAATGGACATGTTGCAAAAGCAGATGGCAACACTTCTTGCTCAAACAAATCAGAAATCCAAAAATACTTACGGCAAAGAATACAATACACTTGGAAAAACTCAAAATACAAACAGCCGTCCAAGACCTGGATTCTGTTATAAGTGTGGTGAGGATGGACACATTGTTTCAAATTGCAACAAACCCCCTAATCCAGCACTTGTACAGCAAAAGAAAGCTAAGTTGGCTCAAAAACAGGCACAATGGGATCAAAATAATAAACAGAAATTGTTAAACTAAACTCAGTCTCTCCTGTGGGGCAAGCAGAGGCTGCTTTCACAAAGTGTCCCAATTTTGGAACTCAGAAACATTTCATATCCCTGCCACGAGGGCTTGTTGGAACAAAATGTACAGCTCGTGTCACTATCAAAAATACTCCATTTAACTGTCTACTGGATACAGGATCACAGGTCACCACAATACCAGAGTCTATCTACAATACATTTTTATCAGAGCACACACTCAGACCTCTGGATGAACTCCTTGAAGTGGAGGGAGCTAATGGCTCATCAGTCCCTTATCTGGGCTATATTAACTTGGACATTACCTTTCCGCCAGATTTCCTGGGCACGCCCATTGACATTTCCACTTTAGCTTTGGTGGTGCCAGATCTTAAACCCTCTCATCAGTCCCTTGTTCTCATTGGAACTAACACTTTGGACATTGTCTATGCTGTCCATAGCCAACAAAGTCCTGGTTTTCGACCTGTTCCTTTTGGTTACCGCACTGTACTCAATATTTTAGAACAAAGACACAAATCCAATCAGAAAGAACATCATGGACTGGTGAAACTTCATAGCCACACTGCACAAACGGTACCTGCCGGGCAGACCATGGTGTTAGAAGGCATTGCTGTGTCACACTTAATCACTAATGAAAAAGCAGTAATGATTGAACACCCTACATCCTTTTACTTACCTGGTGGTCTAATGATCCAGACTTGTCTTGTTGATTTTCCAACCCAGCAGCACCCCGTTTTCTTGCCAGTTCCTGTCACAAATGAATCCAACCATGATGTTACCTTACCTCCTCGTGCTTTGCTTGCCGAAATCAGTGTTTTCCAGTCAACTGCTTGTGCCATCCAAACCAACTCACAAACGACAAACACCTCACCTACACCGTTGTTTGATTATAAGTTGGACAACCCTGCACTCACACCTGAATGGAAAGCCAGAATCATCAATAAACTCAATAGCATCCCTGAGGTCTTTGCTAAACATGACTTGGATTTTGGCAGAACTGACAGGGTAAAGCATCAAATAAAGCTTACTGACCCCACACCGTTTAAACAGAGACCACGACCCATACACCCACAAGATCTTGACGCAGTTCGGCAACATCTTCAAGAGTTGTTTGATTCTAAAGTCATCAGAGAATCCGACTCACCTTTTGCTTCACCCATTGTGGTGGTAAGAAAAAAGAACGGAAGCGTCAGGCTCTGTATAGATTACCGGAAGCTCAACTTACAGACCATAAAGGATGCTTATGCACTTCCTAAGCTTGAGGACACGTTCACCGCACTTTCAGGGTCCCAGTGGTTCTCAGTTTTGGACTTAAAATCTGGATATTATCAGATAGAGATGGAAGAACAGGATAAGTGCAAAACTGCTTTTGTGTGCCCACTTGGGTTCTGGGAATTTAACCGGATGCCCCAAGGAGTTACCAATGCTCCGTCTACGTTTCAGCGCTTGATGGAAAAGTGTGTCGGTGAAATGAATCTAAAAGAGGTGCTCGTCTTTATAGATGACCTAATTGTTTTTGCGCCTACTTTGGAGCAACATGAGGAGCGACTCATGAGAGTTCTTAACCGCCTTAAGGATTTTGGCTTAAAGCTCTCTGTTGAAAAGTGCACCTTCTTTCAGAACTCCGTACGCTACCTTGGACATGTTGTGTCCCAGAATGGGGTTGAGACAGATCCAGAAAAGTTACAGGCATTAAGATCATGGCCTGTCCCAAAGAATCTGAAAGAATTGCGATCATTTCTCGGATTTTGTGGTTATTACCGAAGATTTGTTCAAGGATATTCCAAAATCGTACAACCATTACACCAACTAACATCTGGATACCCACCTTCGCAGAAAACAAAAAAGCCATTTGTGAGACCTGAAAACTATTTCAATCCAAAAGACCCATTGGGGAACCGCTGGACATCTTCCTGTCAACAAGCATTCGAAACAATAAAAGAAAAACTTACCTCCGCACCCGTTCTCGCCTTTGCTGATCTATCAAAACCTTACCTTTTACATACAGATGCTAGTTCAACAGGACTAGGTGCCATATTATATCAAGAACAAGACGGAAAAGAACGAGTGATTGCTTATGCCAGCAGGGGCCTATCCCGTAGTGAGTCCAAATATCCAGCCCACAAGCTTGAATTTCTTGCCCTGAAGTGGGCAGTTACAGAAAAATTCAGCGACTATCTATATGGCACTACTTTCACCATTGTAACCGACAGCAATCCCTTAACCTACTTACTCACTTCGGCAAAACTTGATGCTACAGGCTATCGCTGGTTGTCTGCTCTGTCCACCTACTCATTTAAAATCATTTACCGGACAGGCCGGCAAAATGTGGATGCGGATGGTCTTTCCCGCAGACCTCATGGTGACCTCAAAGCAGACTTTGTATCAGAGAAAGAAAAGGAAAGAATACTCCGATTCGCTGAGCAGCATCTTGAAAGTCCTAATGTCATAAACATAGACCAATGTACCGTCCGAGCACTTTCAGAGAGACAGCTAGTCTGTAGTGCTCCTGATTACGCCCTTATCCATTCTTTGTCCATGTCCACCAACAGTATTCCAGACAGTTACTCTGAAGACGAACAGTTTGCCTTACCTCTGGTTCCTCAGCTGAGTCCAGCTGAGATGGCTAAAAAACAACGTGCTGACCCAATTCTGAGCCACGTCATATCACAGTTGGAAACTGGCATATCACCACCCCCTCTCTTGAGAGAACAGTTACCAGAGCTGCCACTTCTTCTACGGGACCTAAATCGATTGGAGCTCCAAAATAATGTCCTAGTTCGAAGGAGGCAACTTGGCGACCAGCTACATTACCAACTTGTGCTACCCCAGGAGTGTCGCACGGATGTTCTTTTCAACTTGCATGACAAGATGGGGCACATGGGCATTGATCGAACCTTGGATTTGGCGAGGAACCGATTCTACTGGCCTCGCATGGCTCATGATGTCCAAGCCAAAGTTAAGATGTGTGAAAGGTGCGTAAAACGCAAAGCACCGCCACAGAAAGCTGCACCACTGATCAACATCAAAACCTCACATCCCCTTGAACTCATCTGTATTGATTTCCTGACTCTTGAACCAGACAAAAGCAACGTCAAAGATATTTTGGTCATCACTGATCACTTCACCAAATATGCCCTTGCCATACCCACCCCAAATCAAAAAGCTAAAACAGTTGCAAAAGCTCTCTGGGACAATTTTTTTGTACATTACGGTTTCCCTGAAAAAATACACAGCGATCAAGGACCAGATTTTGAATCCAAAACAATCAAAGAACTCTGTACACTGGCTGGAATCACCAAAACCAGAACAACTCCATATCACCCACGCAGCAATCCAGTTGAAAGATTTAATCGAACTTTACTTGACATGCTCGGAACCCTAACAGTACAAGAAAAAACCCACTGGAAGGACTTTGTAAAGCCACTTGTCCATGCGTACAATTGTACACAAAATGATACCACCGGCTTCACACCATACGAGTTAATGTTTGGTCGACAACCACGACTTCCAATAGACCTTGTTTTCGGTTTACCAGTCATCAAACCTTCCTTGAATCACTCAGAATATGTCCAAAAACTGAAATCTACATTGAAAAAGAGCTACCAACTGGCAGCTGAAAATGCAGAAAAAATCATGCAAAAAAACAAAACACGTTTTGATACAAACATCAAAGCATCTACACTCGATGTTGGGGATCGTGTTCTTGTGCGAAATGTCAAGTTGAGGGGGAAACACAAAATCGCGGATAAATGGGAGTCTCAGGTGTATGTGGTGGTAAAGAAGTCAGGCAACTTACCAGTTTATACTGTGAAACCTGAGGATGCAGAAAAGCCACTAAGAACTCTGCATCGAGACTTGCTTTTACCTTGTGGCTGCATACCTGTTACCTCCAATGTACAGCCTGTGCCTGTGGCAAAACCTGTAACACCTCCTTTACCACCTGAAGATTCTGACATTGATCATTCCTCTGACGATGAACAGATTGCAAGATGGTACCCTGAACCTGTTACTGAACCAGTTCGATTTTCTACCACTGTGACACTTCCCAGTTCACCTGAAATCTTTGCTCCAACCAGTTCCGAAAATCTTGATCCGCAACCACCTGAAACATTAGAACACGAACCTCTAGGAAGCCCTGAACCTGCTTTGTTGCCAGAACTGTCTATACATTCCGATCCGGTGCATGACATTGATGAGGCTGCTCAACCTGAACCTGAAATTGACAGCAGCTTACACGAACCTAACTCTGACTTGTCATCACCTGTCGACGAAACAGAACAACGTCCCACTAGAACCAGACGACCACCAGACAGATTTCAATATCAGCAATTGGGCCAGCCAATTCTGAAAAGCATGCAAACGATCTTCGAAGGACTTGGAAAGGCTCTGTTTCTGGCAGTGACAGATCACGACATCTCGTCCTCTGGCCAACCATCAGCCCATGTACAGGGACGTACATGAGGTCAGGGGGGGACCCTGTAGCCCACGTCTCATATACTGCCCATTCAATCACTCTGCCATCCAATACCATCATTTCACTCGCTCTGCCACAAGAGGCGCTGTGTTTAAATGTCGCCGCGGCATCTTGTCACTCACTTCCTGCTCCGGCTTGGACTGGCAGAAACGACAGAAACACCGCTCAATAAACTCATCAAATCACAACTGAAAATTGCCAAACTCAATGGTGAGTCAACTAAAGACTTTATTTACAAGACCGCATTGTCCGATGTAACGAAAGAAGCCTCAAAAAAGTTTAATGAAATAAAAACGGCACTTCCGCATTTGCCGCGACGAACTTTTCAGTTGTTTGTTGTCCCAAACTTTATAATATTGCATTATCAAGTAATATTATTTAAGTCTACTTCAAGTAGATAGATTAATTTATGAACTGTATGAAGGAAAGCTCGATTGATTATTTTGATTACGAGTTTTTTAAGTTAATAAGGGCTAATGAGTGTGCTCCATTCATCTAATTGGCTGCCAGCCCTGTCACTCAACGCACTGAGTCACATTTGGGTAAAAAAGAATGAATTATGGAGTTTTTATTATTATATTGTTGCGCAACTATAAACTATAAACTATGAACTATGAATTATAATTTATGAAATGTGAATTATGAATTCATGAACAATGAAATATTAAGTTTGAAATATGATTTATGAACAATGAATTATGAAATATTAAGTTTGATTAATTGATGGAATGAAATGATAAAATTAGCTAATTTGTATATTTGAATATTGAATAATGAATTGTGTCAAACTATTTATGGGTTTTTTCCTGTGACCTCTGTTTTATAGGTCAGGTTTTTTTCCCCCTCCCAAAATCAATGATTCCTCTACTCCAGAGGTGGCGAGCTATATCTGAACCTACAGACCTGGTAGGATTGTTTTTTTTCCCCTCCTCCCTTCTCCTCCTAAGTTGGATTATGAACTTTTAAAACAAAAGGAATAAACATTTGCGTTTCGTTTTGCATCTCCAAACAAAGGAATGAACATTTGCGTTTGCGTTTGCGTCTCCACAAGCATTGAACTTTTTGCGTTTGCGTTCCCAAGGAAACTTTAAAAAAAAAAAGGATTTCGAAGTAAAAAACTGAGAGAAACCAAGGATTTGCGTTCAGACAAAAGAACAAAGCAAAGGACATTTAAAAAGAAGTCTTATTTGTGTTATTGTGTGGTCTTTTGCCACAATTTTTGTTATTCA
>NW_026571140.1:43680908-43695908 GCF_026225935.1 Boleophthalmus pectinirostris
TTCAAAACAACAAGTCAAATATGGAACAATCTGTGAATTATACAACAAATACAAAGCACGACTACAGTATTTAATGACTCTTTTAGCGTAAATAACACAGATAATACTTGTGATCTTTTCATTTGGACATAATCTGTCTGAGATTTTCATGTCGTAACACCAAAAACCTTGACCTCGTGGCCTCTGTTTCTTTATCGTCAGTAAATAAAGAAGCACTGACACTTTTTTTCCCACTAAATACTAAAAATCTTAACGCCACACTGGGGAATTCCATCGCTGTTACTTGGCAACCGCACTGTACGCCGGGTCCAAAGCTCAAAACTGTTATCTGACGAATAAAAATGTGAGAAAACGCCTTTATGTTGTTGAAATCGTCTTTAAAATATTAGAAATAAAACGTTTCTTGCTTTAAAATTGCACAAAATTCTTAGACAATTCTCCCAGTGTGAGGTCATGTTTTATTCTCAACATATTTTTTTTACTTTTCTTCATAAATTTTCTTCTTGATTTGTGTAAAACTCTAATTTATATTTAACCCAAGTGAAGTTTTAAAGGAGCGTCTGATAATCGTTGTGTTCACAGGACGAGCTCTGAGTCACATCCTCCTCCGCTTTTCTCCCTCTCACTTTTATCACTACGATGTTCACAGATTTTCACAAACGCTCTCCTGGCGCCAAACATTTAAAGGTTGTATGGAGGATTTTTTTTTATTTCAAACTGTCAGTGAAATATTAAAACACCATTACAGAGACGCAGCAGCTTTGTAATTATGATGACCAAAAAAAAAAAGAACGAAAATCTATCAACTGTGGACGTGTTGAGGCCAGATAAACATCAGCCAATAGAAAACGAGGCTCCCTCATTTTCTATTGGCTGTTGGGTTGTCAATCAAACTCCCTAGTGTAACTGACTCGTCGGAGCGCGGGGATTACGTGGTTTATGCAGCGGTTCTTAGAGGCTTTTTCGAACTGTCGCTTCCTCGCATTTCGCACAAAGTTTGTCGCGACGGCGGACGAGAATCCACGACCGGTTCGCCGCAAAAGAAAGTCCGTTTTTGAGGTCGCTGAAAGAAGAAGAGAAGAGGAAAAGTAGCAAAGACAAACTGAGGTGATTCTTGGAGATCTCGTCCAGCGATGGCGCGACCGAAGCAGACGAAGGGTCTAAAAACTGACGCGTCGGTCGCTGAATTACTTCTAGACAGGAAACTTCAACAGTGATTCTGAACGCGCACAAGGACTGTCGCTGTATTTCTCTTCCCTTAAAAAAAATCCTCTATACAACCTTTAAAGCTCCATCATGTAACTTTTCGAGTGTAGGGTGCGCTGTTTGCTTGTTGCCGTGGAGATGTTTATTATTTGGCTGCAAGTTTCCACATCGTGACATTAAAACTAAATCAATCTGTCTTGGATTATTTGACGTGCAGATGTTTTTATTGCTCAAAAAAAAAACTTGGAAAATGTTTGTTCTTACGAGTCGGGTGTGTGGAGCGGCGATCTCGGTCACAGTAACCTGGCCTGGTCGCGTCTCCATGGAGATAGAAAGGTTTAACCGGTGTCAAACTGTGGAGCTTTCAAATCCACGTTTCGTTTGTTCAGTCTTTTTTCAAAATAAAACTGAGAAATAAGAAAATGACAAAGTAACAATTTTCTTCATTATTTGTCTCTAAAATCAAAATGAAAAAATGTTTCCGTGACTTAAACTGCGATGTCGGACTTTTGCGCCTCATACGGACTGAACCAGGACTGAACCAGGACTGAACCAGGACTGAACCAGGACTAAACCAGGACTGAACCAGGACTGAACCAGGACTAAACAAGGACTAAACCAGGACTGAACCAGGACTGAACCAGGACTGGAACAAACAGGACTAACCCAGGACTAAACAGGACTAAAACTAAACCAGGACTAAACCAGGACTGAACCAGGACTGAACCTTTCACCTGCGATCACCTGAGAATCTACACGGGCACAAATCTGTGTCCTGACACTCCTGTCCAGTCCTCGTTCAGTCCTGGTTCAGTCCTGGTTTAGTCCTGTTTAGTCCTGTTTAGTCCTGTTTTAGTCCTGGTTTAGTCCTCGTTTAGTCCTGGTTTAGTCCTCGTTCAGTCCTTTTAGTCCTGGTTTTAGTCCTGTTTAGTCCTAGTTTAGTCCTGGTTTAGTCCTCATTCAGTCCTGTTTTAGTCCTCGTTTAGTCCTGGTTTAGTCCTGTTTAGTCCTGTTTAGTCCTAGTTTAGTCCTGGTTTAGTCCTCGTTGGTTAGTCCTGGTTTAGTCCTGTTTTAGTCCTGTTTTAGTCCTTTCAGTCCTGGTCCTTTTAGTCCTGGTTTAGTCCTGGTTTTAGTCCTGGTTTAGTCCTGGTTTAGTTTAGTCCTGGTTTTAGTCCTGGTTTAGTCCTCATTCAGTCCTCGTTCAGTCCTGGTTTTTAGTCCTGTTTTAGTCCTACCTTCAGTCCTGTTTAGTCCTGTTCAGTCCTGGTTTAGTCCTGGTTTAGTCCTGTTTTAGTCTTTTAGTCCTGTTTTTAGTCCTCAGTTTAGTCCTAGTTTAGTCCTGTTTAGTCCTGGTTTTAGTCCTGGTTTTAGTCCTACTTTTTCAGTCCTGTTTAGTCCTCGTTCAGTCCTGGTTTAGTCCTCGTTTAGTCCTAGTTTAGTCCTGGTTTAGTCCTGGTTTAGTCCTGTTTTAGTCCTAGTTTAGTCCGGTTTAGTCTGGTTCAGTCCTGGTTTAGTCCTGGTTCAGTCCTGGTTTAGTCTGTCCTCGTTCAGTCCTGGTTTTAGTCCTGGTTCAGTCCTGTTTTTAGTCCTTGTTTAGTCCTGTTTTAGTCCTGGTTCAGTCCTGGTTTAGTCCTGGTTCAGTCCTGGTTTAGTCCTGTTTTAGTCCTGGTTTAGTCCTAGTTTAGTCCTGGTTTAGTCCTCAGTTCAGTCCTGGTTTAGTCCTGTTTTAGTCCTGGTTTAGTCCTGGTTTAGTCCTGGTTTTAGTTCTGTTTCAGTCCTGGTTTAGTCCTGTTTTAGTCCTGGTTTAATCCTGTTTAGTCCTGGTTCAGTCCTGTTTCAGTCCTGGTTTAGTCCTGGTTCAGTCCTGGTTTAGTCCTGGTTTAGTCCTAGTTTAGTCTCAGTTTAGTCCTGATTTAGTCAAGTTTTAGTCCTGGTTCAGTCTGTAAGGGTCAAAATTGGATGAAACAGGCCAACGACCATTATCTGTTTGTTTTTTTTTTTTTTTTTCATTTTTTCATTTAAACACAAAATCAAAAACTGAAAAAATGAATTGTTATCTGTTTTTACATTTTGGTTTTTTTCTTATTTTTTGTTTTATTTTGAAAAACAAATGAATGAATGATGCATGGGTTCTTTCATTTTATTTCATTAAAAAAAAAAAAATTAGTTTGGGCAAAATACAACAAAACAACAAGAATATGAACATGGAGGATGAATTTTAATAAACTTAATAAAGTGTCTTACTCCAAATGTTTTACATAATCAAATTTGTTTTTACACCTGTCGAGTGTCGTATACATTACATAAATATACACACATATATATAAATATACACACACACACACACACATGTAAGGGAGGGCATCTGACACACAGGATGTAGCTTTGACCTTTGTCCTACTTCACCGGCCGCTCTGTTCATGCTCCACTGTGTCAATGTCGCCCTCTGCTGCACAGACGAGGAACTGCATCTGATTTAAACTAACTACATTCTGACCCTTTGATCCTCCTCTTCTCCTCCTCTTCTCCTCCTCTCCTCTCTCTCCTCCTCTTCTCCTCCTCCTCCTCCTCTCACTTCTCCTCCTCTTCTCCTCTCCTCCTCCCTCCTCCTCCTCCTCCTCTCTCCTCCTCCTCCTCTTCTCCTCCTCCTCCTCTCTCCTCCTTCTCCTCTCCTCCTCCTCTCTCTCTCCTCCTCTTCTCCTCTCTCTCCTCCTCCTCTCTCTCCTCTTCTCCTCCACTTCTCCTCCTCCTCCTCTTCTCCTCTTCTCCTCACTTCTCCTCCCTCCTCCTCTCCTCCTCCTCTCCTCTCTTTCTCTCCTTCTCCTCTTCTCCTCCTCTCCTCCTCTTCTCTCTCCTCCTCCTCCTCTCCTCCTCCTCCTTCCTCCTCTTCCTCTCTCTCCTCCTCCTCTCTCCTCCTCCTCTTCTCTCCTCTCTCCTCTCTTCTCCTCTCTCTCTCCTCTCCTCCTCTCCTCCTCCTCTCTCCTCCTCCTCTCCTCCTCTTCTCCTCTCCTCCTCCTCTCTCTCCTCCCTCTCTCTCCTCTTCCTCCTCCTCCTCTCCTCCTCTCCTCCTCCTCCTCTTCCTCCTCTTCTCCTCTCTCCTCTCCTCCTCTCCTCCTCTTCTCTCCTCTCCTCCTCCTCCTCTCCTCCTCCTCTTCTCCTCTTCTCCTCCTCTCCTCCTTTCCTCCTTTTTTCTCGTTAACGAACAGAATTGTGTTTAAATCAAAGGTTCATCAATAAACGTCGACTCGTCCGAGTTCATTAAATCTGTGTTTCTGCTCCGACAATAAAAGGACAAGAACAGCTGATCCTCCAAGACAGATGTGAGTCTGTTGTCATGGAAAAAAGACACAGAGACGGAGGGAGGGAAAGAGGGAGAGAGGGAGAGAGGAGAGAGGGAGGAGAGAGAGGAGGAGAGAGGGAGGAGAGGAGGGAGAGAGAGGAGGAGGGAGGAGGGAGAGAGGAGAGGAGGAGGGAGGAGGGGAGAGAGAGAGGAGAGAGGGAGAGAGGGAGAGAGGGAAGAGGGAGAGGGAGGAGGGAGGAGGGAGGAGGGAGGAGGGAGAGGGAGGAGGGAGAGGGAGAGGGAGAGAGGGAAAGAGGGAGGGAAAGAGGGAGAGAGGGAAAGAGGGAGAGAGGGAGAGAGGGAGAGAGGGGAGAGAGGAGGAGAGAGGGAGGAGGAGAGGAGGAGAGAGGAGAAGAGGGAGAGGGAGAGGGAGGGAGGAGGAGGAGAAGAGGGAGAGAGGGAAAGAGGAGGAGGGGGAGAGAGGGAGGAGGGAGAGAGGGGAGAGAGTGTTAAGAAAAAGGAGAGAGTGGACAAAAGAGAGAGGATACTGGATAAAGGACTAGAGCCCGACCGATATGGATTTTGCTGTGGCCGATATGAAACCGATATAATGGGAGTTGGTGCTGTCGATATAATCGCCGATATATTTAGTGATGTAAAAATTCACTGTAAATGTTGAATTGTTTAAAAAACTTCGGTTTGGCTCTGGTGGATTTTAAATTGGGTTTATTTAGGAAACATTTATTGTTATTCTGCCTCTTTACATCATATTTACAGACAGAAGTAGTTTAGTCCTGGTTTAGTCCTGGTTTAGTCCTGGTTTCCTCCTGGTTTAGTTCCTGGTTTAGTCCTGGTTTAGTTCTGGTTTAGTCCTGGTTTAGTCCTGGTTTAGTTCTGGGTTAGTCCTGGTTTAGTCCTGGTTTAGTTCTGGTTTAGTCCTGGTTTAGTCCCTGGTTTATGACCTCATCTGTCTCCATCTGATCTGCTTCCTCCGTACGACCTCACTTCCTGTCCGTCTGCTCGACTTCCTGCTGATACTTGATACTTTTTCCTCTTCAAAATCAAATTTTAATCCAGACTAAAAACGAAGACCCACCGACGGGACAGAGCAGAACCAACTAGAACACACACATGGACCTGGTCTAGACCTGGTTTAGTCCTGTTTTAGTCCTGGTTTAGACCTGGTTTAGACCTGGTTTAGTCCTGTTTAGTCCTGGTTTAGTCCTGGTTTAGTCCTGGTTTAGACCTGGTTTAGACCTGGTTAGACCTGGTTTAGACCTGGTTTAGTCCTGGTTTAGACCTGGTTTAGACCTGGTTTAGACCTGGTTTAGACCTGGTTTAGACCTGGTTTAGACCTGGTTTAGCCTGGTTTAGACCTGGTTTAGTCCTGGTTTAGACCTGGTTTAGACCTGGTTTAGTCCTGGTTTTAGACCTGGTTTAGTCCTGGTTTAGACCTGGTTTAGACCTGGTTTTAGTCCTGGTTTAGACCTGGTTTAGACTTAGTCCTGGTTTAGACCTGGTTTTAGTCCTGGTTTAGTCCTGGTTTAGACTTGGTTTAGACTTGGTTTAGTCCTTGTTTAGTCCTGTTTTAGACCTGGTTTAGACCTGGTTTAGTCCTGGTTTAGTCCTTGTTTAGTCCTGGTTTAGACCTGGTTTAGTCCTGGTTTAGACCTGGTTTAGTCCTGTTTAGTCCTGGTTTAGACCTGGTTTAAACCTGGTTTAGACCTGGTTTAGACCTGGTTTAGACCTGGTTTAGACCTGGTTTAGACCTGGTTTAGACCTGGTTTAGTCCTGGTTTAGACCTGGTTTAGACCTGGTTTAGTCCTGGTTTAGACCTGGTTTAGACCTGGTTTAGACCTCCTGGTTTAGACCTGGTTTAGTCCTGGTTTAGTCCTGGTTTAGTCCTGGTTTAGACCTGGTTTAGACCTGGTTTAGACCTGGTTTAGTCCTTGTTTAGTCCTGGTTTAGTCCTGGTTTCAGGCGTTTTTCTGCTCTGAAAGTTTCACTCTCTTTATTATAATCGTCTCATTTTCTTGTGACCTTTAAAATCTCTGGCATTTTTATTTTGTAAAGGAGCCGCTGGAGGAAAAAGGTTGGAGACCCCAGAGTTAAAGTGAACAGAAAGATCGTCTGTAAAGTCTCGTCTTTCTCCTGTCGTCTTCATCAAAATACTTTTAAACAGTTTGTTTTATAACCAGAAGAGACACACTTCACACAGGAAACATTCTAAAATAAAACACTCGTCCTACAGGAACAGAAAAGAAAGTTCTACCATTTAATGTTTAAAATCACATTCTCCTGTCACGGTGGTATCAGAAAATATCATTTCAGTGATATATCGCGATACTCCACTGCACAGTTCTTGAATCGATTCAAAATGTGTTTGAATCAACTTTTTAAAATCATATTTTTCACAAAAATTCCAGAGTTACATTTACTGTTATCATGATTTAAAAATGAATGAATTAATGTAATAAATGTTTTTGCTTATATCATGACATCAAGCATACATCATGATATATCGTATCGTGATATCGTATCGTGATATCGTATCGTGATATCGTATCGTGATATCGTAGCGTGATATCGTATCGTGATATCGTATCGTGATATCGTAGCGTGATATCGTAGCGTGATATCGTATCATATCGTCACACTTGTGGCAATCACACCCCAAGTATCAGAATTAGGGATGTGCAGAAATATAAAAATATCGATATATTGTATCGTTTAATGCGATGATACAGTATCGATATCGTGGGCTGTTGTTTCGATATATCACCAAGAGGATTTTTTTGTTTATTTTACTACATTATTTTGTTCCAGCTTCAGTTTTATTGAATTTTCAGAGGAAGGAATTTGATATTTTCACTGTTTTGGTGATTAAAATGTTTGTTTTTCATTTGAACTTTGTACAAGAAGAAGTGATTTAACAAAGACATGATTTAGACTTTATTTTTATTGAACTGTATCAAACTGATATCAAATATATCGTATCAAATCGAAAGCTCACTGTGTTGAGATGCATATTGTATCGTGTGTCACGGTGTGTATCGTATCGACAACTTGTTAACGATATCCAGCCCTCATCAGAATCAGTATCGAGTATCGAGTCTGTTCCTCTTGAATCGTTGTTTGAAGTTCGTCTGTGTGAAAATCGTCTTGAAACACTCGGACGTTTCACTCGTTCTGTCGTCTCCTCGTTGACCCGAGACGCTTCACTCTGATCGGACACTTCACCTCTGACCTCCCCCTCCCCCCGCCGCTCTCCGGGGGGTCTCTGGTTTCTCGCTCTAAAACCGGTTGAGATCCTCAGACGCCGTTAGTCCGGGTCCCGGGAGAGTCGGGTTCAGATCCGGGTTCAGATCCCGTCTGTGTCACTGACGAAACACGACTCCAAACGGAAATACACGACTCTGACCTTCTCCCTTTAGGCTCATTGTGACATTGGCCCCGTCCAGATCAGTTAAAGAGGAGGTGTGTACTTCCCCCTCCCTGTGCTGACTCACTCCCCCTTCAGAGCGCTGTCACACACTAATGAAACTCCTGCACGTCACAGCAGGTTTGTCCAGTCGCTGTGTTCAGTTTTGTGTCATGTTTTTGTGTTTTTATGGAGGATTGTCGTGTGGGAGCATGTGGGCGGAGCCTCGTACAGACTTGTACCACAAACCGTATGAATAGGGCCCATTACAGATCTCTAAATTACTCAAACGTTCATGTGCATTTTTGGGGAAAGTGTTTTATTTTATCCAGTGAAATTAGAGTAAATCTACTTTTTGAATTTGTATTCTGTTTGCAGTGAAGAAAAACACTGAAATTTTACATTTTTTTTACTTTTTATTAAATGTAGTAAATGTATATTTGTTTAAGTAAAGTTTAGGTAAATGGTTGCCTAACTTTTTTAAAGTTTTATAATCCTACTTTGTAAAATCTGTGCAAGTATCATCTAAAATATTTAGTATCAATTAATTAAAAAAAAATAATTACACTTAATAAAATATTTTATGAAATGTAAAATTATTATTTTTAATTAAATACTAAATGTAATTAAAGATTTTGTGTGATACTTACTCATTTTGTAAATTTACATTAATTCAAAACAATAAGACTATAAACTTAAAAAAAAAATAAGTTTGTCAAACATTTACCTCAGTTTTTTTTTTAATTACTGCTGAATAGTTTGAGTTTACAGTGCATAGAGCTAAATCCAAAAAAAAAATTACAAATTTTTCGGTTGGTTGGTCCGTCACCTGCTTGTTTCCATGGATACGTCACCGCTCTGTCCGGAATGTTCCACAGCGTGACATTAAACAGCTCGACTTTATGCGGTTTTACGGCTCAAAACACCTCGAAAAACAGAAAGACATTGTGACTGTGAGCGGAGTCGCCTCTCCGCAGATCTGACCCGTAACTTGGTCCGGTTTGGTCTCCGTAAAGACAAAAAGGTTTAATGACGGAATGCGGAACATTCCAGACCAAGCAATGACATCTCCACCGAGAAAAGAAAAGAAAATTAGACGATAAAACGTTTAAAAAGTGACAGAGGCGCGTGGTGCTAGTGCGGCCGCTGCAGAAGGACAGAAGGACGAGCGGAGGACGAGCGGAGGACGAGTGGAGGACGAGTGGACGAGTGGAGGACGAGTGGAGGACGAGTGGAGGCGGAGGACGAGTGGAGGACGAGTGGAGGACGAGCGAGGACGAGCTGAGGACGAGTGGAGGACGAGTGGAGGACGAGCGGAGGACGAGTGGACGAGTGAGGACGAGAGGACGAGTGGAGGACGAGCGAGGACGAGTGGAGGACGAGTGGAGGACGAGGACGAGCGGAGGACGAGCGAGGACGAGCGGAGGACGAGGAGCGAGAGGACGAGGACGAGCGGAGGAGAGCGAGGACGAGAGGATGAGCGAGGACGAGAGCGAGCGGAGGACGATGGAGGATGGAGGATGAGTGAGGAGGTGGAGGATGAGTGGAGGACGAGTGTCTCTGGAGTCTGTCGTTCGTTCTTTCTCTCTGTGTTTTCTCTTTCTTGTTTGGGTTTGTGGGTCGGTTCAGTTTCTGGTTAAAACTCTGGAGGTAAAAACAGAACAGAGTTTGTGGTCGAGTTTCTGGAAGTTGTAGTTTTTACTCAACAGCTGTTTTCACTCTCTCTTTTTTCTCTCCCTCTCTCTCCCTTTCTCTTTCCTCTCTCCCTCCCTTTTTCTCTCTCTCCTCTCTTCTTCTTCTCTCTCTCTCTCTCTTCTCTTCTCCCCCCTTCCTCTCTCTCCTCTCTCCCTCTCTTCTTCTCCTCTCTCCCTACTCTTTTTCCCTCTCCCTCCTTGCTTTTTTTCTCTCCCTTTCTCTGTCTTATCTCTCTTCCTCTCCTCCTCCCTCTCTTCTCTCTTCTCTCTCTTCTCGTTCTCTGTCATTTTGCTCTTGTGGTTCAAACCTCATCTACAGTGTGTGTGTGTGTGTGTGTGTGTGTGTGTGTGTGTGTGTGTGTGTGTGTGTGTAGTGTGTGTGTGTGTGTGTGTGTATAGTGTGTGTGTGTGTGTGTGTGTGTGTGTGTGTGTGTGTGTATAGTGTGTGTGTGTGTGTGTGTGTGTGTGTATAGTGTGTGTGTGTGTGTGTGTATAGTGTGTGTGTATGTGTAATCTCTGTGTGTGTTGTGATAGTGTGTGCTTTGTCTTTTATGTCACTCGGCTCGTTTCTCTCACTTTAACCCTGGAAATGTCCCGCAGTGGAGCTTTAACACTGTTCTTGTTTCTTTAAACCAAGACAAGAGAGTTGGTTTCCCCCCCAAAAAAAACTTGTAATTTGACAACATTTTGGTTTCAGGCCACGTTTGTTTACGTTTTACAGAAATGAAACTTAAAATCACATGACTCATTTGCATAAACTAATGTCTGTGATAAAAACAGCTCTTTCCTCGTGTCGCTGATGTGGTTCAGCTTCTCAGCCAAACATGTTCATTTTATCTTCTTATAAACTTTAACTTCTTGGGTTCTTTTTAAAGACAATGTAGTAAAGTGTGTTTACCTTGGGCCCGGTCAAGCAGAAGTAAACAACAAGACCAAAAACTCAAGTGAATTCATCTGATATAAAACAGTATTGAACAGATACATATGTACTCGAGTTTATCAAACTGTTCACCTTTTTTCTGTTCCATTTTTGGTTCTAAAGTTCCATCCATTTTAAACAGACCATGAATGAAACATGGAACAAAAATTATTTCCCAAATTTCAAAAACCTGCAAATCATGTAAATAAATTGTGTTATTCCATCTTTGAACTGTTGATGAAGGTACATGATATTTCAAAAAAAAAATTTGCTTGGAAGGACTGACATATTTTGTAGAAATAGTTTCTTTCATTTTGAAGTAATATTAAAGTATTTGGAAGAAAAAAGTGACAAATTATGTAAAATCATGAACCTTCTGTCACGTGGAAACAGAGGAAGGACCCAAAACGCAGGACTGCTTCAAAAATATTTAATGACAAATCAAAAAATCCAAAACTCAAGACTAAATTGCCATGACAAGAGACACAGAGACACTCGGACAGAGACAATGGACCAACAAAGGGCAGAGGAGAACACGGGGTATAAACACACACACAGACACAGGTGAAACACATGAGGGCGGCAAACAATCAAGACAGGAAGTAAAACTTAAAAATACAAGGTGACAGGACAAATGTCAAAATAAAACACAAACTACAACCACTACAAAACATGAACCATGACACCTTCTACTTGTTTGTACAATTTTCCCTCCGTTACTTTTCCCTCCATTTTTACACCAAGCCGTGCACGTTTCTCTGTCGATATTCAAGGTTCATTCGCGATTAATCACAAGTTAATGAAAACATTCAAGAGACTAATCACGATTCAATATTTCAATCGATCGACGGCACAAAAAAACTTGAATTCTTAAGCCCAGTTTATGGTCGTGCGTCAAATTGTCGCGACGTGCACTTCTGAAATGTTCTAACGATGCTCCAAAACAAAGCAGACGATCAGGGCTGTGATTGGTCCGCATAAACACCATTTTTAAACCGTCGCCCCCTGGTGTTGTGGAGGTGAAAGACTCGGCGGCGTCAGGTCCATGAATCAAAAACGACGGCGACGAGATAAACAGAGAGTCGACAGCAGAACTATAATCCAGCCTGAACTGTGGGCGGTGTGTCCCCTCCCCACAGATCTGACCTGTACTTGACCCGGGGCTGTCACCTGCTTGTCTCCGTGGTGATTAATAGTTTTAATGCTACACTGCGGGACATTCCGGGCAGAGCAGCAGCGCGGTTAAGTTCACTTCACTGAGCCCCGGAGGAAAATCACTCTCTGCATCTGAGTCGATAAAGCTCCAGGTCTGGGTCTTGGTCTCGGTCTCGGTCTTGGTCTCTGGTCTCGGTCTTGGTCTCGGTCTTGGTCTTGGTCTTGGTCTCGGTCTCGGTCCGGACCTGAGAGAAGATGCAAACTCCACAGAGAAAGACTCACAGCACGAAACATCAAAGAGAAGAAGGATTTATTCTGAGAAGTTTGAACAGAGGAGAAGAAAGAAAAGAGAGAAAGAAAAGAGAGAGAGAACGAGAGGAAGAGGAGGAGGAGAAAGGAGGGAGGGAGGAGGGACAGAGAGAAAGAAGGAGGGGAGGAGGAGGGGAGGAGGAAGGAGGAGGAGGAGGAGGAGAGGGGAGGAGGGGGGTTCATTCAGTTCTCTCCATTCACAAACACAAAGTGAAACATCAGCAGGGGTCAAACCAGGACTAACCCAGGACTGAACCTGGACTGAAACAGGACTGAACCTGGACTGAAACAGGACTGAACCTGGACTGAAACAGGACTAAACCAGGACTAAACTAGGACTGAACCAGGTCCAAAACAGGACTTAAACAGAACTAAAACAGGACTAAACCAGGACTGAACCAGGACTAAACCAGGACTGAACCAGGACTACATCAGGACTAACCCAGGACTGAACCAGGTCTAAAACAGGACTAAACTAGGACTAAAGCAGGACTAAAACAGGACTAAAACAGGACTAAACCAGGACTGAACCAGGACTAAACCAGGACTAAACTAGGACTAAAGCAGGACTAAAACAGGACTGAACCAGGACTAACCCAGGTTTAAAACAGGTCTGAACCAGGACCAAAACAAAACTGAACCAGGACTAAAACAGGACTAAAACATGACTAAACCAATTCTAACTCAGGGTCTAAACCAGGACTAAACCAGGTTTAAACCAGGTCCAGGTCTAAACCAGGTCTAAAGCAGGACTGAACCAGGACTAAACAGGACTAAACCAGGACTGAACCAGGTCTAAAAACGGATAAACTGGACTAAACAGGACTAAACCAGGTCTAAAACAGAACTGAACCAGACCTGAACCAGGACTACATCAGGTCTAAACCAGGTCTGAATGTGGATCAAACCAGGACTAAACCAGGACTAAACCAGGACTAAACCAGCATGATTATACTAGGACTGAACTAGGATTAATTGGGACTAAACCAGGTCTAAATCAGAACTGAACCAGGTCTAAACTCTCTCTCTCTTTCTCTTTTTCTCTCAGTAGTTTTTTTTTTTTTTCCACCACATTTTTCATTCATTCATTAGCTCCGCCCCCTCCATGTGCTGGGGGCGGAGCCAACAGCCCCTCCCCCTTTCTCTCTCTCTCTCTCTCTCTTTCTCTTTCTCTCTCTTTTCCTCTTTTTCCTTCATTCAGCTCTGAGTCGTTCTCTGTGTCGGACTCAACAAACCTGAGGCTCGTTTCCGGGTTCGTTTCGTTCGATTTTGCGTAAATTTTGTCACATTTTCAATTTGATTTTTTTGTGGGATGAGACGAGACTTTGGTTCCTCCGTAAATTTTAAATCTTTTTCTTAGTTTTTTTTGTAAACGCTGGCAGATTTTTGGATATTTTGGAACTTTTTTTCTCAGATTTTTTTCATGGATATTTTTAAGTCTATTTTTGATGGATAAGAAATGAATTTTGTTTACGTTTTTATCTCAGTTTTTTCATAAATTCTGGTGTATTTTTTGTGTTTTTTGTGTATTTTTTGTGGGATGACGTGAGCTGGAGCAGGTGGAGTCATGACCTCCACAGACCGACTCCTGAGTCGATGGGAACACACAAACTTCAGCATGAAACTGGTACGAAACGAGAATTTTTATTTAAATTTTGTGCAAGAATTTGAAAAGTTTTGGTGATTTTTAAAATAAGTTTTAAAAATACTTGTGGTGTTTCCGATGTCAAGCGAAAGATATGTGGTGTTTTAAGGCTGGTTTAGTCCTGGTTCAGTCCTGGTTCAGTCCTGGTTTAGTCCTGGTTCAGTCCTTGTTTAGTCCTGGTTCAGTCCTGGTTCAGTCCTGGTTCGGTCCTGGTTCAGTTCTTGTTTAGTCCTTGTTTAATCCTTGTTTTGTCCTTGTTTAGTCCTGGTTCAGTCCTTGTTTAATCCTTGTTTAGTCCTGGTTCAGTCCCGGTTTAGTCCTGGTTTGGTCCTTGTTTAGTCCTGGTTCAGTCCCGGTTTAGTCCTGGTTTGGTCCTGGTTTAGTCTTTGTTTAGTCCTGGTTCAGTCCTGGTTTAGTCCTGGTTTAGTCCTGGTTTAGTCCTGGTTTAGTCCTTGTTTAGTCCTGGTTCAGTCCTGGTTTGGTCCTGGTTTAGTCCTGGTTCGGTCCTGGTTTAGTCCTTGTTTAGTCCTGGTTTAGTCCTTGTTTAGTCCTGGTTTAGTCCTGGTTTCAGTCCTGGTTTAGTCCTGGTTCAGTCCTGGTTTGGTCCTGGTTTAAATGTTTTTTGGTGGAGGTTCTGTCAGAAACTTTTCTTCATGTAGATGTTGTTGTTTTGTTTGGAATGTTCCGCAGTGCGGCATTAAACCTTTCTATCTTCTCGGAGACAAAACCAGACCAAGTTCCAGGTCAGATCTGTGGAGAGGCGACACAGTCAGTGTTTTTCTGGATGTTTCTGAGCTTTAAAACCACCTGTGATCACCTGCTCAGACGAGGATCTAGTTTCAGTAGTTTTAGTCTCGATTAGGATCAGATTTTAAACTTTGCTCTGGACTAAAACTTTTAAAACTATTGAAAATCAGATTCTCATTGATACTAAAACCAGAATCGATACTAGAAGAGCAGGTATCGATACTAAAAAAGAAGTGTCATTGACAGAACAGAGCAGAACGTTTCCTGAATGTGTTTAGAACGAACTGGAGCTGCAGCAGAACAAGAATAAAACACAGAGACTTGAATTGTCTCAGACGCTCCTCTCCACGTGGAGGAGCAGCGGCTCTACTCCGAGCTCCTCCCCTCAGACGCTCCTCTCCACGTGGAGGAGCAGCGGCTCTACTCCGAGCTCCTCACTCTGTCTCTAAGGGAGACGCCCGGACGCCCTGCGGAGGAAACTCATCTGTGTCGTTTGTATCGTGGATCTGGTCCTTCGGGTCATGACCAGAGGTGAGGGTCCGATACAGCGACCGCATCACTGCCCACGCTGCACCTGTCCACCTGTCAGTCTCACGCTCACCTGTCACGGCTCACGCTGCACCT
>NW_026571140.1:43700908-43715908 GCF_026225935.1 Boleophthalmus pectinirostris
AGTCCTGGTTTAGGTTTTCCTGGTTTGGTCCTGGTTTAGTCCTGTTTAGTCCTGTTTAGTCCTGGTTTTGGTCCTGGTTTAGTCCTGTTAGTTTTTAGTCCTGGTTTAGTCCTGGTTTAGTCCTGGTTTAGTCCTGGTTTGTCCTGGTTGGTTTGGTCCTGGTTTGGTCCTAGGTCCTGGTTTGGTCCTGGTTTAGTCCTGGTTTAGTCCTGGTTTGGTCCTGGTTTAGTCCTGGTTTAGTCCTGGTTTGGTCCTGGTTTAGTCCTGGTTTAGTCCTGGTTTGGTCCTGGTTTAGTCTGTCCTGGTTTAGTCCTGGTTTAGTCCTGGTTTGGTTTAGTCCTTTAGGTCCTGGTTTAGTCCTGGTTTGGTCTGGTTTAGTCCTGGTTTAGTCCTGGTTTGGTTTAGTCCTGGTTTGGTTTAGGGTTTGGTCCTGGTTTAGTCCTGGTTTAGTCCTGGTTTAAATATAGTCATATTGTGTAATATTTTTGTGATGACTCTTTTTCTTCTCTGAACTCATCCATCATCCACCATCTGGACTCTTCCCCTTTAACCCCCGCTCCCTCCATCCCTCCATCCCTCTGTCTCTACTCCCCCCATCCTCCTCTTCTGTCACTCTTCTGTCTTTCTCCTCTCTCCCTTTCTTCTATCTCTCCTCTCTCTCTCTCTCTTTCTCCTCTGTCTGTCTGTCTCTCTCTTTCCTCTTTCTCTCTCCTCTCTCTGTCTCTTTTTTTCTAACCCTATCCGCCTCTCTCTCCTCTTTCTCTCTCTCCTCTTTCTCTCTCTCCTCTCTCTCTCTCTCTTCTCTCTCTCTCCTCTCTTCCTCAATCTCCTTTGTGTCTCTCCCACTCTCTTCTATCTGTCTCTCTGTCTCTACCCCCGTCCTTCTCTCTCTCCTCTTTCTTTCTCTCTCCTCTTTCTCTCTCTCTCTCCTCTCTCTCTCTCTCTCTCCTCTGTCTCTCTCTCTCTCTCTCTCTCTCCTGTCTCTCTCCCCTCTCCCTTTCTTCTATCTCTCCTCTGTCCTCTCTCTCTTCTTTCTCTCTCTCTCTCCTCGGTCTGTCTCTCCTTGGTCTCTCTCGTCCTCTCTTTCCCATCTGTCTTTCTCCCCTCTCTCTCTCCTCTATCTCTCTCTCTCTCTCCTCTTTCTCTCTCTCTTCTCTCTCTCTCTCTCTCTCTCTCTCCTCTTTCTCTCCCTCCTCTTTCTCTCTCTCTCTCTTTCTCTCTCTCCATCCTCCTCTTTGTTCTCCTCTATGTCCTTCTCTATCTCTCCCTCTTTTCCCACATCCTCCTCTCTGGTCACTCTCCCCCTTTACTCTTTTGGTTCAGTCCTGGTTTAGTTCTGGTTTAGTTCTGGTTTAGTCTGGTTAGTTTTTAGTTTAGTTCTGGTTTAGTCCTGGTTTGGTTTAGTCCTGGTTTAGTCCTGGTTTAGTTCTGGTTTAGTCCTGTTTAGTCCTGGTTTAGTCCTGGTTTAGTTCTGTTAGACCTGGTTTAGACCTGGTTTAGTCCTGGTTTAGTCCTGGTTTAGTCCTGGTTTAGTCCTGGTTTAGTCCTGGTTTAGTCCTGGTTTAGTCCTTGGGCAGTGTCATATTCAGACTCACTTCAGGTCCTGAGGAAACAGATGGACCATCGCCGCCGGGACTATTGATCCTCACCTGGTCTAGTCCCGGTCTGGTCTTGGGTCTGGTTTTAGTCCCGGTCTGGTCTTGGGTCTGGTTTTAGTCCCGGTCTGGTCTTGGGTCTGGTTTTAGTCCCGGTCTGGTTTTGGGTCTGGTTTTAGTCCCGGTCTGGTCCTGGTCTCTGGTCTGGGTTTTAGTCCCGGTCTGGTCTTGGGTCTGGTTTTAGTCCCGGTCTGGTCTTGGGTCTGGTTTTAGTCCTGGTCTGGTCTTTAGTCTGGTCTTGGGTCTGGTTTTAGTCCCGGTCTGGTCCTTCATCTGGTCTTGGGTCTGGTTTTAGTCCCGGTCTGGTCTTGGGTCTGGTTTTAGTCCTGGTCTGGTCTGGTTCTTGTCTGTTGTAAAAAGCAGATGGTCTGGATCAATAACAGGATCTGAGACTAATGGACCTGAGCCAAGACTTTACCGGACTGGGACTGGGACCGGGACGGGACTGGGACTGGGACGGGACCGGGACCGGGACCGGGACCGGGACCGGGGGACCGGGACCGGGACTGGGAGGGCATCTGACTCAGACCAGGAGGACGTCAGGTTTTTAAATCCAGAAATAAACCGTTCAGAGTTGATGTTCTTCTTGTTTGTTTTTCACACTCGACAGTTTGGACTCGTCGCTCTCGTTCTTCCTCAGTTCGGAATTAAAATCTTCTCCTTGGACTTTACGTGGAAATAATAATTCTGAATTAAGGTTTACATGAAAAACTCGTTAAATCGTCTTTATTTAATGTGTCTGGGGGGAGGTTCTGATTGGACAGAGACACAAACAGATTTACGTCTTTGGGTTAGTGCTGTCAAGCGATAAAAAATGTTAGAGATGAATTAATTATGATCTGTAATTAATGAATCTAATTTAATCTCTTTTTTAATCTCACCTAAAAATTGCTGAGAAAAGCTTCAACTTGAGGTATTTTCATTTAAATTCATGATTACTTTATTGTGGCAGATCAAAAGACAAGATATAGAACAAAAAAAAGTGACTTTATAAAATCATTTATTGTTTGACAAACTTTAACAGATGCAGTCACTTACATTCCACAGTATCATTATTATTATTATTATTATTACTAATCTGCATAAATAAACTCAACTTTACAATAAACCAAAATAAAGCCACATCAGTCCGTTGACATTACAATGTTTTTAATGCAGTTTTGCGCAAATCTCACGAAACTAAACTAAAAACTGCACGAGAATTTGCATAAACTAAGCGCAGAATAGAGCTGGTATCGTTCAAAATTTGCCGATAACATATCATAGGCATGATACAGTGAGCTTACGATTCGATATAATTCAATACGATATATTTCAAATCAAGTTTGATACAGTCCAATAAAACATAAAGCTAAATCATGTCTGTGAACTAAAAGTCTTTGTTAAATCACTTCTTCTGGTGCAAAGTTCATATGAAACACAAACATTTTAATCATTAAAACAGTGAAAATGTCAAATGTGTCAAATAACGAGTTCTTCCTCTAAACAAACAACAAAAGTGGAACTGGAACAAAATAATTTAGTAAAATAAACCAAAAAAAAACTCTTGGGATATATCGATACAGCAGCCCACGATATCGACACTGTATCATCACATTAAACGATACGATATATCGATATTTCAATATTCTGCACATCCCTAGAAGAGAAAAGAAAAAAAAACACTNTTGTGATGAACTCTTTTTTCTTCTCTGAACTCATCCATCATCCGACCATCTGGACTCTTCCCCTTTAACCCCCGCTCCCTCCATCCCTCCATCCCTCTGTCTCTACTCCCCCCATCCTCCTCTTCTGTCACTCTTCTGTCTTTCTCCTCTCTCCCTTTCTTCTATCTCTCCTCTCTCTCTCTCTCTTTCTCCTCTGTCTGTCTGTCTCTCTCTTTCCTCTTTCTCTCTCCTCTCTCTGTCTCTTTTTTTCTAACCCTATCCGCCTCTCTCTCCTCTTTCTCTCTCTTCTCTCTCTCTCTCTCTTCTCTCTCTCTCTCTCTCTCCTCTTCTCTCTCTCTCTCTCTCTCTCCCTCAATCTCCTTTGTGTCTCTCCCACTCTCTTCTATCTGTCTCTCTGTCTCTACCCCCGTCCTTCTCTCTCTCCTCTTTTCTCTCTCTCTCTCTCTCTCTCTCTCCTCTCTCTCTCTCTCTCTCTCTTCTCTCTCTCTCTCTCTCTCTCTCTCTCTCTTCTCTCTCTCTCTCTGTCTCTCTCTCCCCTCTCCCTTTCTTCTATCTCTTCCTCTGTCTCTCTCTCCTCTGTCTCTCTTTCTCTCTCTCTCTCTCGGTCTGTCTCTCCTTGGTCTCTCTCGTCCTCTCTTTCCCATCTGTCTTTCTCCCTCTCTCTCTCTCTATCTCTCTCTCTCTCTCTCTCTCTCTCTCTCTCTCTCTCTCTCTCTCTCTCTCTCTCTCTCTCTCTCCTCTCTTTCTGTCTCCCCTCTCTTCTCTCTCTCTCTCTCTCTCTCTCTCTCTCCTCTCTCCTCCTCCTCTTTGTTCTCCTCTATGTCCTTCTCTATCTCTCCCTCTTTTCCCACATCCTCCTCTCTGGTCACTCTCCCCCTTTACTCTTTTGGTTCAGTCCTGGTTTAGTTCTGGTTTAGTCCTGGTTTAGTTCTGGTTTAGTCCTGGTTTAGTTCTGGTTTAGTTCTGGTTTAGACCTGGTTTAGTTCTGGTTTAGTCCTGGTTTAGTCCTGGTTTAGTTCTGGTTTAGTCCTGGTTAGTCCTGGTTTAGTTCTGGTTTAGTTCCTGGTTTAGACCTGGTTTTAGACCTGGTTTAGTCCTGGTTTAGTTAGTCCTGGTTAGTCCTGGTTTAGTCCTGGTTTAGTCCTTGGGCAGTGTCATATTCAGACTCACTTCAGGTCCTGAGGAAACAGATGGACCATCGCCGCCGGGACTATTGATCCTCACCTGGTCTAGTCCCGGTCTGGTCTTGGGTCTGGTTTTAGTCCGGGTCTGGTCTTTTAGTCCCGGTCTGGTCTTTCTGGTTTTAGTCCCGGTCTGGTCTTGGGTCTGGTTTAGTCTCTGGTTTTAGTCCCGTTGGTCTTTAGGTCTGGTCTTTGGGTCTGTTTTAGTCCTGGTCTGGTCTTTAGTCTGGTCTTTCTGGTATCGGTTTATCTGGTCTGGTCTTCGTCTGGTCTTGGGTCTGGTTTTAGTCCCGGTCTGGTCTTGGGTCTGGGTTTTAGTCCCGGTCTGGTCTTGGTCTGGTTTGTCTGGTCTGGTCTTTAGTCTGGTCTTGGGTCTGGTTTTAGTCCCGGTCTGGTCCTTCGTCTGGTCTTGGGTCTGGTTTTAGTCCCGGTCTGGTCTTGGGTCTGGTTTTAGTCCCGGTCTGGTCTTGGGTCTGGTTTTAGTCCTGGTCTGGTTCTTGTCTGTTGTAAAAAGCAGATGGTCTGGATCAATAACAGGATCTGAGACTAATGGACCTGAGCCAAGACTTTACCGGGACCGGGACTGGGACCGGGACTGGGACCGGGACTGGGACTGGGACGGGACCGGGACTGGGACCGGGACCGGGACCGGGACCGGGACCGGGACCGGGACTGGGACTGGGAGGGCATCTGACTCAGACCAGGAGGACGTCAGGTTTTTAAATCCAGAAATAAACCGTTCAGAGTTGATGTTCTTCTTGTTTGTTTTTCACACTCGACAGTTTGGACTCGTTGCTCTCGTTCTTCCTCAGTTCGGAATTAAAATCTTCTCCTTGGACTTTACGTGGAAATAATAATTCTGAATTAAGGTTTACATGAAAAACTCGTTAAATCGTCTTTATTTATTGTGTCTGGGGGGAGGTTCTGATTGGACAGAGACACAAACAGATTTACGTCTTTGGGTTAGAGCTGTCAAGCGATTAAAAAAATGTTAGAGATGAATTAATTATGATCTGTAATTAATTAATCTAATTAATCTCTTTTTTAATCTCACCTAAAAATTGCTGAGAAAAGCTTCAACTTGAGGTATTTTCATTTAAATTCATGATTACTTTATTGTGGCAGATCAAAAGACAAGATACAGAACAAAAAAAAGTGACTTTATAAAATCAATTTATTGTTTGACAAACTTTAACAGATGCAGTCACTTACATTCCACAGTATCATTATTATTATTATTATTATTACTAATCTGCATAAATAAACTCAACTTTACAATAAACCAAAATAAAGCCACATCAGTCCGTTTGACATTACAATGTTTTTAATGCAGTTTTGCGCAAATCTCACAGAAACTAAACTAAAAACTGCACGGAGAATTTGCATAAACTAAGCGCAGAATAGAGCTGGGTATCGTTCAAAATTTGCCGATACGATACATATCATGATACATGGGCCATGACACGATACATATCATGATACAGTGAGCTTACGATTCAATATAATTCAATACGATATATTTCAAATCAGTTTGATACAGTCCAATAAAACATAAAGTCTAAATCATGTCTGTGACACTAAAAGTCTTTGTTAAATCACTTCTTCTGGTGCAAAGTTCATATGAAACACAAACATTTTAATCATTAAAACAGTGAAAATGTCAAATGTGTCAAATAAACGAGTTTTCTTCCTCTAAACAAACAACAAAAGTGGAACTGGAACAAAATTATTTAGTAAAATAAACCAAAAAAAAAACTCTTGGTGATATATCGATACAGCAGCCCACGATATCGATACTGTATCATCACATTAAACGATACGATATATCGATATTTCAATATTTCTGCACATCCCTAGAAGAGAAAAGAAAAAAAACACTAGTGTCGCTGATGTGGTTCAGCTTCTGAACTGAAAGGACACAGTGACTCAGTGGAATATGAGTGTTCTCCCTGTGACAGAGGGGTGTTCTCCCTGTGTGACAGAGGGGTGTTCTCTCTGTGTCAGAGGGGTGTTCTCTCTGTGACAGAGGGGTGTTCTCTCTGTGACAGAGGGGTGTTCTCTCTCTGTGACAGAGGGGTGTTCTCTCTGTGACAGAGGGATGTTCTCTCCTGTGCTGTGTCAGAGGGGTGTTCTCTCTGTGTGACAGAGGGGTGTTCTCCTCTGTGTGACAGAGGGGTGTTCTCTCCTGTGTGTCAGAGGGGTGTTCTCTCTCTGTGTGAGGTGTTCTCTCTGTGACAGAGGGGTGTTCTCTCTGTGTGACTCACAGAGGGGTGTTCTCTCTGTTCTGTGTCAGAGGGGTGTGACAGAGGGTGTTCTCTCTGTGTGACAGAGGGGTGTTCTCTCTGTGTGACTGTGACAGAGGGGTGTTCTCTCTGTGTGTGACAGAGGGGTGTTCTCTGTGTGAACAGAGGGGTGTTCTCTCTGTGTGTCAGAGGGGTGTTCTCTCTGTGTGACAGAGGGGTGTTCTCTCTGTGTCAGACAGAGGGTGTTCTCTCTGTGTCAGAGGGGTGTTCTCTCTGTGTCAGAGGGGTGTTCTCTGTGTCAGAGGGGTGTTCAGAGGGGTGTGTGTGTTCTCGAGGGGTGTTCTCTGTGGTGAGGGGTCAGAGGGTGTTCTCTCTGTGTCTCTCCTGTGTCAGAGGGGTGTTCTCTCTGTGTCTCTGTGTCAGAGGGGTGTTCTCCTGCTGTGTGTTCAGAGGGGTGTTCTCTCTGTGTCAGAGGGGTGTTCTCTCTGTGTGACAGAGGGGTGTTCTCTCTGTGACAGAGGGGTGTTCTCTGTGAGAGGGTGTTCTCTCTGTGTGACAGAGGGGTGTTCTCTCTCTGTGTCAGAGGGGTGTTCTCTCCTGTGTCAGAGGGGTGTTCTCCCTGTGTCAGAGGGGTGTTCTCTCTGTGTGACAGAGGGGTGTTCTCTCTCTGTGTGAGTGTTCTCTCTGTGAGAGGGGTGTTCTCTCTGTGTGTGACAGAGGGGTGTTCTCTCTGTGTGTGTTCTCTCTGTGTCAGAGGGTGTGTGTTCAGAGGGGTGTTCTCCTGTGTGACAGAGGGGTGTTCTCTCTGTGTGACAGAGGGGTGTTCTCTCTGTGTGACAGAGGGGTGTTCTCTCTGTGTGTGTGACAGAGGGGTGTTCTCTCTGTGTCAGAGGGGTGTTCTCTCTGTGTCAGAGGGGTGTTCTCTCTGTGTGACAGAGGGGTGTTCTCTCTGTGTCAGAGGGGTGTTCTCTGTGTGACAGAGGGTCTCTCTGTGTGACAGAGGGGTGTTCTCTCTGTGTCAGAGGGGTGTTCTCTCTGTGTGACAGAGGGTGTTCTCTCTGTGTCAGAGGGGTGTTCTCTGTGTGTGTTCAGAGGGGTGTTCTCTCTGTGTGACAGAGGGGTGTTCTCTGTGTGACAGAGGGGTGTTCTCTCTGTGACAGAGGGGTGTTCTCTCCTGTGTCAGAGGGTGTTCTCTCTGTGTCAGAGGGGTGTTCTCTCTGTGTGAAGCAGAGGGGTGTTCTCTCTGTGACAGAGGGGTGTTCTCTCTGTGTGTGACAGAGGGGTGTTCTCTCTGTGACAGAGGGTGTTCTCTCTGTGTGACAGAGGGGTGTTCTCTCTGTGTGTCAGAGGGGTGTTCTCTCTGTGTGACAGAGGGGTGTTCTCTCTGTGACAGAGGAGGGTGTGTTCTCTCTGTGTCTGTTCTCTCTGTGACAGAGGGGTGTTCTCTCTGTGTGTCAGAGGGGTGTTCTCTCTGTGTTACAGAGGGGTGTTCTCTCTGTTCTTTGCAGGAGCCAACAACACATAAAAACAGATTTTATAATAACTCGCGACTCGCGAACAGAAACAATAAAGTTAGAGATTAAAAATGAGATTAACGTGATTAAAAAACATAACGCGCTTAATATGACAGTAATTAATTAATCGTAACTAACGCGATAATTTGACACCTGGACTTCGGGAAGAAAACACACACTTCAGCTGCTCATCTCAGTTTGTCGTTCCTCCACGGACACAAACACCATCCAGACTTTTCCCGTCGTGGTTCCGATGGATCTATAATCAAACCTGGATAAGCCCCTCCCCCTCCTGGCTGCTCCAGGTACTGCAGCTTCCAGGAGTTTGGGCACAGACAGAATTCTTCATAAACCTTTAATAAAATTTGCAGCTGAACCCAAGATGCATCGTGTTGTTTTCAGTGGTCATTGGCTCTTGGACCCAAAAATAATTTTATCTTCCACATTTACGTCCTCAGTCTGGATGAGCTCCTCCCACCGTGTGACGTCTGTAACGTGCACGACGTGGAGCGTTTGGACCAATCAGACGAGAGCTGCTAGAGCCGAGCTACAAACGACTCAGAGCGACGAGGTTCAGTCTGACTTTAAGGAGCTTTGTGGATTTAAACATTTTTTAAAGTTTATGTTGCGAAAATAGAAACGAATCCTACAAAATCAGACCTTTATGAAAGTGTGACGTCCTGTCAGAACATCAGGCAGGTTGAATTCCCAAAATGCATTGTGCATCTGGCATCTGGCTTTCATAAAGGTCAGCTTTTGTAGGATTCTTTTCTATTTTCACAACAAAAACTTTTCAAAATGTTTAAATCCTAAAAGTGTCTCTGTCAGACTGATCCTCGTCGTTTTGAGTCGCTCTAGCAGCTCTCGTCTGATTGGTCCAAACGCTCCACGTCGTGCACGTTACAGACGTCACATGAGTGGGAGGAGCTCGTCCAGATTCAGGAAGTAAATGTGGAAGAGAAAATTATTTTTGGGCCCATGAGCCGATGACACAGAACCTGAAAACAACACGATAGATTTGATTAGAGTTCAGGGTTCGGTCAAGTGTTAACGGAGGGAAACAGGGGCAGATGTTTTACATTCAAATGTGTCTTATTCAGAAACTAGAGGAACTATTGAAATAAGTAAAGTATCAGAATGTAGGAAAGAGTTACACTCCAACAGGGTCAAGTTAAACCTGTGAGATTCTTTCAAGTTCAAGACAAAAAATAAAAAAAACTCATGTCGGTAACGGAGGGAATGAAATATGCAGCACTTTTTGGTCAATAAATCCAAACAGTGATAACTCTTGGTTCTCACTTCCATATCCTTAACAAACTGGTTTGAATATTTGCTTCATATAGTTTTCTACCATATGGTACAAGATTAGGTTGAAAAACCTCTGACTTTTTGACTCATGAGATTTTTTATTAAGAAAGTTCATGGTAACGGAGGGAAAAGTAACGGAGGGAAAATTGTACAAACAAGTAGAAGGTGCAGGATTTTACATCATTTGTCGCTTTTTTCTTCTGAATATTTTAATATTACTTCAAAATGAAAAGAAACTATTTCTATAAAACATGTCAGTCCTTCCAAGAACATTTTTATCATTTTAAATACTTTTTTTTGAAAAATCCTAAACCTTCATCAACAGTTCAAAGATGGAATAACACAAGATATGATCAAATACAAACATTTATTTACATGATTTTTGGGTCTTTGAAATTTGGGAAATAATTTTTGTTCCATGTTTCATTCATGGTCTGTTTAAAACAGATGGAACTTTACAACCAAAAATGGAACAGAAAAAAGGTGAACAGTTTGATAAACTCGAGTACATATGTATCTGTTCAATACACTTTTATATCAGATGAATTAACGTGAATTTTTGGTCTTGTTGTTTACTTCTGCTTGACCGGGTCCAGATGGAGAGTTTGTTAAACTTGTTCTGTTGTTTATAGTTTATCTGAAGAACTGTTCATATGTGACGTTAACGTCACATGTTGTTTTGACAAGAACTTGACTTTACACAGGAAATGTCGGCTTCTTCTCTCTGATTTTATTAAAAAAGTGTGACTTATATATGTTTTTTTCTTCTTCATTACGCGTTATTGTACGAGCGAGAATTAAGTTAAATTCCGAAATAATAATTTTCATTAGGAATTAAATGTTCACATGGTCTTTTTAAAACAGAATTTATTTTTATTCAGAACTAAATCATTTTTATTCGTGATCGTAAA
Organism: Boleophthalmus pectinirostris; assembly: GCF_026225935.1. Taxonomy (NCBI): domain Eukaryota; kingdom Metazoa; phylum Chordata; class Actinopteri; order Gobiiformes; family Gobiidae; genus Boleophthalmus; species Boleophthalmus pectinirostris. The sequence continues at coordinate 43,711,388 of NW_026571140.1, forward strand.
CTGGGTAAACGATACTGGAGACTCGAGCGCGTCTGAAACCTGAATCTTAAGTTGAAGCGGTCGAAGGAAGTTTTGAAAAGTCTATTTTAAAAAGACGTGTCACTGGAGACTTGTCTATATTTACTCTTTTAAGGGGAGCGTGGTGGAGGTTCGTAACCCCGCTCCAGGACACTTTTCCTGGGTTACGGCGGCCGTCGCCTCCCTGGATCCGTCTGGAGCTTTTCCTCAAGTTTTCCTCCAGAGTTTAAGGGAGCGTCGTGGAGGGTCATGCCCGGTTTAGAGGCTCGTCTGCTGGGTGACGTCTGCCTGCAGCTCCCTGGATAAACCCTGGTTCTTTTCAGAGGAGCTTGGTGAACTTTTACTCCAGCTCGGACGTTCGTTTCTAGGGCTGCATCTGGTTCTAAATCCGTGCGTTTTTCTGGATCCTCACCCCGATCTGAGGAACGTTTACGCCCGGAGGCTCGTTTCCTGGGTTCAAACGGTCCTCAGGTCCCTGGACGTTTGTGGTTCTGCTTTGATGTAATTTAAGGAAACGTGGTGGAGATTTTTTGCCCAGTTTGGAAACTCGTATCCTGGATTGCCTCCAAGCTTTTGTCCCTCACTTTCTTTGGAGTTACTCTCTGGATTTGAGGGCAACTTAGTTTTTGTTTATGCCCAGAGGAGGAGCTCAAACGCTGGATCACTTTCGACATCAGGTCCCTGGATAAACTCTGGTTCCTAAGGGGAGCGTCGTGAACATTTAGGCCCAGCTCTGAGGCTCGTATCTTGGTTTAGTCCCAGTTGAACCCTTGACGTTCTTCGTCGTTCGATCCTTCACCTTTGACCCTCGTTAGCTCCTGATCGTGAAAACGCTCAGGCTCCAGGATCCAGAGCAGAAGAGAAACTGAATTCTGTGACTTAAACAAGCTGGGATTAGGTCCTTGGATCTTCTCTGGTTCTTCTCTGGTTCTTCTGAGACTATGATTGGATTATGGTGAACATTTATGCCCAGCTCAGTGGCTCGTATTTTAGTTTAGCTCTGTGACTAAGTCCCTGGATCTTCTCTGGATCTTCTCTGGATCTTCTCTGGTTCTTCTGAGACTCTGAGGGGAGCCTAGTGAACATTTATGCCCAGCTCAGAGGCTCGTATCCTGACTTAACTCTGTGATAAAGTCCCTGGATCTTCTCTGGATCTTCTCTGGTTCTTCTCTAGTTCTTCTCTGGTTCTTCTCTGGTTCTTCTGAGACTCTGAGGGGAGCCTAGTTGATGTTTATGCCCAGTTCTGACGCTTCTATCCTTCGTTAACTTTGTGATTAGGTCTCTGGACTTTCTTTGGATCTTCTCTGGGACTTCTGGGACTCTGAGGGGATCATGGTGGACATTTACGCCCAGCTCGGAGGCTCATATCCAGGCTTACATCCGTGATTAGGTCCCTGGATCTTCTCTGGTTCTTCTGTGATTTTGAGAGGAGTTTGGTGGATGTTTTGGCCCAGCTTGGAGGCTTCTAACCTGTGATACATCTGTGATTCAATCCCTGGATCTTCTCTAGTTCCTCTATGACTCTGAGAGGAGCACTGTGGACATTTATGCCCAGCTCGGAGGCTCGTATCCTGGTTTAACTTTGTGATTAAGTCTCTGGATCTTCTCTGAATCATCTCTGGTTCTTCTCTGGATCTTCTCTGGTTCTTCTCTGGTTCTTCTGTGACTCTGGGGGGATCATGGTGAACATTTATGCCCAACTTGGAGGCTTCTACCCTGGGTTAACTTTGTGATTAGGTCCCTGGATGTTCTCTGGATCTTCTCTGGATCTTCTGTGGTTCTTCTTCTCTGAGGGGAGGGTGGTGGATGTTTTAACCTCAGCTCGGAGGCTCGTATGGAGGCTGCCCTCGCCGTGCAGGTCCCTGTGCGCAGCTACAGCCACTTCTCCTGTCAGAACTACAAATCGGTGAGAAACAAAACTCGGAAAATATAGAGGAGGTGTTTAGTTTTTCACGTTTAGAGAAGATCGTTTATGGAAAATTTGGATCCTGAGTAAGATACAGCAGTAAAAGCCGTCCACATGTGTTAAGATTAGGGTTTATTAAAGTCTCTGTACCTGATTTTTGTGTCTTAAAAACGTGAAAAACAGAAGTAGTTGGTTGTGAACCGTTTGCAGTCGTCCACAGTTCTTCCTTCTACATTCAGAGCTTCATAATTACTCACCACAAAGAGTTTACAAGCACTTTTTACAAGTTCTCATGAGGCAGGAGATTAGACAGAACACAGCGGCCTCTCCACAGATCTGACCTGGAACTTGGTCTGGTTTGGTCTCCATGGTCTAGTCCTGTTTTAGACCTGATTTTGTCCTGGTTTAGTCCTGGTTTATTCCTTGTTTAGTCCTGCTTTAATCCTGGTTTAGTCCTGGTTTAGTCCTGCTTTAGTCCTGCTTTAGTCCCAGTTTAATCCTGGTTTAGTTCTGGTTTAGTCCTGCTTTAGACCCAGTTTAATCCTGGTTTAGTCCCAGTTTAATCCGGGTTTAGTCCTGGTTTAGTCCTGCTTTAGTCCCAGTTTAATCCTGTTTAATCCTGGTTAGTCCAGTTTAGTCTGGTTTAGTCCCAGTTTAATCCTGGTTGGTTTAGTCCTGGTTTAATCCTGTCCTGTCTTTTAGTCCCAGTTTAATCCGGGTTTAGTCCTGGTTTAGTCCTGCTTTAGTCCCAGTTTAATCCTGGTTTAGTCCTGGTTTAGTCCTGGTTTAGTCCCAGTTTAATCCTGGTTTAGTCCTGTTTAGTCCTGCTTTTAGTCCTGCCTTTTAGTCCCAGTTTAATCCTGGTTTAGTCCTGCTTTAGTCCCAGTTTAATCCGGGTTTAGTCCTGGTTTAGTCCTGGTTTAGTCCCAGTTTAATCCTGGTTTAGACCTGGTTCAGTTCTGGATCAGTCCTGATTCAATCCTGTTTTAGACCTGATTTAGTCCCGGTTTAGTCCTGATTTAAAACATTATATTTAGAACAAAATGATCCACAGGAGTCAGAGATTAAAACTGTAGGTTAAGGACCAGTGTGAAAACCCCCAAACATGTGTGTGTGTGTGTGTGTGTGTGTGTTGTGTGTGTGTGTGTGTGTGTGTGTGTGTGTGTTGTGTTGTGTGTGTGTCTGTGTGTACTTGTGTGTGTGTGTCCACAGTCCTGACCTGATCCTGACCTCCTGTTTAAAGTCCAGTCTCTGCACTTTTCCCATTTGAAGTAATGAAGCAGTAAAAGTCAGAGTGTGTGTGTGTGTGTGTGTGTGTGTGTGTGTGTGTGTGTGTGTGTGTGTGTGTGTGTGTGTGTGTGTGTGCTCCATTAACACCTTCATCATGACTCCACTGGAAAATACAACCACAGTCAACACACACAACACACACAACACACACACACAACACACAACACACACACAACACACACACACACACACACACACACACACACAACACACACACACACACACACACACACACACACAACACACACAACACAACACACACACACACACATGATGAAAGCTGTGTGTGTGTGTGTGTGTGTGTGTGTGTGTGTGTGTGTGTGTGTGTGTGTGTGTGTGTGTGTGTGTGTGTGTGTGTGTGAGGTTTATAGTTTAAAGTTTCTACATGACACAAAACCAACTCTTGTAGCTTTAAGTCGTGTTTTAATGTTATTTCCTCCTCATAAACAGACCTGGACTCGTGTTTAGTTTTGATAATAACTCTTTATTTTTAGTCTGTCTACAATCTCCAAACCTCTAAACGCTCTGTTCCACCTCATGATGTCATGAAGTTGTAGTTTTTTAAATTAACCTTTTCCATTTAAGTTCAGTCGAAATCGGCAATTCCAGAGCTGAAATGATCCAAATGATTCTAGTGAAGGTGTGTGGAGTTTAAAAAACACAGTGGAGCGCTTTCTTTTATTACCACATGATGACATCACAAGGTGGAACAGAGGGTAGAGACAAAAGCGGCTTTGTGTGTTAGACGTTGTTCGTGAATGAAACAAACACAAACCCGGCTGTATTAGTGATTGTAGTAACTGTTTTAAACTGTAGGGGGCAGGACAGAGACAAGGACTTTAAACACTACAAAATGCAATATTTAGAAAAGTTAAAATGACTTAAAGGTGTATGGAGGATTTTTTTTATTTCAAACTGTCAGTGAAATATTAAAACACCATTACAGAGACGCAGCAGCTTTGTAATTTATGATGACCAAAAAAAAAAAGAACGAAAATCTATCAACTGTGGACGTGTTGAGGCCAGATAAACATCAGCCAATAGAAAACAAGGCTCCCTCATTTTCTATTGGCTGTTAGGCTGTCAATCAAACTCCCTAGTGTAACTGACTCGTCGGAGCGCGGGGATCACGTGGTTTATGCAGCGGTTCTTAGAGGCTTTTTCGAACTGTCGCTTCCTCGCATTTCACACAAAGTTTGTCCGACGGCGGACGAGAATCCACGACACGGTCTTCACCGCAAAAGAAGTCCGTTTTTGAGGTCGCTGAAAGAAGAAGAGAAGAGGAAAAGGAGCGAAGACAAACTGAG
>NW_026571140.1:43725678-43740678 GCF_026225935.1 Boleophthalmus pectinirostris
ATTTGTTTCCCTCCTGTGTGGTGGTGTGGGGGAGTGAGTGTGTGTGTGTATGTATGTGTGTGTGTGTGTGTGTGTGTGTTGGGGGGGGATGTGTGTGTGTGTGGGGGTGTGTGTGTGTGTGTGTGTTGTGTGTTGTGTGTGTGTGTGTGTGTGTGTGTGTGTGTGTGTGTGTTGTGTGTTGTGTGTGTGTGTGTGTGTGTGTGTGGTGTGTGTGTGTGTTGGGTGTGTGTGTGTGTGTGTGTGTGTGTGAAGAACAGGTGACAATCTAAAGGTTATTTTAAACAAGACGTCAGCTGTTACTGAACTTTTAAAGAGACAGAACACGACAAACGAGAAGAAGAGAAGAAGAACAGAGGGTCAGAGGAGCAGAGGAGCAGAGGAGCAGAGGGTCAGAGGAACAGAGGAGCAGAGGGTCAGAGGAGGAGAAGGTCAGAGGAGCAGAGGAGCAGAGGAGCAGAGGAGGAGAAGGTCAGAGGAGCAGAGGAGGAGAGGAGCAGAGGAACAGAGGAACAGAGGAGCAGAGGGTCAGAGGGTCAGAGGAGGAGAGGAGCAGAGGGTCAGAGGAGCAGAGGGTCAGAGGGTCAGAGGAGGAGAAGGTCAGAGGGTCAGAGGAGCAGAGGGTCAGAGGAGCAGAGGGTCAGAGGAGCAGAGGTCAGGAGCAGAGAGAGGGCAGAGGAGCAGAGGGTCAGAGGAGGAGAGGAGCAGAGGAGCAGAGGTCAGAGGAGAGAGCAGAGGAGCAGAGGGTCAGAGGAGAGGAGGAGAGGTCAGAGGTCAGAGGGTCAGAGGAGAGAGTCAGAGAGAGGAGAGGTCAGAGGAGGAGAGGAGTCAGAGAGCAGAGGCAGAGGTCAGAGGAAGGGTCAGAGGGTCAGAGAGAGCAGAGGAGCAGAGGGTCAGAGGAGCAGTGTTGGTGTAATGTTTAATGTAAATACTTTTTTGAGGTAAAAATACTGTAACATGGTCCCACTGAAAATTTGGTAACAACATTGGCCTCAGTGTTAGTTCGTGGGACGCCGGCCGACGTGGCGCCGGCGACGTGGCCCCGGCCGACGGTCGCCCCGGCCGACGGTGGCCCCGGCCGACGGTGGCCCCGGCCGACGGTGGCCCCGGCCGACGGTGGCGCCCGGGGGCAGGGAGGGACCCACGGCTCTGGGAAGCGGCGAGGTCCTGGTGGAGGATCTGTAACGCAGCAGGAGCATCCTGCACCTCCACCTCCAGACTGACCTGGTCGACCTGGAGCTGGTCACAGAGCCTCAGAGGAAGTGCACCCAGTCAGGGCCACAGTCTCCCGGGGAGCAGCGGGGGGTCGTGGGGATTATTCAAGTGGGGATACGAGATTCACGACCAGGACCAAACCAGGACCAAACCAGGACCAAACCAGGACAAACCAGGACTAAACCAGGACCAAACCAGGACCAAACCAGGACTAAACCAGGACAAAACCAGGACTAAACCAGGGACCAAACCAGGACCAAACCAGACCAAACCAGGACAAACAGGACAAACCAGGACTAAACCAGGACCAAACCAGGACTAAACCAGGACCAAACCAGGACCAAACCAGGACCAAACCAGGACCAAACCAGGACTAAACCAGGACCAAACCAGGACCAAACCAGGACTAAACCAGGACCAAACCAGGACCAAACCAGGACCAAACCAGGACCAAACCAGGACCAAACCAGAATTAAACCAGGACTAAATTTGGAGACTTCCCTAAATAAACATGAGCCCCCCCCCCCCTTAGCCCCTCCCCCTTTTTGCATCTGTCCATTTGTCGTAGTTACACTTTCACTCCTCTCTCTCTCTTCTTCTCTTCTCTTTCTCTTTTATCGTTGGATTTCACTCCGTTTTTTTACCCACAATCCTCTTCTGCTTGTGTTTTGTGTTTTTCAGCCAATGAGAAGATCGGGGAGATCCACGGCAGCCCTCGCAGCCGCTCGCAGATGGTAAGAAAAAACTGTTTTAAACGTGAAAAAGCTCTGGGAATCTGAGTCTGTGCGCAAAGGATCATGGTCTATGTAGTTCCCTCTGGTTTTTTACTGTTGCTGCACCAAAACAATGAATTTAAACAGAGAAACTTGTTATTTGATATATTGTGAGTTTTATTATGAGACTTTTGACGATCTTAATTATTTTCCGCTCCTGATTTCAGCTTATGGTTTTGTGTTTTTGTTTATTTTTTTGCTTAAACCTGTTGAACTCGTACCTGTATGGGGAAGTGTGATGGTTTCAGCGGAGGTTTTTTTGTGTAAATTATCATTTTGTTCAGTGGTGAAAGGAGAAATGTTGGGCTCAAACAGCTGAAGTTTAATAATGTGACCAAGGTCCGGTTACAGGATTATCTGGAACATTCACGTTTTCATCTTTTGTTCGTTTCGTTGTTTTGTTTTCAGTTTTTCGGTTGGATCAGATTTCTGTTGTAAACTGTGAAACTGCGTCTGTTCAGATGTTGGGCTTTGGAAACAGAATTCACCTGTGTGACAGACAGACTGTGATGTGTGTGTGATGTGTGTGTGATGTGTGTGTGATGTGTGTGTGATGTGTGTGTGATGTGTGTGTCAGACTTTATTTCCGTGGCTCTGAGGAGGAGCGTCTTTTTACAAAGTGACAAAGATCTTAAATCAGCACAACTTATCATCATGATCACAACACATTTGACTAATATTTGAGTTCTCTCATTTATTCTGGCAGATTTTCTTTAAAAATAACCTTTAGAAGATTTATTTTATGCTTCCAGATGTTATAAAATTGATTATCTTTAGTCTCCGTCTTCACACTGTGGCTGAAGAAGTGAGTCGCTCTCTGGTCATTTTGTTTTGTAAAAGAAAAAGTTTGGAGACTCCTGATTTAAAACGATCTGGAGTTTATCAGAACAAGTATAAGAGCAAAAAACAATATCAAGGTAAAGTTAAAATGATACAATTTAGAAAGTTTGACTTTATTTGAGTCGATTCAATGTGACAAAAGATCGACCAATCGATCGATTGAGTTTTGTTTTTTATTTTAGGTGCAAAATGTTGTTGTTTTTCTGATTTTAAGTGTTACAAGTTGTATTTTTATATTTTAAGTTTTTAAACACACTGGCAAGATACTTTTACTCGTCAAAGGAAATTTACTCAAATCATGATCAAACTTTCTTAGTTCAAGTCGTCTGAACTTGACAAAATTTTTTTTTTTTTTTGCAGTGTTTACGCCCAATGGTTTAGTCCTGGTTTAGCTGGTTTACCTGGTTTGTTTTCCTGGTTTACCTGTTTAGACCTGTTTAGTCCTGGTTTACTGGTTTTTTTCCTGGTTTAGACCTGGTTTAGTCCTGGTTTAGTTTAGTCCTGGTTTAGTCTGGTTTAGTCCTGGTTTACCTGGTTTAGTCCTGGTTTAGTCCTGGTTTAGTTTAGTCCTGGTTTAGTCCTGGTTTAGACCTGTTTAGTCCTGGTTAGTCCTGGTTTAGACCTGGTTTAGTTCTGGGTTAGTCCTGGTTTAGTCCTGGTTTAGTCCTGGTTTAGTCCTGGAGATAGAAAATAAATTTCTGTCGTTTATCTTCCGTTTGTTCGTTTTTCTCTCGTCTTTCTTCAGGTTTGTGGTTCTGTCGCTCCACAGTTTTGCGCCGTCGTTCGTTTTATTCTGGGTCTGGACTCTGTGGTCTGGACTCTGTGGTCTGGACTCTGGTCTCCTCGGGCTCTTCTCTTCATGTGGTCCAAACTCTGCAAAGTCCTTAAACCAAAACCACTAATACAGTCCGGATTCTGGACCAGGTCTGGAGACATGTTTAGAACCTCGGCTCCTGGTTTAGTTCTGAGTTAGGCCTGGGTTTTCTTTAGTCTGGTTTTAGTCCTGGTTGAGTTTGTGTTTTGTTCAGTCCTGGTTCAATCCTGGTCTAGTCCTGGTCTAGTCCTGGTTCAATCCTGATCTAGTCCTGGTCTAGTCCTGCTCTAGTCCTGCTCTAGTCCTGGTTTAATCCTGGTCTAGTCCTGGTTTAGTCCTGGTCAGAGATGCACTGATCCATCTTTTTCAGTTCCGATACCGATATCAATACTTTGTCTTTGAGTATCGGCCGATATTGACCGATACCAGGGCAGAGACTGAAAATATTACCAGTATTTATTTCCACTAAAGCTGCACTGTGTAACTTTTCAGTTGGGGGTCTGTCACCTGCTTGTTTCTATGGAGACGTCACTGCTCTGTCCGGAATGTTCCACAGTGTGACTTTAAACAGCTCCACTTTACATTTATTCAATCACAGGTGCAGGTTTTATGGTTCAAAAACACCTGGAAAAACAAACACTGTGACTGTGAACGGGGTCGCCTCTCCACAGATCTGACCTGGAACTTGCGCTGGTTTGGTCTCCGTGAAGACAGAAAGGTTTAATGCCACACTGCGGAACATTCCACTGTTTTTGTGATCTATGTTTTAGTGTGGTTTCCTCGTCACAAACAGACCTGGAGTTGTGTTTTGTTTCATTCACGTGTTTAATTTAACACAAACTCTGTTTTCTCTCAAACGGTTAAAATCTGCTCCACCTCAGATGTTGTCAGGTCGTGTCGGTGTCGTTGTCGGTGTCGTTGTCGGTGTCGGTGTCGGTGTCGTTGTCGTTGTTGGTGTCGGTGTCGGTGTCGTGTCGGTGTCAGTGTCGGTGTCGTTGTCGTTGTCGTTGTCGGTGTGTGTCGTGTCGTTGTCGGTGTGTTGTCGGTGTCGTGTGTCGTTGTCGTTGTCGTTGTCGGTGTGTCGGTGTGTCGTGTCGGTGTCATGTCGTTGTCGTTGTCGGTGTCGTCGGTGTCGTCGTGTCGTGTCGGTTGTCGTCGTTGTCGTTGTCGTTGTCGGTGTCGGTGTCGTTGTCGTTGTCGGTGTCGTTGTCGGTGTCGTCGTTGTCGTTGTCGGTGTCAGTGTCGTTGTCGTTGTCGGTGTCGTTGTCGGTGTCGTTGTCGTTGTCGTTGTCGGTGTCGTTGTCGGTGTCGTGTCGTGTCGTTGTCGTTGTCGTTGTCGTCGGTGTCGTTGTCGGTGTCGGTGTCGGTGTCGTTGTCGTGTTGTCGTTGTCGTGTCGTCGTGTCGGTGTCGTGTGTCGTTGTCGTTGTCGGTGTCAGTTGTCGTGTCGTCGGTGTCGTCGGTGTCGTTGTCGGTGTCGGTGTCGTTGTCGTTGTCGTGTGTCGTGTCGTGTCGTCGGTGTCGGTGTCGTTGTCGTGTTGTCGGTGTCGTTGTCGGTGTCGGTGTCGTGTTGTCGGTGTCGTGTGTCGGTGTCGTCGGTGTCGTTGTCGGTTGTCGGTGTCGTTGTCGGTGTCGGTTGTCGTTGTCGGTGTCAGGTGTCGTTGTCGTTGTCGTGTGTGTCGGTGTCGTGTCGTGTCGTTGTCGTTGTCGTTGTTGTCGTGTGTCGTGTCGTGTTGTCGGTTGTCGTTGTCGGTGTCGGTTGTCGTCGGTGTCGTTGTCGTTGTCGTGTCGTGTCGTGTCGTTGTCGGTGTCGTTGTCGGTGTCGTGTGTCGTTGTCGTTGTCGTCGTTGTCGGTGTCGTTGTGTCGTTGTCGTTGTCGTTGTCGTTGTCGTTGTCGGTGTCGTGTCGTGTCGTTGTCGTCGGTGTCGTTGTCGTCGTTGTCGGTGTCGGTGTCGGTGTCGTCGGTTGTCGGTGTCGTTGTCGTTGTCGTGTCGTCGGTGTCGTTGTCGGTGTCGTTGTCGGTGTCGTTGTCGTGTCGTTGTCGGTGTCGTTGTCGTTGTCGTTGTCGGTGTCGGGTGTCGGTGTCGGTGTCGTTGTCGGTGTCGTTGTCGGTGTCGTTGTCGGTGTCGGTGTCGGTGTCGGTGTCGGGTGTCGTTGTCGTGTCGTCGTGTCGGTGTCGGTGTCGTGTTGTCGGTGTCAGTTGTCGGTGTCGTTGTCGGTGTCGTTGTCGGTGTCGTTGTCGGTGTCGTTGTCGGTGTCGTTGTCGGTGTCGGTGTCGGTGTCGTTGTCGTTGTCGGTGTCGTCGGTGTCGTTGTCGTCGGTGTCGGTGTCGTTGTCGTGTCGTCGTTGTCGGTGTCGGTGTCGTGTCGGTGTCGGTTGTCGTTGTCGTGTGTCGTCGTGTCGGTTGTCGTTGTCGTGTCGTTTGTCGTTGTCGGTCGGTGTCGTTGTCGGTGTCAGTTGTCGGTGTCGGTGTCGTTGTCGTTGTCGTTGTCGGTGTCGTCGGTGTCGTGTCGTTGTCGTGTCGTGTCGTCGTTGTCGTGTCGTTGTCGTGTGTGTCGTTGTCGGTGTCGTTGTCGTTGTGTTGTCGTGTCGGTGTCGTTGTCGTTGTCGTGTCGTTCGTTGTCGTTGTCGGTGTCGTTGTCGTGTCGTGTCGTTGTCGGTGTCGTTGTCGTGTCGTTGTCGTTGTCGTTGTCGTCGGTGTCGTTGTCGTTGTCAGGTGTCGTTGTGGTGTCGTTGTCGGTTGTCGTTGTCGTTGTCGTTGTCGTGTCGTGTGGTGTCGGTGTCGGTGTCGTCGTTGTCTGTCGGTGTCGTTGTCGTTGTCGTCGGTGTCGGTGTCGTGTGTCGGTGTCGGTGTCGTGTCGGTGTCGTTGTCGTTGTCGGTGTCGTTGTCGGTGTCGTTGTCGTTGTCGGTGTCGTTGTCGGTGTCGTTGTCGGTGTCGGTGTCGTGGTTGTCGTTGTTGTCGGTGTCGTTGTCGTTGTCGTCGTTGTCGGTGTCGTTGTCGGTGTCAGTGTCGGTGTCGGTGTCGGTTGTCGTCGTTGTCGTTGTCGTTGTCGGTGTCGTTGTCGGTGTCGTTGTCGGTGTCGTTGTCGGTGTCGTGTCGGTTGTCGGTGTCGGTGTCGTTCTCACGGTGAACGAGCCGCGGTCAAACCGTTTACCTGAAGCCCGACGATTCACCACGAATAAAATGAGGACGTATTTCTTTTTTTTTTTTTTGGTAGGTCTAAAACCAGGACTAAACCAGGAGGTCTAAACCAGGACTAAACCAGGACTAAACCAGGACTAACCAGGTCTAAAACCAGGACTAAACCAGGACTAAACCAGGTCTAAACCAGGTCTAAACCAGGTCTAAACCAGGTCTAAACCAGGTCTAAACCAGGTCTAAACCAGGTCTAAACCAGGACTAAACAGGTCTAAACCAGGTCTAAACCAGGACTAAACCAGGTCTAAACCAGGTCTAAACCAGGTCTAAACCAGGACTAAACCAGGTCTAAACCAGGACTAAACCAGGACTAAACCAGGTCTAAACCAGGACTAAACCAGGTCTAAACCAGGTCTGGTCTCTGGTCCCTGGTCTGGTCCCTGGTCCGGGGTTTGGGTTCAGGAGCAGATGGGAAAGCGGCCGGCGTCGTGTTTGTAGTAGTTCTTGTAGTATTTTTGTTGCTCTGGTCTGGTCTGGTCCTTGGTCTTTGGTCCTTGGTCTTTGGTCCTTGGTCTCTGGTCTGGTCCTGGGTCTTTGGTCCCTGGTCTGGTCTTTGGTCTGGTCTCTGGTCCCTGGTCCCTGGTCTGGTCTGGTCTGGTCCCTGGTCTGGTCCCTGGTCTGGTCCCTGGTCCCTGGTCTGGTCCCTGGTCCCTGGTCTGGTCTGGTCTGGTCCTGGTCTGGTCCCTGGTCTGGTCCCTGGTCTGGTCCCTGGTCCGGGTTTGGGTTCAGGAGCAGATGGGAAAGCGGCCGGCGTCGTGTTTGTAGTAGTTCTTGTAGTATTTTTGTTGCTGTGGTCTGGTCTTGGTCTGGTCCTTGGTCTGGTCTTTGGTCCCTGGTCTGGTCCCTGGTCCCTGGTCCCTGGTCTGGTCCCTGGTCCGGGGTTTGGGTTCAGGAGCAGATGGGAGAGCGGCCGGCGTCGTGTTTGTAGTAGTTCTTGTAGTATTTTTGTTGCTCTGGTCTCTGGTCTGGTCCTTGGTCTTTGGTCTGGTCTGGTCCCTGGTCTGGTCCCTGGTCTGGTCTCTGGTCCCTGGTCTGGTCCCTGGTCCGGGTTTGGGTTCAGGAGCAGATGGGAGAGCGGCCGGCGTCGTGTTTGTAGTCGTTCTTGTAGTATTTTTGTTGCTGTGGTCTCTGGGTGAAACCTCGCGCTCGGCTTCTGCGGGCGGCGCTTTGAAAAGCCTCGCGGTGAGTTTAGGGACGATGGGAAAAGGGAACGTTTTACCTCCACAGAAGCGAAAAGTCCCATTTTAAATCCAACTTCAAACGGCAGCTGGATGTAATTGTACGTTTAAGTTGAAGAGTTTAAATCATGTCGTGTGTGTCAGATGCCCTCCCGTCCTCCCCGAGCTCTGGACTCACAAACCAACACAAGAATCACGTTTCAGTTTGGACTTTTTAAGACGTCATGGAGACACTGGGAGGGCATCTGACACACTGGAGCGTTTCAGAACACATTTGTACAGGTTTAAACAACAGGATTAGAAGTTTTTACGCAGAATAAAACAGAAGATTTAGTTGTTTGTGGAGGAAATGTTGGAGTCTTTGTCTTGAGTTCATCGTGGATTTGACTGAAAAAATTCTAGGAGGTTCACAAACTTTCCAACACAAAAATTCCCAAATTTTAGCTCCTTATAGTTTTGTCATTAAATAAAAAAAAAATTTGGTAACACTTTATAATAACTACACCTTATTTAGCCTTAATAAAGCATGAACAAAGACTTAATTAATAATGATTCACGCTTAGTAACTACTTAATTACTACATGAATTAGCACTTAACTTGTACTTAATTCGTCTGTGCTGTAAATAGTTACTCAATACTTCTTAATTACTCATAAACGAACCATTTGCATGTTTACAAATGTATATTTAAGTGACACATTTGAGCATTTATTAATGATTAATAAGCCATGAGAAAATGATTTACTAATAATGTAATGTAATGATCATTCAGGCGGCTGGTATCTGTTAGTTAAATCTTTCTGAGAGTTTTTCTAAAGTGAAGACTGATTATGTTTTATTAATTATTTATTAAGGTCGGTCAAATTCCAGAGAAACAATAATGCATCATTAGTAAATCATTCTCTCATGACTTACTAATCATTAATAAATGTTTTGGTCAACATATTGATTCCTTGATTTCTTTTTCATCTCAAATTGCTTGTCTGTTCTATGTTTTCATTTCAGAATGAAGTGACCCACTTCACTCAATCATTTTCAGTCAGTTGTGTTTATTTGATTCATTTTATGTTTTATAAATCGCAGAACTGCTCTAAGGTTCAGATTTGTAGCCTGTATTTATTTTCAATGTGAAAGTTTTGTGTAAATTATCAATAACAAAGTGTTTTGTTTTGTTTGTTTGTTTGTTTTTTGAGGGAACAGCTCTAAATGTGACTCCCAGACGCTTCTCTTCATGGAGCAGTTTCAGTTCTGTTCCAAGCTCGTGTTCATCTGGCACGTTTTTTGTTGTTTTTTAACCCGTGTTCGAAAGCTCCACGCGTCTTTAGTGTTACCGGGTCAAATTTGACCCGTGATTTAACTCAGCCTGAACATACTTAAAAACACTAGATATCATCCAATATTGTTTTTCACCTCATAACTAACTTAGTTTGTGTTCATGTCCATGGAAACACTTTATTTTATTTTATTTTTTGGCTGCACAGATTTTTTATCTTAAAATATACCACTCGTTTTTGATTACAAAAACTGCTTAAATTCACTAATTATATTTCCTATAGTGATAAAATTAATAATTATATTATATAATTATACTATAATCATAATAATTTAATATATAATACATATAATATAAATCTAATTTATATAAGTATAATTATATTGGGTGTGAAGAGGCTTGGTGACCATGAACTGTCACTTTTTCTTGACTTGAAGACGTCTCTTTCAGTCTTTGTGACATCTGGGTTCTCCTCACCACATGTGTGCTCTTGTTCAGGGTCATACTGAACCTCATCCTCATCCACAGACGTATATATGAATGGACATAACTAACGCTGTAGCCACCGCGTTCCAAATAGAAAGTTCTCCAGGAGGCTCTTCCGGCTCCTTCTGACTCTGGCTCCAAGTGACTTATGTTAGGATCTTGTCGTCTTCTCTCTGTACCTGCTGCTGTGAACCTCCTCATTTTGGTCTTAAAATATACGTATTAACCTGCGACACATGATCCAGATTTTTTTATTTATTTTTTTGGCTGTTTTGTCCGTCCAAAAAGTCCTATTCATAACATATAACCTGGCTCTAGATTCACTCCTGTAACCGTGAGCTTCATTTGAGCGGCGCCAAACGCTGTGGGTGACGTCACACTCACTTAGTCCACTTCTTTTATTCAGTCTGTGCCCTCATCCTCATCCTCAGACACATCTTCCTCAGCTTCACTTTCCTCTCTGTCTTCAGAATCACTGTCATGACCAAAGATCTGATCCAGCGCCTCAGAAACAGTGAACCTGCTCATGTCGACTGATGCTGCAACAGATACAGCTGATAAAATCTCACCAAAACCCTGTTTATATATGACAAGGTTTATTTTAGATTCAGAATGTGTCAGTGTGCGGAGAGAAAGAGAAGAGTTCACATGGGTGAAGACGACATTTGTGTGTGTCGGTGCGTGTGGTGTTTACACGCACGTGTGTGTGTGTGTGTGTGTGTGTGTGTGTGTGTGTGTGTGTGTGTGTGTGTGTGTGTGTGTGTGTGTGTCTGTGTGTGTGTGTGTGTGTGTGTGTGTGTGTGTGTGTGTGTGTGTGTGTGTGTGTGTGTGTGTGTGTGTGTGTGTGTGTGTGTGTGTGTGTGTGTGTGTGTGTGTGTGTGTGTGTGTGTGTGTGTGTGTGTGTGTGTGTGTGTGTGTGTGTGTGTGTGTGTGTGTGTGTGTGTGTGTGTCTGTGTGTGTGTGTGTGTGTGTCTGTGTGTGTGTGTGTGTGTGTGTGTGTGTGTGTGTGTGTGTGTGTGTGTGTGTGTGTGTGTGTGTGTGTGTGTGTGTGTGTGTGTGTGTGTGTGTGTGTGTGTGTGTGTGTGTGTGTGTGTGTGTGTCTGTGTGTGTGTCTGTGTGTGTGTATGTGTGTGTGTGTGTGTGTGTGTGTGTGTGTGTGTGTGTGTGTATGTGTGTGTGTGTGTGTGTGTGTGTGTGTGTGTGTGTGTGTGTGTGTGTGTGTGTGTGTGTGTGTGTGTGTGTGTATGTGTGTGTGTGTGTGTGTGTGTGTGTGTGTGTGTGTGTATGTGTGTGTATGTGTGTGTGTGTGTGTGTGTGTGTGTGTGTGTGTGTGTGTGTGTGTGTGTGTGTGTGTGTGTGTGTGTGTGTGTGTGTGTGTGTGTGTGTGTGTGTGTGTGTGTGTGTCTGTGTGTGTGTGTGTGTGTGTGTGTGTGTGTGTGTGTCTGTGTGTGTGTGTGTGTGTGTGTGTGTGTGTGTGTCTGTGTGTGTGTGTGTGTGTGTGTGTGTGTGTGTGTGTGTGTGTGTGTGTGTGTGTGTGTATGTGTGTGTGTGTGTGTGTGTGTGTGTGTGTGTGTGTGTGTCGTGTGTGTGTGTGTGTGTGTGTGTGTGTGTGTGTGTGTGTGTGTGTGTGTGTGTGTGTGTGTGTGTGTGTGTGTGTGTGTGTGTGTGTGTCGTGTGTGTGTGTGTGTGTGTGTGTGTGTGTGTGTGTGTGTGTGTGTGTGTGTGTGTGTGTGTGTGTGTGTGTGTGTGTGTGTGTGTGTGTGTGTGTCTGTGTGTGTGTGTGTGTGTGTGTGTGTGTGTGTGTGTGTGTGTGTGTGTGTGTGTGTGTGTGTGTGTGTGTGTGTGTGTGTGTGTGTGTGTGTGTGTGTGTGTGTGTGTGTATGTGTGTGTGTGTGTGTGCCTACGCCTACATCTTGTAAGTGATGCATAAAACAGCCACTATTCTCTGCCGGGTCAATTTTGACCCTAACACAATATAAGGGTTAAGAAAAACACTCTGACAGACGCGACCGCGAACGCCGCCGCTTCACTTTCCACACTCTGTTACGACGGATAACGCGGGAACAATGCGGTGAATTCCAGGGGGGCGTTCGGGCAGAGCTCCGGGAATAGCCCTCAGCTGGTCCACGTCTCCGCCCCCCCGACCCCCCGACACGGAGGAGCTCTGCCCCCCCCCCCCCCCCGTCCAGACACCAGCAGCTGAGGCCACACGCTCCCGTCAGACGTGAGAACAGATTAGAAAACTGATCACGTCCACCGAGAACAACGACGAAAAAGAACGTTTAAGGTGGTGTTATAGTCGAGGTAATAAAAAACTGAAACACGTGAATTTACCGAGAGGCACAAACACGGACGGACACGGAGGAGCGGGGGGTAAGAGGGGGTAAGAGGGGGTAAGAGGGGGTAAGAGGGGGTAAGAGGGGGTACACTGCTCCCGACGACAGATACACAAAAAATAACAAATATTATTGAAAAAAACTATAACTTAAATGTCAAACCGGAGCTAAAAACAACCAGCAGAGAAACCAGGACTGAACCAGGACTAAACCAGGACTAAACCAGGACTAAACCAGGACTGAACCAGGACTGAACCAGACTAAACCAGGACTAAACCAGGACTAAAACAAACCAGGACTAACCGGACCAGGACTAACTGGACTGAACCAGGACTGAAAAACTAAACCTGGACTAAAGGACTAAACCAGGACTGAACCAGGACTGAACCAGGACTGAACCAGGACTAAACCTGGACTAAACCAGGACTAAACCAGGACTAAACCAGGACTGAACCAGGACTGAACAAGGTCTAAACCAGGACTAAACCAGGACTAAACCTGGACTGAACAGGACTGAACAAGGTCTAAACCAGGACTAAACCAGGACTAAAACAAGGACTGAACCAGGACTGAACCAGGACTGAACCAGGACTAAACCTGGACTGAACCAGGACTGAACCAAGACTAAACCTGGACTGGACTAACCAGGACTGAACCAGGACTGAACCAGGAAAAGGACTAAACCAGGACTAAACCAGGACTAAACCAGGACTGAACCAGGACTGAACAAGGTCTAAACCAGGACTAAACCAGGACTAAACCTGGACTGAACCAGGACTGAACCAAGACTAAACCTGGACTAAACCAGGACTAAACCAGGACTAAACCAGGACTGAACCAGGACTGAACAAGGTCTAAACCAGGACTAAACCAGGACTAAAACAAGGACTGAACCAGGACTGAACCAGGACTGAACCAGGACTAAACCTGGACTAAACCAGGACTACCAGGACTAAACCAGGACTAAAACAGGACTGAACCAGGACTGAACCAGGTCTACAATCCCGGTCTGGTCTTGGTCTCAGTCCCGGTCTCAGTCCCAGTTTCAGTCCTGATCTTCTCCCAGTCTGGTCCCGGTCTGGTCCGGTCTGGTCCGTTCCCGGTCTGGTCCTGGTCTGGTCCTGGTCTCAGTCCCGGTCTCAGTCCCGGTTTCAGTCCTGGTTTGGTCCCGTGTCTGAGGAAAACAGTTGTTTTTTCGTTTTCTTATTTTTGATTTTATTTTGAAAAACGACACAGTTTCTCTTTGTCGTTTCCTTTCAGTTTTGTTCTTTCGTCTCTTGTTGTGGATCAGTTGTTCGTGTTTATCGTTTATCGTTTGTGGAGTTTGTTGGTTGAAGTTTTGGAGTTTTGTTGTGGAGCAAATTTATGAAACAAAAACTACATCAGGACAAAAACTCTTGAGTCATTAAACTTCTCGTCACTTCAGGTTTTTCAGGTTGTTAACTGTGTCTAGAACATTTAGGGATCTACACTGTGCTGATGTCACGGGGGCAGGAGCAGAGCGGCAGGAGCAGAGCGGCAGGAGCAGAGCGGCAGGAGCAGAGCGGCAGGAGCAGAGCGGCAGGAGCAGAGCGGCAGGAGCAGAGCGGCAGGAGCAGAGCGGCAGGAGCAGAGCAGGGCAGGAGCAGAGGGCGCAGGGGGCAGGAGCAGGAGCGGCAGGAGCAGAGCAGGGGGCAGAGAGTTGGCAGGCAGAGCAGAGCAGGAGCAGGGGGCAGGAGCAGCAGGAGCAGTTGGCAGGAGCAGGAGCAGAGCGGCAGGAGCAGGGGGCAGGAGCAGGAGCAGGGCAGGTGCAGGGGCAGGGCAGGAAGCAGGAGCAGGGGGCAGGGCAGGGCAGAGCAGGGCAGGAGCAGTTGGGCAGGAGCAGTTGGCAGCAGGTGCAGTTGGCAGGAGCAGGGGGCAGGAGCAGTTGGCAGGAGCAGGGGGCAGGAGCAGGGGGCAGGAGCAGGCAGGGCAGGGGGCAGCAGTTGCAGGGGGCAGGTGCAGGGGCAGGGGCAGGAGCAGGGGGCAGGCAGCAGGGGGCAGGAGCAGTTGGCAGGAGCAGGGGGCAGGAGCAGGGGGCAGGAGCAGTTGGCAGGAGCAGAGCGGCAGGAGCAGTTGGCAGGTGCAGGTCATTATGTAAATCCAAAGTGCTGCGTTCGTTCGTCTCCGTCGAACAGGAGCAGGTTGAAAACAGCTGTGACCCGGAGACGAAAACAAAAGACAGAAAAACGACAAAAACATCACAGTTTAAATCAGGAGTTTAAATCTGTACAAACATCATCTGAACATGACTCGAGTGTTTCTTATGATCCGGCTGTCGTTAGTTCATTCGTTTTTTTTTTCAAAATAAAACCAAAAATAAGAAAATGAGAGAAAAAAAATAAATTTAAAATGTTTTCATTATTTGTCTCCAAAACCAAAATGAAAAAACAGATAATGATTTGTTTTTGTTTTTTTTCATTTTTCGATTTTGTGTTTAAATGAAAAATGGAAAAAGACAAATAATGGACTAAACCAGGACTAAACCAGGACTAAACCAGGACTGAACCAGGACTGAACCAGGACTAAACCAGGACTGAACCAGGACTAAACCAGGACTAAACCAGGACTGAACCAGGACTGAACCAGGACTAAACCAGGACTGAACCAGGACTGAACCAGGACTAAACCAGAACTAAACCAGGACTAAACAGGACTGAACAGGACTGAACCAGGACTAAACCAGGACTGAACCAGGACTAAACCAGGACTAAACCAGGACTAAACCAGGACTGAACCAGGACTGAACCAGGACTAAACCAGGACTAAACCAGGACTAAACCAGGACTGAACCAGGACTAAACCAGGACTAAACCAGGACTGAACCAGGAAACCAGGACTAAACCAGGACTGAACCAGGACTGAACCAGGA
>NW_026571140.1:43745678-43758178 GCF_026225935.1 Boleophthalmus pectinirostris
CTACTACTACTACTACTACTACTACTACTACTACTACTACTACTACTACTACTACTACTACTGCTACTACTATTACTCAAACACGTGTTTCTTTAAATATTTTAATTCTTATTGTAGTAACTTTTACTCGACAAAAAAATGAAATGATGTTTTGTTTTTGTTTGTTTTTTTCAGTACATTTAAAATGCAAGATTTTCCTCTTTTAGTTTCTACAGCAACAACTTTTTATTTCTTTTCTTCCCGTTTCAGTATAAATAGTTTTAGTTGTATTTTTATATTTTTCCTCTTTTTTTTCTATGAATAATGAATGAATGAAAATGAATCATTGCCGCCCAAACTTCCTGGTGAAAGTCGGTCCAAAGTCCAGCACGTTTGTGGCTCTGGTCTGACCTGAAGTGTAGAAGTGTTTTTGAAAGCAGCTGCTCCTGGGGTTTGTTTACTTCCCGGTTCTTCACTTCCTGGTGCGTCGGACCCCGTGACCTCTCGCGCTCTGATTGGACGAGCCGCGTTTGCTCAGGTTTTATTGGGCGTCGTTTGTGACAGGTTCATTTGACGGCAGGACACGGCGGGAGCGACAGAGCAGCAGAGGGAGGAGAGACGCGGAGGTAAGAGCCCCGCGCCACGACTTCAAATACTTCAGATGCCCCGACGTGCTTTGGATTTTTATGTTTATCTGAGAAGTTTCGATGCTCTTTTCCGTATCGATTAGTGTCGGATTTTTCCAGAATGGACCATGTGATTAATAAACATAATCAAGGTAAAAGTTTGTGGATTTAACTTTTGGGAAACTTCTCATTTTTTGTGTTTAATTGAGATGGTTTCAGTTTCTGTGTTTGTATCGATTAGTGTCGGATTTTTCCAGAATGGACCTTGTGATTAATAAAAATAATCAGGGTGAACATTTTTGGATTTAACTTTTGAATGATTCTCTTTCTTTTTTGGAGAAAACACCTGAAAATGAGTTAAAATGCTTCAGATGTCCTGCTGTGCTTTGATTTTTTTGCTCTTTTTGGTATCGATTAGTGTTGGATTTTCCCAAAATGGACCTTGTGACTAATAAAAATAATCAGCATAAACTTTTGTGGATTTAAATTTTGGAGAATTTTTTGGGAGGGGGAGAAAACATGAGAGAAAGAGTTAAAACTTAAGTTAACTCAAAGGGTTTCGATGCTCGATTTCGTATCGATTAGTGTCAGATTTTTTTAGATTGGACCTTGTCGTTAATAAAAATAATCAGGTTAAATGAATGTGGAGTCAGCTTTTCAATAATTCTCTTTTTAAATGTTTGAAGAATTCTCTTTTTTTGGAGAAAACAACAGCGATTTGAGTTAAAATGTTTCAGATGCCCTGACGTACTTTGATTTTTTGCTGGTTTTTGTATCAATTAGTGTTGATTTTCCCAGACTGAACCTTGTGACTAATAAAAATAATCAAGGTTAAAACAATTTAAGTTTTGGAGATTTTTTTTTTTTTTTTTTTTTTTGGAGAAAACACCAGAGAATTTGATTAAATGGTGCTTTGATTTTTTTTTTTTACCGGGATGTTTTGGTATCAGTTCGTCTCAGATTTTTCTAGAATGAACCTTGCCAATAAAAAAAATATCAGGGTGAAAGTTTGTGGATTTAACTTTTGGAGAATTGTCTTTTTTTTTTTTTTTTTGGAGAAACCCCCAAGAGAAAGAGTTAAAATGCTTCAGAGACCCTTTTTTTGTGTTTAACTGGGATGTTTCGATGCTTGTTTCATATTGATTAGTGTTGGATTTTTGTAGAATGGACCTTTGCTGTTAATAAAAATAATCAAGGTAAATGTTTGTGGATTTAACTTTTGGGGAATCCTCTTTTTTTTTCTTTATTTTGGAGAAAACACCAACCAGAGAATGAGTTCAAACTTAAGTTAACTCAGATAGTTTCGGTGCTCGATTTTGTATTGATTAGTGTCTGATTTTTCCAGAATGAACCTTGTCGTTAATAAAAATAATCAGGTTAAATGATTGTAGATTTAACCTTTCAATAATTCTTTTTAAATTTTTGGAGAATTCTCTTTTTTTTTTTTTTTTGGAGAAACCCCCAAGAGAAAGAGTTAAACTGCTTCAGATGCCGTTGTTTGGTTTTTTGCTCGTTTTCGTATTGATTAGTGTCTGATTTTTCTAGAATGGACCTGGCTGTTAATAAAAAAGAATCAAGGTAAACATTTATTTATTTAATTTGGAGAATTCTCTTTTGTTTTTGTTTGTTTGTTTGTTTTGGAGAAAACGCCAAAGGATGAGTTAAAACTTACGTTAACTGAGATGGTTTTGATTTTTTTCATTTTTCGTATTGATTAGTGTCTGATTTTTCCAGAATGAACCTTGCCACTATTAAAAATAATCAGGGTAAATGTTTGTGGATTTAACTTTTGAATAATTCTCTTTCTTTTTTGGAGAAAACACCTGAAAATGAGTTAAAATGCTTCAGATGTCCTGCTGTGCTTTGATTTTTTGTTCTTTTTTGTATCAATTAGTGTCACATTTTCCCAAAATAAACCTTGGGACTAATAAAATAATCAGGGTAAACGGTCGTGGATTTAATTTCTGGAGAATTCAGATTTTTTGTGTTTAACTGAGATGGTTTCGATTCTTGTTTTTGTATTGATGAGTGTCTGATTTTCCTAATGAACCTTGCTGTTAATAAAAATAATCAGGTTAAATGATTGTGGATTTAACTTTTGGATATTTCTCTTAAAAAATTTTTGGAGAATTCTCTTTTTTTTGGGAGAAAACACCAGTGATTTGACTGGTTTTCATATCGATTAGTGTTGATTTTCCCAGAATGAATCTTGGGACTAATAAAAATAATCAAGGTTAAAACAATTTAAGTTTTGGAGAATTATTATTATTATTATTATTTTTTTTTTTTTTTTTTTTTGAGAAAACACCAGAGAATTAGATTAAATGGTGCTTTGAATTTTTTTTTTAACTGGGATGTTCCGGTGCTCATTTTCGTATCAATTAGTGTCTGATTTCTCTCGCCGTTAATAAAAATAATCAAAGTAAACATTTATGGATTTAACTTTTGGAGAACTATAACTTTTTTTTTTTAAGAAAACTTTGGAGAATGAGTTAAAATGTTGCTTTGGTTTTTTGTGTTTAACTGAGATGTTTCAATGCCTGTTTCTTTTTTTTGTGTGTGTGTGGAGAAAACACTAGAGCAATTGTTTTTTTTTTTCTCATGATACTGACTGTGTAGAATCAATCAGTTTTGATCATTTTCTCCAAACACAGCTTTTTTTTTACCGTAAACCTTTACCAGAGCTGTGGTCCTGTTTATTGCCGTTATTTCTTCACATTAAAGTGTTAAAAATATAAAGTGTCTGTTTTAGAGGAGGAAACGACATTACAACAACTCTTTCTCTCTTTCACTCTTTCACTCTTTCACTCTTTCTCTCTTTCACTCTTTCACTCTTTCACTCTTTCGCTCTTTCACTCTTTCACTCTTTCTCTCTTTCACTCTTTCACTCTTTCACTCTTTCGCTCTTTCGCTCTTTCACTCTTTCACTCTTTCACTCTTTCGCTCTTTCGCTCTTTCGCTCTTTCTCTCTTTCACTCTTTCACTCTTTCTCTCTTTCACTCTTTCTCTCTTTCACTCTTTCACTCTCTTTTCTCTCTTTCACTCTTTCACTCTTTCTTTCTCTTTCACTCTTTCACTCTTTTCTCTTTCTCTCTTTCACTCTTTCACTCTCTTTCTCTCTTTTCTCTCTTTCTCTCTTTCTCTCTTTCACTCTTTCACTCTTTCTCTCTTTCACTCTTTCACTCTTTTCTTTTCTCTTTCACTCTTTCTTTCTCTTTCTCTCTTTCATCTCTTTCACTCTTTCTCTCTTTCACTCTTTCTCTCTTTCACTCTTTCACTCTTTCTCTCTTTCACTCTTTCTCTTTCACTCTTTCTCTCTTTCTCTCTTTCACTCTTTCACTCTCTTTTCTCTCTTCTCTCTTCTCTCTTTCATCTCTTTCACTCTTTTCTCTCTTTCACTCTTTCTCTCTTTCTCTCTTTCACTCTCTTTCTCTCTTTCACTCTTTTCTTTCTCTTTCACTCTTTTCTCTCTTTCTTTCTCTTTCATCTCTCTTTCTCTTTCACTCTCTTTTCTCACTCTTTTTCTCTCTTTCACTCTTTCACTCTTTCTCTCTTTCACTCTTTCTCTTCTCTCTTTCACTCTTTCACTCTTTCTCTCTTTCTCTCTTTCACTCTTTCACTCTTTCTCTCTTTCTCTCTTTCACTCTTTCACTCTCTTTCTCTCTTTCTCTCTTTCACTCTTTCTCTCTTTCTCTCTTTCACTCTTTCACTCTTTCACTCTTTCTCTCTTTCACTCTTTCACTCTTTCTCTTTTCTCTTTCTCTTTCTCTCTTTCACTCTCTCACTCTTTCACTCTTTCTCTCTTTCACTCTTTCACTCTTTCTCTCTTTTTCTCTCTTTCTCTCTTCTCTTTCACTCTTTCTCTTTTCTTTCTTTCACTCTTTTCTCTTTTCACTCTTTTTCTTTTCTCTCTTTCACTCTTTCACTCTTTCTCTCTTTCACTCTTTCTCTTTCTCTCTTTCACTCTTTCTCTCTTTCTCTCTTTCACTTTCTCTCTTTCACTCTTTCTCTCTTTCACTCTCTTTCTCTCTTCTCTCTTCACTCTTCACTCTTCTCTTCTTTCACTCTTTCACTCTTTCTCTCTTTCACTCTTTCTCTCTTTCTCTCACTCTTTCACTCTTTCACTCTTTCACTCTTTCTTCTCTCTTTCTCTCTTTTCTCTCTTTCTTTCACTCTTTCTCTCTTTCACTCTTTCTCTCTTTCTCTCTTTCTCTCTTTCACTCTTTCACTCTTTCACTCTTTCTCTTTCTCTTTCTCTCTTTCACTCTTTCACTCTTTCTCTTTTCTCTTTCTTTCACTCTTCTCTCTTTCACTCTTTCACTCTTTCTCTCTTTCACTCTTTCTCTCTTTCACTCTTTCTCTCTCTTTCTCTCTTTCTCTCTTTCACTCTCTTCTTTCCTCTTTCTCACTCTTTCACTCTTTCACTCTTTCTCTCTTTCACTCTTTCTCTCTTTCACTCTTCTCTTTCTCTTTCACTCTTTCCTCTCTTTCACTCTTTCACTCTCTTTCACTCTTTCACTCTTTCTCTCTTTCACTCTTTCACTCTTTCTCTCTTTCACTCTTTCTCTCTTTCACTCTTTCTCTCTTTCACTCTTTCACTCTTTCTCTCTTTCTCTCTTTCTCTCTTTCTCTCTTTCTCTCTTTCACTCTTTCTCTCTTTCACTCTTTCACTCTTTCTCTCTTTCTCTCTTTCACTCTTTCTCTCTTTCACTCTCTTTTCTCTCTTTCTCTCTTTCACTCTTTCTCTCTTTCACTCTTTCTCTCTTTCACTCTTTCTCTCTTTCACTCTTTCTCTCTTTCACTCTTTCTCTCTTTCACTCTTTCTCTCTTTCACTCTTTCCCTCTTTCTCTCTTTCTCTCTTCACTCTCTCTTTCACTCTTTCTCTCTTTCTCTCTTTCACTCTTTCTCTCTTTCACTCTTTCTCTCTTTCACTCTTTCTCTCTTTCACTCTTTCACTCTTTCTCTCTTTCACTCTTTCTCTCTTTCACTCTTTCACTCTTTCTCTCTTTCACTCTTTCACTCTTTCTCTCTTTCTATAAACCCGTTTTCTCTCTCTCTCTCTTCTTCCCTGATAAACGGGCGGAGGTGGTGATGTCACGCAGTGGTCATGTGATCAGACCTTTGCTCTGGTGTGTGTCAGTGTGGACGTTGGTAAACTTTGCCCACACTCGTCGTTTTTATGGCTCTATTAAAGGTTATTGATTGATACTTCACACCTGATGACGTCGCCTTTTTCCCTGGACGTGTGATCGGACGCTAACTGTGGGCACCGCTGCGTCTGAGGCTCACCCCAAATATTCAGATTTTTCAACTTCTGACGCTCAAGACGCGATTTGTGGGCTGATTTAATTTTTTTTATTTTATTTTTTTTTGAGTTTTCAGATGTTTTTTTGCGACGGTGTTTGCAAATGTGTCTCCGTGGTAACTGCTGAACATTTCACCATAGACATACATGTGGTCTCCTTCCTCTCTCTGTGTTTTTGTGTAAATCTCTGTGGTTCTTCTGTGTTTCAGATTGAAAACATCGACGCGTGTCTCAGTTTTCTCGCCGCCAAAGGAGTCAACGTCCAGGGCCTGTCCTCCGAAGGTCAGAACCACACACACACACACACACACACACACACACACACACACACACACACACACACACACACACACACACACACACACACACACACACACACACACACACACACACACACACACACACACACACACACACACACACACACACACACACACACACACACACACACACACACACACACACACACACACACACACACACACACACACACACACACACACACACACACACACACACACACACACACACACACACACACACACACACACACACACACACACACACACACACACACACACACACACACACACACACACACACACACACACACACACACACACACACACACACACACCACACACACACACACACAACACACACACACACACACACACACACACACACACACACACACACACACACACACACACACACACACCCCATCCCCGTGTGTCAGATGTCCTCCGTGTCTCTAAAAAAATCTCTTTCTCTCTCCTCGCTCCCTCTTCTCTCTTTTCTTCTCTCGTCCTCTCCTCCTCTCATCCTCTCGTCCTCTCATCCTCTCATCCTCCTCTCCTCCTCTCATCCTCTCGTCCTCTCATCCTCTCATCCTCCTCTCGTCCTCTCGTCCTCCTCTCGTCCTCTCATCCTCTTGTCCTCTCGTCCTCTCGTCCTCCTCTCGTCCTCTCGTCCCTCGTCCTCCTCTCGTCCTCTCGTCCTCTCCTCGTCCTCTCGTCCTCTCGTCCTCTCGTCCTCTCGTCCTCTCTCTCGTCCTCTCGTCCTCTCGTCCTCCCCTCGTCCTCTCGTCCTCCCCTCGTCCTCTCGTCCTCCTCGTCCTCTCTCTCTCGTCCCTCTCGTCTCTCGTCTCTCTCCTCGTCCTCTCGTCCTCTCTCCTCCTCTCGTCCTCTCGTCCTCTCGTCCTCTCCTCCTCTCATCCTCTCCTCCTCTCGTCCTCTCGTCCTCTCGTCCTCCTCTCGTCCTCCTCTCGTCCTCTCGTCCTCTCGTCCTCTCTCCTCCTCTCCTCCTCTCGTCCTCTCGTCCTCTCGTCCTCCTCTCGTCCTCCTCTCGTCCTCCCTCTCGTCCTCTCCTCCTCTCGTCCTCTCCTCCTCTCGTCCTCTCCTCCTCTCGTCCTCTCCTCCTCTCGTCCTCTCGTCCTCTCCTCCTCCTCTCGTCCTCTCGTCCTCTCGTCCTCCTCTCCTCCTCTCCTCCTCTCGTCCTCTCGCTCCTCTCGTCCTCCTTTCGTCCTCTCATCCTGTCATCCTCTCGTCCTCTCATCCTCCTCTCGTCCTCCTCTCGTCCTCTCGTCCTCTCCTCCTCTCGTCCTCCTCTCTCCTCTCGTCCTCTCGTCCTCTCGTCCTCTCGTCCTCCTCTCCTCCTCTCCTCCTCTCGTCCTCTCGTCCTCTCGTCCTCTCGTCCTTCTGTCTTGACGTGTTTTTTCCTCTCGTTTGTTTGTCCTCAGACATCGGTAATGGGAACCTGAAGACGATCCTGGGTCTGTTCTTCAGTCTGTCTCGCTTTAAACAACAGCAGCAGCAGCAGAGGACCCCCCCTCACCCCCTCACCCGCCGCACCCGCCGCACCCGCCGCACCCGCCCCTGACGCAGCACAGCAGCGCCCCCCCGCACCTGTCGCACCCGTCGCACCCGTCGTCTCCGCATGGGGCGCCCCCGTCTGGACACAGCAGGAACACAGCGCACGGGCCCCCGGCACACGCAGACATGCAGTCCAGGTGAGTCACATGACCAGGAAACTACAAACTACAAACTACAACCTACAAACTACAAACTACAAACTACACAGAATATAAACTACAAACTACACAGAATATAAACTACAAACTACACAGAATATAAACTACAAACTACAAACTACACAGAATATAAACTACAAAACTACACAGAAATACTAAACTACACAAACTACACAGAATATAAACTACAAACTACACAGAATATAAACTACAAACTACAAACTACACAGAATATAAACTACAAACTACACAGAATATAAACTACAAACTACAAACTACACAGAATATAAACTACAAACTACACAGAATATAAACTACAAACTACAAACTACACAGAATATAAACTACAAACTACACAGAATATAAACTACAAACTACACAGAATATAAACTACAAACTACACAGAATATAAACTACAAACTACACAGAACTAATAAACTACAAACTACAACTACAAACTACACAGAACTACAAACTACAAACTACACAGAATATAAACTACAAACTACACAGAATATAAACTACAAACTACACAGAATAGAAACTACAAACTACAAACTACACAGAATATAAACTACAAAACTACACAGAAATATAAACTACAAACTACTACAAACTACACAGAATATAAACTACAAACTACACAGAATATAAACTACAAACTACACAGAATATAAACTACAAACTACACAGAATATAAACTACAAACTACAACCTACAAACTACAAACTACACAGAATATAAACTACAAACTACACAGAATATAAACTACAAACTACAAACTACAAACTACACAGAATATAAACTACAAACTACACAGAATATAAACTACAAACTACACAGAATATAAACTACAAACTACACAGAATATAAACTACAAACTACACAGAATATAAACTACAAACTACAAACCACAAGCTACAAACTACACAGAATAGAAACTACCAGACGCCCCAGTCTTAGACACCGTGGCTCAATGGGAGAAAAATTTCCCGTTGCCCTGGAAACAAGAAACATTTCCCGCCGTTTCCCAGAACAATAACAGAGCAACAGAGCAGATTGAGAGACTTGAGTGTTTTTATCACATAAACTCGTCAGCAGAACAGATCAACTGTTTATATTTATACTGCGTTAGTGTTTGTGGCTCCGGTTCTCGGGTCTTTCACTTTCTTCTTTTTCTTCCAGAATAACGTCATTATGTGTCTGGATACTCGTCTCTGATTGGTTGACACAGCCTGTCCGATGCCAAAATTTCAGTTTTTTCAACTTCTGATGAAAATAAATGTACAAAATTGCAAAAGTGCTTCTTTTAAAAGTGTTTCCTCATAATTAATAGGAAAAAATACAACTTCAGCTGTAAGTGCAACAAATACTGCAGAATCACAGAGACTGGAGATAATTTAAACGTTTTTTTTACCCTAAAAATATTTTGTTTTTACTTTCACACAAGCGTCTCCAGAACAATCACCCGACTCTCACTATTTCTCACTGTTGTCATCATCTGTTCTTTTTATAAAAATACATCCCTTTCTCCTCCCTCTCTCTATCCCTCCATCCCTCCCTCCCTCCATCCCTCCTTCTCTCTCTTTCTCTTTCCTCAGTGATTCTTCTCAGAATAAACTGCTCAAGTTTTCCCTCGGCTCCAAAAAGACTCGGTCAGATCATCTGCATGAACCAGAACTAAACCAGGACTAAACCAGAACTAAACCAGGACTAAACCAGGACTAAAACCAGAACTAAACCAGGACTAAACCAGGACTGAACCAGAACTAAACCAGGACTAAACCAGGATTAAACCAGAACTAAACCAGGACTAAACCAGGACTAAACCAGGACTAAACCAGGACTAAACCAGACTAAACCAGAACTAAACCAGGACTAAACCAGGACTAAACCAGACTAAACCAGACTAAACCAGACTAAACCAGGACTAAACCAGGACTAAACCAGGACTAAACCAGGACTGAACCAGGACTAAACCAGGACTAAACCAGGACTAAACCAGGACTAAACCAGGACTAAACCAGGACTAAAACCAGGACTAAACCAGGACTGAACCAGGACTAAACCAGGACTAAACCAGGACTGAACCAGGACTAAACCAGGACTAAACCAGGACTAGACCAGGACTAAACCAGGACTAAACCAGGATTAAACCAGGACTAAACCAGAACTAAACCAGGACTAAACCAGGACTAGACCAGGACTAAACCAGGACTAAACCAGGATTAAACCAGGACTAAACCAGGATTAAACCAGGACTAAATCAGAACTAAACCAGGACTAAACCAGGACTAAACCACGACTAAACCAGAACTAAACCAGGACTAAACCAGGACTAAAGTAGAACTGAACCAATTACAACTTTTTATTGCTCAAAAACACCTCGAAAAACGCTGATTCTGACTGTGAGCGGGGTCGCCTCTCCACAGATCTGACCTGTAACTCGGTCTGGTTTAAAGCCACACTGTGAAACCCTCCACCAGAAAAGTTACACAATGTAGCTTTAACTGTGTGAAATTGCTTTTTTTTTTGTTTTGTTTGTTTTTTGTTTTTTTGCATGTGAATTTTGACAGATTATTTTTATTTTTTTTTTGTTTTGTTTTGTTTTGTTTGTTTGAAGTGTGAACTCTTTGGTTGGTTTGTGCATGTGCTCTGAAGTGAAACACCGCCCCCTTCTGGATGATGCACGCTATTACAAAAAAAAAAAAGACGGATTTAAAATAGTAAATCTTTTTTTTTTTTTTTTTTTGCACCAGTTTTTGTACTTTTACTTAAAGGTGTCCCTGGTCTCTGGTCCTGACCCGGTCTCTGGTTCTGTCCTCAGGCTCCCAGGTCCCACCGGGTCTCGGGTCCAGACCGCAGAGTCCTCGAGTCGGATCAACTGTCACCGACGAAGCCAAGTGATCGACAGCAAGACCAAAGCACCAGCCGCAAGAGGTGAGGACTAAACCAGGACTAAACCAGGACTGGACCAGGTCTAAACCAGGACTAGACCAGGTCTAAACCAGGACTAAACCAGGACTGGACCAGGACTGGACCAGGTCTAAACCTGAACTGGACCAGGAATAGACCAGGACTACACCAGGACTAAACAAGGACTGAAACAGGACTAAACCAGGACTTTACCAGGACTGGACCAGGACTAGACCAGGACTAGACCAGGACTGGACCAGGACTGGACCAGGTCTAAACCAGGACTGGACCAGGACTGGACCAGGACTAGACCAAGATTGAACCAGGACTGGACCAGGACTAAACCAGGACTGGACCAGGACTGGACCAGGACTGGACCAGGTCTAAACCAGGACTAGACCAAGATTGAACCAGGACTGGACCAGGACTAAACCAGGACTAAACCAGGACTGGACCAGGACTGGACCAGGACTGGACCAGGTCTAAACCAGGACTAGACCAGGACTGGACCAGGACTGGACCAGGTCTAAACCAGGACTAGACCAGGACTGGACCAGGTCTAAACCAGGATTGGACCAGGACTAAACCAGGACTAAACCAGGACTGGACCAGGACTGGACCAGGTCTAAACCAGGACTAGACCAGGTCTAAACCAGGTCTAAACCAGGACTGGACCAAGATTGAACCAGGACTGGACCAGGACTAAACCGGGACTGGACCAGGAATAGACCAGGACTACACCAGGACTAAACAAGGACTGAAACAGGACTAGACCAGGACTTTACCAGGACTGGACCAGGACTAGACTAAGACTAAAGCACGGGCTAATCTAGGGACTAAATCAGGACTAAAGACAGCAAGACTAAAAAATAGCCACGAGAGGTACGGACTAAACCAGAACTAGACCAGGTCTAAACCAGGACTAGACCAAGACTGAACCAGGACTACACCAGGACTATACCAGGGCTAAAGTAGGACTGAACCAGGGCCTAATCGAGGGACTAAATCAGGACTAAAGACAGCAAGACTCAAGCACCAGACCCAGAACTAGACCAGACCCAGAACTAGACCAGACCCAAAACTAGACCAGACCCAAAACTAGACCAGACCCAAAACTAGACCAGACCCAGAACTAGACCAGACCCAGAACTAGACCAGACCCAAAACTAGACCAGACTGGGACTGTGTTTTCTGAAGTGTTTTCTGCTGCGGACGTGTTTGGAACTTCTGTAAGTGTGTCACTGTGTCACTGACAGACACGACTGTGTGTGTGTGTGTGTGTGTGTGTGTGTGTGTGTGTGTGTGTGTGTGTGTGTGTGTGTGTGTGTGTGTGTGTGTGTGTGTGTGTGTGTGTGTGTGTGTGTGTGTGTGTGAAGTGTGTGTAGTGTGTGTGTGTGTGTGTGTGTGTGTGTGTGTGAAGTGTGTGTATTTGTGTGTGTGTGTGAAGTGTGTGTATTTGTGTGTGTGTGTAAAGTGTGTGTATTTGTGTGTGTGTGTGTGAAGTGTGTGTGTGTGTGTGTGTGAAGTGTGTGTATTTGTGTGTGTGTGTGAAGTGTGTGTATTTGTGTGTGTGTGTGAAGTGTGTGTGTGTGTGTGTGTGTGAAGTGTGTGTATTTGTGTGTGTGTGTGAAGTGTGTGTAT
>NW_026571140.1:43765678-43766680 GCF_026225935.1 Boleophthalmus pectinirostris
TTCAACCCCCTCTCCCCCTTTCTCTCGCTCCTCCTCATTCTCTCCCTCTTTCTCGCTCTCTCTGTCCCCTCGTTTCTCTCTCTCTCCCCCTCCTCTTTTCTCTCTTCGTCCTCGTCTCTCCTTTTACCCCCTCCTCTTTTCTCCCCCTCTTCCTACCTCTCTCTCTCTCTCTGCTTTTTTTCCCTTCTCTTGCCTCTCCCTCTCTCTCTCTCTCTCTCTCTCTGTAATAGTCATGTAGTGTGTTTGTGGCTCTTCCCTCGTTCACATGAGCGCAGGAGGAGGAGAGGAACAGAGGAACAGAGGAACAGAGGAAAAGAGGAAAAGAGGAATGTACTCGACACAAACTCAACTGGACACACAAGTTCACAACTACGCACAGATCAGGAGGGAAACACACACAAATACTCAGGAGAGAACTTAAACCAGGAATAAACCAGGACTACTAGGACTGAACTAGGACTGAACCAGGACTAAACCAGGACTAAAAGACTAAAAGTGACCTAAAGGGACTGAACTTGGACTAAACTAAAAACCAGGACTAAAACAGGGAGGCTAAACTAAACCAGGAGGTCTAAACAAGGACTAAACCAGGTCTAAACCAGGACTAAAACAGGACTAAAACAGCTCTAAATTTGGACTAAACCAGGTCTAAACTTCAACTAAACTAGGTCTAAACTTGGACTAAACCAGGTCAAAACTTGGATTAAACCAGGATTAAACCAGGTCTAAACTAGGACTAAAACAGCTCTAAATTTGGACTAAACTATGTCTAAACTTCAATTAAACTAGGTCAAAACTTGGACTAAACCAAGTCTAAACCAGGTCTAAATTAGGACTAACCAAGGTCTAAACCAGGTCAAAACTTGGACTAAACCAGATCTAAATTTGGACTACATCAACTTTATTTTCATCTTTCTCTCCTCGTATCTTTCTGTGTAATTGTCCATTTGGTCTTTGTCTTTTTCCTCCTCACCCCCTGCGCTCCATCATCCCTCTTTCATC
>NW_026571140.1:43769554-43777054 GCF_026225935.1 Boleophthalmus pectinirostris
GCAGCAGATGGTTTGAATGAACTGGACTCTGTGACTCTAAACACTGAACCAGGACTAAACTCAGGACTAAATCAGGTCTAAACCAAGTCTAAACTCGGACTAAACCAGGTCTAAACTGGTTTAAATCAGGTCTAGGTCTAAACCTCTAAAACAGGTCAAACTGGTCTAAACCAGGTCTAAACTGGGACTAAACCAGGACTAAAATTGGTCTAATCCAGGACTAAACCAGGTCTAATATAATAATGTTGAAAATCACATTCTGTCTCCTAAATAAAGTGTTTTTATTTTCATCGTGATATCGGTATCGAGTATCGGTATCGAGTCTGGAGTATCGGTTCCTCAGTGTTGAAGTGGAGTTTTTCTTTGAGTCCGGACTGAGACTCCGGGTCAGACCTGGTCAGACCTGGTCAGACCTGGTGGATGTTTAAGTCCAGACTCGGTTTGGACTTGGACCCGGGTCTGGTCAGACCTGGTCAGACCTGGTCAGACCTGGTCACACCTGGTCAGACCTGGTGGATGTTTAAGTCCAGACTCTGGTTGGACTTGGACCCGGCTCTGGTCAGACATTAAACCTCCTCAGAAAACTTCAACCAAAACAAACGTCAAATCTGCAAATATTTTTACTCTTTTAAAACCTTCTAAGACCTTCTCTCTCTCTCTCTTCTCCTTCTTCTCTCTTTCCTCCTTCCTTCTCTCTTTCCTCCTTCTCTCTTTCCTCTTCTTCTTCTCTCTCCTTCTCCTTCCTTCTCTTCTCTCTCTCTCCTTCCTCTCTCTCTCTCTTCTCTTTCTTCTCTCTCTCTCTCTCTCTCTCTCTTCTCTCTCTCTCTCTCTCTTCCTTCTCTCTCTCCTCTTCTCTTCTCTCTCTCTTCTCTCTCTCTCTTTTCCTCCTCTCTCTCTCTTCTCTCTCTCTCTCTCTCTCCTTCTCTTCTCTCTCTCTCTCCTTCCTTCTCTCTTTCCTCCTTCCTTCTCTTCTCTCTCTCCTTCTCTCTCTTCTCTCTCTCTCTCCTCCTTCTCTCTTTCGTGGTCATCAGTTCTTTCTCGTTCTCAGGTTGTGACAGTTGTATTTTTACGACTCGTTGCTCGTTCATGTTTTGGCTCCTCCCCCTCTTCTGTTTTTATCTCTCCTTCCTTCTCTCTCTCTTTCACTCTCTCCCCCCCTTCTCTCTCCCGCTCCCTCCTTCTTTATGTCCCTCCTCTCTCCTGTTTTTTTTTCCCTCCCTCTCTCTCTCCCTCTCTCTCCCCCTCCCTCTTTTCATTCTCTCTCTCTTGCTCTTTTCTCTCTCTCCCTCCCTTCCTCTCCCTTTTCATTTCTCCCACCTCCCTTCTCCTCTCTCTCTCTTCCCTCCCTCTTTCTCTCCCGTTCTCTCTTACTCCACCCCTTCCCCCTCTCCTTCTCTCTTTCTCTCTTTCTCTCTCTCTTCCCCCACCTTCTCGCTTTTCTCTCTCTCTCTCTCTTTCCCCCCTCCTCTTTCTCTCTCTCTCTCCTTCTCTCTTTCCCTCTTTTTTTCCCCCACCCCTCCTCCTCCTTCTCTCTCTCCTTCTCTCTTTTTCTCTCTCGTTCCGTCCGTTAGTTTTGCATATTCAAACTCTCTCTCTCTCTGTCGCTCTCACACTTCTTCATTCAAACGTCTCTTCGTGGTGAGTTCATTTCCCCTCCGTTTCTTTTTCTGTTTTCCTTTTTATAAAACACTTTTTATTTGTCTTTTTTTTTTTTTTTTTTTTTTTTTCCAAATCCGTCTTTCTAAACATTTTAAATTTAAACTTTTGATGCAAATTAGAAAAACCAAAAACTGTCACTTTTACGGCAAAAATATGAAGTAAACATTTAGACTTTTGTGTGATTTAAAGCTGCATTGTGTAACTTTTCTGGCAGAGTATGAGAGTAAACCTTTCTATCTCCATGGAGACCAAACCGGACCAGGTTCCAGGTCAGATCTGTGGAGAGGCGAGCCCCCACACAGTCACAATGTCCATTTTTCTAGGTAAATAAAAAAAAAAAAAAACACCTCTAAATGTAAAGTCGAGCTGTTTAAAGTCACACTGCGGGACATTCCAGGCAGACGGAGCAGGGACGTATCCATAGAAACGAGCAGGCGACGGACCCCTCAGCAGAAAAGTGACGTAGTGCGGCTTTAGACGAGCCTCCGGGTGAGAGTCGCGCTGTGAGGTGGTCCAGAGTCGGTCCGGATAAACACTGGACTCTTTGTTTAAAAATGTTTAAAGTTTGAACCAGGTCCTTTTACGGCTCCGTCTGCGTCTCCGGGACGACGGCAGAGTGGTTAGCCCCGCCGCCCTCGCACCAGGAGGCTGTGGGTTAGACTCCTTTTAGTCAAAAATGCCTTACATACAGTTGGTTTCAGATCATCACAGCTTCTAAACGACAATATTAATGAAGACAGATGCTCAGCTAAAAGCATTATTACTAAAATACAGATTTGTTTTGGGAAACACTGAGTTTTTGGTCTAAACCAGGAGAGTCAAACTCATTTTGTTCCGGGCGTCGTGTCCAACCGACTTTGATCCAAAGTGTCCGGATCAGAAAACTCATGTCATATAAACCCCAAAAATAACAAGAAGTTCAAATATTTGTGCAGAGAAACACAAATCTATTACAGAAATCTTTTTAATCTTTTACAAAATATTATAATATTATGAACAACCTGAAACTTTAAGAAAAATACAATTTCAACACAAAGTTTGAACATGAACTTGTCTGTAAACAGGAATAAGTCCATTTTTGTTGTAAAATCCTGCACTCGGCTCCACTTTTCTCATGTTGGACATTTTTCTGATGAGGGTGTCACGGTCAACAGTCAAAACGATCGTCCTTTAAGAGCGTTTGGAAAGAGACAAGTCTTCATTTGTGCTGCTCTGGTGGGAGGGGCCACGTACAGAGACGCTGGAGACGCTGCTGTGATAAACACCACAGAAAATTAACACCATTTTAATAGAAAATATAATTCAAATATTTGAGTAGAAAATCAGCCGAGGGCCAGATTAAAGGTCTTGGAGGGCCGGATCTGGCCCCCAGGCCGTATGTTTGACACCTGTGATCTAGTCAGTCATAAAAATTATCAACATTTGTAGATGGATTCGGTCAAGTGTTAACGGAGGGAAACAGGGTCAGATTTTTGACATTCAAATGTGTCTTATTCAGAAACTAGAGGAACTATTGAAATAAGTAAAGTATCAGAATGAGCCGCCCTGAGCCGCTCTGAGCCGCTCTGAGCCGCTCTGAGCCGCCCTGAGCTCTGGGCTCTTGACTCATGTCTTGTCTCCTGTTCGGTCGTTCAAGCCAAAAAGTTTGTCCACCCCTGGACTAGACACTTACCTCACCTGGGGTCTGCGCACACTGATGTGTGTGAACATGTGTGTGTGTGAACATGTGTGTGAACATGTGTGTGTGAACATGTGTGTGAACGTGTGTATGAACATGTGTGTGAACATGTGTGTGTGAACGTGTGTGTGTGAACATGTGTGTGAACGTGTGTGTGAACGTGTGTGTGTGAACGTGTGTGTGTGATGTGTGTGTGAACGTGTGTGTGAACATGTGTGTGAACGTGTGTGTGTGTGTGTGAACATGTGTGTGAACGTGCGTGTGAACGTGTGTGTGTGAACGTGTGTGTGAACGTGTGTGTGTGAACGTGTGTGTGAACGTGTGTGTGTGAACGTGTGTATGAACATGTGTGTGTGAACGTGTGTGTGTGAACGTGTGTGTGTGAACGTGTGTGTGTGTGTGTAACGTGTGTGTGTGAACGTGTGTGTGTGTGTGAACGTGTGTGTGTGTGTGTGAACGTGTGTGTGTGTGTGAACGTGTGTGTGTGTGTGAACGTGTGTGTGAACATGTGTGTGAACGTGTGTGTGAACGTGTGTGTGTGTGTGTGTGAACGTGTGTGTGAACGTGTGTGTGTGAACGTGTGTGTGTGTGTGTGAACGTGTGTGTGAACGTGTGTGTGTGAACATGTGTGTGAACGTGTGTGTGAACATGTGTGTATGTGTGTGTGTGAACGTGTGTGTGTGTGTGAACGTGTGTGTGTGAAAATGTGTGTGAACATGTGTGTGAACGTGTGTGTGTGAACGTGTGTGTGTGAACGTGTGTGTGTGAACGTGTGTGTGAACGTGTGTGTGAACGTGTGTGTGAACGTGTGTGTGAACATGTGTGTGAACGTGTGTGTGAACGTGTGTTGAACGTGTGTGTGTGAACGTGTGTGTGTGAACATGTGTGTGAACGTGTGTGTGTGAACGTGTGTGTGAACGTGTGTGTGTGAACGTGTGTGTGAACGTGTGTGTGTGTGAACGTGTGTGTATGAACATGTGTGTGAACGTGTGTGTGAACGTGTGTGTGTGTGTGTAACGTGTGTGTGTGAACGTGTGTGTGTGAACGTGTGTGTGTGAACGTGTGTGTGAACGTGTGTGTGAACGTGTGTGTGAACGTGTGTGTGAACGTGTGTGAACGTGTGTGTGTGAACATGTGTGTGAACGTGTGTGTGAACGTGTGTGTGAACGTGTGTGTGAACGTGTGTGTGTGTGTGTAATGTGAACGTGTGTGTGTGAACGTGCGTGTGAACGTGTGTGTGTGTGTGTAACGTGTGTGTGAACGTGTGTGTGAACGTGTGTAACATGTGTGTGTGTGAACGTGTGTGTGTGTGTGAACAACGTGTGTGTGAACGTGTGTGTGTGAACGTGTGTGTGAACGTGTGTGTGTGAAAATGTGTGTGAACATGTGTGTGAACGTGTGTGTGAACGTGTGTGTGAACATGTGTGTGAACGTGTGTGTGAACGTGTGTGAACGTGTGTGTGTGTGTGTGTGAACATGTGTGTGAACGTGTGTGTGAACGTGTGTGTGTGAACGTGTGTGTGAACGTGTGTGTGTGTGTGTGAACTGTGTGTGTGTGAACGTGTGTGTGTGAACATGTGTGTGTGAACGTGTGTGTGTGTGTGAACGTGTGTGTGAACGTGTGTGTGAACATGTGTGTGAACGTGTGTGTGAAACATGTGTGTGAACGTGTGTGTGAACATGTGTGTGAACGTGTGTGTGAACGTGTGTGTATGAACATGTGTGTGAAGGTGTGTGTGTGAATGTTCCTTGTTGTAAAACACTTTGAGCCTTGAAGGTGGAAAATCGCTGTATAAAACTGTGACTATTTACCAAAGAAATAATGTTGTTTACGGGAAGGGGCGTTACCTTCAACAGCCTTGCTCCTGATTGGCTGTTTGGTTGCTATGATACTCGGAGTCGGAATTCCAAATATACAACGCAGCTCCAGATTCACTCCTGTAACTTCCGGCCTTAATGAGCTTCATTTGACTGGAGATGAACATCGTGGACGTCGAACACCGTCTGTGGTTTTAGTTTGAACTTTTTGTCTCTTTTTGTTTCCAGATTCTTCCGAGGGTCTGACCTGCCTTCCCTCGGCGATGACTGAGCACTCCACCGTCACGACCAGCGTCCAATCAGCTACCTCCTCCTCCTCCTCCTCCGCTCCGGCCCCGCCCCCTCCCTCGTCCTCGTCCAATAACAACACAGCGATCCCTCAGCCCAACGCCAGCGGCAAATCCTGGAGGAGCAAATCCAGCAACAAAAACGCCACGTCCTGCTCCACCAAAACCAACGAAACCGGCACCAAGACCTCGGACGCCGCGCCGCCGCCCAAAGCCGCGTCCCAGAAGTCCATGCTCGAAAAACTCAAACTCTTCAACAGCAAAAGCACGTCCAAGTCGTCCACGGAAAGTGTGAAGTTAACGGAATCTTCTTCGATGACGGATTCGCTGGAGGTTGATAACGGGAATGTCCGACCGGCGACGAATGGAACGAATGGAGCGAATCCCGCGACGGCGAGCAGTCCGAAGATAGCTCTGAAAGGAATCGCACAAAGGACGTTTAGCCGAGCGCTGACGACGAAGAAAAGTTCGGTAAAAGCTCCCGAGAAAGACAAAAGTAAAGTTAAAGATAATTCCAAAAGAGTTCCTACGCCGGAGATGAAACTCGACGAAACGAAAGACGAAATGCTGGACTCGGATTGCAACAAACGCACGTCGAAAATCGCGAGTTTTATCCCGAAAGGCGGTAAAGTCGCGAAGAAGGAGGTGCAAAGCGGAATTCCGAAACCGGGAGCGAAAAATCAGGCGGGGAAATCGTCGAAGGAGGCGTCGGAGCGTCCGAAAAGCGCGCGTCCGGGAGGGCATCTGGTGTCCAAAGGCGCGGACAGAGACTCGGGCTCCAGCGTGGGCTCCGGCGACGGGCAGAGGGCGGCGAGTGCTGCCCCCTGTGTGGCCGGAGCCGGTACGACGCAGAGCACAGCGTCGAACACGGTGAGCGTCCAACTGCCCCAGAACCAACAGCTGCACAGTCACCCCAACATGGCCACCGTCGCCCCCTTCATGTACAGGTGAGAATTACACTTTTATGAGCTTTTAAAATACACCTGGCAATGTTTTTTTAATGTTTTTTTTTTTTTAAAAAAATTTCTGTTTATTTCTTGGTTTGTTGGGAGAGTTTTTCAGTTTTCCTGTGAGATCTGAGTTGTGTTTCAATTAGGGCTGTGCACATTAATGCGTTAATTTTGCGTTAAATAATTTATTCATTATCTCCGACAATTATTTTAACGACATTAACACAGTTTTTATTTTTTATTTGTTTATTTTAAACGTCTGTTGCTCACTGGCTTTTGTTTTGAAAAAGTCCACCGTTTCTTTAAGTTTGACGTCTTTTGTGAAGAATCCCTCAGTCGTCCAGGTAGACTCACAAACAAGTAGGTGTGTTAGTTTCAGAGTAGTTTCAGTGTAGTTAGCTCCTCCCTGCAGACAGATATGAGGAAGTGTCAGCAGAGTCTGACCAGAACTGAAGAAGCAGCTGAGAAACGTCTTCAACCAAACTAACTTTTGTCCAATCGACAAACTGAATTTTCTCCTCGCCTTTTATGTCTTTTCTTTACACTTTTTTCACTTTTTTCTTACCACGTGAGATGCAACATGTCCGAGACTCCGCAGGCTCCGAGCTCCGACTGCGAGCTCCGGTTCATGGGTCTTTCTCTTTCTTCTTCTGAAATAGACCTGAAATAGACCTGATATAGTCCTGGTTTAGACCTGAAATAGACCTGAAATAGACCTGATGTAGTCCTGGTTTAGACCTGGTTTAGACCTGGTTTAGACCTGGTTTAGTCCTGGTTTAGACCTGAAATAGACCTGGATTAGACCTGAAATAGACCTGATGTAGTCCTGGTTTAGACCTGGTTTAGACCTGATATAGTCCTGGATTAGACCTGAAATAGACCTGATGTAGTCCTGGTTTAGACCTGGTTTAGACCTGGTTTAGTCCTGGTTTAGACCTGAAATAGACCTGGATTAGACCTGAAATAGACCTGAAGTAGTCCTGGTTTAGACCTGGTTTAGACCTGATATAGTCCTGGTTTAGTCTTAGTTTAGTCCTGGTTTAGATCGAATTGGTCAAAAATCGAGACACTGGGACATTTCTTGTATAAATTGGGACAAATGAGTGTT
>NW_026571140.1:43789554-43794554 GCF_026225935.1 Boleophthalmus pectinirostris
TGGGCTGTTTGACTCAGTGTGAGGAGTAACGCCTCTCCACAGATCTGACCTGTAACCTGGGCTGTTTGACTCAGTGTGAGGAGTAACGCCTCTCCACAGATCTGACCTGTAACCTGGGCTGTTTGTCTCCGTCTGTTCAGGGTCAAACTGTGACACACTGAGGCCAAAACAGAAACAGTTTCAGGGAAATAAACTGGAAAAGTGACACAGTTTGTCTTTAATCTCGTCCTGCGTTTGTCCCACTGTTGTCGTCATGAACGTCACAAACCAGGACTAAACCAGGACTAAACCAGGACTAAACCAGGACTAAACCAGGACTAAAACAGGACTAAAACAGGACTAAACCAGGACTAAACCAGGACTAAACAGGACTAAACAGGACTAAACAGGACTAAACCAGGACTAAACAAAAGGACTAAACTAAGGACTAAAGGACTAAAACAGGACTAAACCAGGACTAAACAGGACTAAAACAGGACTAAAACAGACTAAACAGGACTAGGACTAAACCAGGACTAAACAGGACTAAACTAAACCAGGACTAAACCAGGACTAAACCAGGACTAAACCAGGACTAAAAGACTAAACAGGACTAAACCAGGACTAAACAGGACTAAACTAAACAGGACTAAAGGACTAAACCAGGACTAAACTAAACAGGACTAAACCAGGACTAAACCAGGACTAAACCAGGACTAAACAACAAACAGGACTAAACGGACTAAACTAAACCAGGAAACCAGGACTAAACCAGGACTAGTAAACCAGTAAACTCCAGGACTAAACCAGGACTAAACCAGGACTAAACAGACTAACCAGGACTAAAACAGGACTAAACCAGGACTAACTAAGGTCAAAAAACAGACTAAACCTTTTTAAACTTGGACTAAACCAGGTCTAAACCAGGACTAAACCAGGAGTAAAACAGGACTAACGGACAGGACTAAACCAGGACTAAACCAGGTCTAAACCAGGACTAACCAGGACTAAACAGGACTAACCAGGATTAAACCAGGACTAAACAGGACTAAACAGACTATACACTTTTAAACGGACTAAACCAGGTCTAAACCAGAATAAAACAGACTAAACCAGGACTAAACCAGGACTAAACCAGGACTCGACCAGGACTAAACCAGGACTAAACCAGGACTCGACCAGGACTAAAATATGTCTAAACCCTGATGAATGGACCTCACAGTTCCCACACATTTCAGATGAGATATTTTTAGATTTTCAGATTTTTTCCCTCTTTCTTTCTCTCCTCCCTCCTTCTTTCTCTCTCTTTCTCTTTCTTTCTCGTAGTAAAGTTTGTTCGGGTGATGAATGAGTTTCTCTTCCTGTTTAAAACTCTCGCTCAGATCCGCTGGAGCTCGGAGCGTTTCAGAGATTATTTTATGAACCACTGAGAGAAAGACCGAGATTTAAAGCTGCACTGTGTCACTTTCTGGTTGGGGCTCGGTCACCTGCTGGTTTCTATGGATACGGGAGGTCGCGGGGGGGGGACGGTCCGGCGCCTCAGGAGGAGTTTCCAGTGCGAGGGGAGAACTGTGAGGATCTCATCAGTCCCTGAAGTCACCGCGGTTTTTAAAAATCCACGTGTCGTTCGTTCATTCATCTGTTTTTCAAAATAAAACCAAAAATAAGAAAATGAAAAATCAACAGTTTTCTTCATGATTTGTCTCCAAAACCAAAATGAAAAAACAGATAATGATTCCTTTTTTTTTTTCAGTTTTTGATTTTGTGTTTAAAGGTTGTATGGAGGATTTTTTTTTTAGTTTCAAATTGTCAATGAAAGTTTAAAATACCATTACAGAGACGCAGCAGCTTTGTAATTATGACGACCAGAAAAAAAAAAGAATGAAAATCCATCAACTGTGGACGTGTTGAGGCCAGATAAACATCAGCCAATAGAAAACGAGGCTCCCTCTTTTTCTATTGGCTGTTAGGTCGTCAATCAAACTCCCTACGTTTCTAGCGTAACTGACTCGTTGTCGCGCAGGGATTTCGTGGTTCTTCGAGGCTTTTTCAAACTGTAGCTTCATCGCAATTCGCACAGAGTTTGTCGCGACGGCGGACGAGAATCCACGACCGGTTCGCCGCCAAAGAAAGTCAGTTTTTTGAGGTCGCTGAAAGAAGAAGAGAAGGAGAAAAGGAGCGAAGACAAACTGAGGTGATTCTTGTAGATTCCTTCCAGCGATGGCGCGACTGAAGCAGACGAAGGGTCTAAAGACTGAAGACGCGTCGGTCGCTAAATTATTTCTAGACAGGAAACTTCAACGGTAATTCTGAACTGGCTGTAAACAAACGTGATTTCTAGAGTAAAGAGACGGGACGAGATGTTTCTACTGAGGCTGTGGAGGAGGAAGGTGGTGTCACACATGCACAACGTTTGAAAAATTATTTTTCTTCCCTTAAAATATCCTCTATACAACCTTTAAATGAAAAATGGAAAAAACGGATAACGACTGTTTCCTGTTTACGTGACCTCAGTGACTGCGATGCCGGACTGAACCAGGACTGATCCAGGTCCGGGACCAGACTGGGACCAGAGCGAGACTCCGAGCTTTGACTTCAAGCTTTAAAGGGATAGTCTGGGATTTTTGACATAAATCTGTGTCGTCCCCGTGAGCAGCGTCGTGCTTCAACACTGACTCACCCCGACAGCGTCCGGTGAACCCAGACACTGGCCGTTTTCGATGCTGGCGAAAGTCGTCCGGCGAGTTGTTCTGGGGACTGTGTAATAAAGTGTTTTTCTTCTCAAAACGATCTGTGTTCAAAAGAGTGAAACATTTGCAGCACAAAACCATCGTCGCCTAAAAAGTCACACCTGATTATCACTTGGTACTATTTTCCCTCCGTTTGTATCACTGCGCCGCCGCCAGGTGAAAGCCGCGCCCAGATCCAGTGCAGCGTGACACTGACAGGTGGACAGGTGCAGCGTGAGACTGACAGGTGGACAGGTGCGGCGTGAGACTGACAGGTGGACAGGTGCGGCGTGAGACTGACAGGTGGACAGGTGCAGCGTGAGACTGACAGGTGGACAGGTGCGGCGTGGACTGCAGGTGACAGTGGACAGGTGACAGGTGGACAGGACAGGTGGACAGGTGGACAGGTGACAGGTGGACAGGTGCAGCGTGGGCAGATTGACAGGTGGACAGGTGCAGTATGGGCAGATTGACAGGTGGACAGGTGCGGCGTGAGACTGACAGGTGGACAGGTGCGGCGTGACAGGTGGACAGGTGAAGATTGACAGGTGGACAGGTGCAGCGTGAGATTGACAGGTGGACAGGTGCAGCGT
Source organism: Boleophthalmus pectinirostris (assembly GCF_026225935.1). Classification (NCBI taxonomy): domain Eukaryota; kingdom Metazoa; phylum Chordata; class Actinopteri; order Gobiiformes; family Gobiidae; genus Boleophthalmus; species Boleophthalmus pectinirostris. The sequence continues at coordinate 43,792,856 of NW_026571140.1, forward strand.
GGGCAGATTGACAGGTGGACAGGTGCAGCAGTGGGTGCAGTGTGAGATTGACAGGTGCACAGGTGCAGCGTGGGCAGATTGACAGGTGGACAGGTGCAGCGTGGCAGATTGACAGGTGGACAGGTGCAGTGTGGGCAGATTGACAGGTGGACAGGTGCAGCATGAGATTGACAGGTGGACAGGTGCAGCATGGGCAGATTGACAGGTGGACAGGTGCAGCGTGGGCAGTGATGTGGTCTCTGTATCGGTCGTTGTGGTGAAGAGGAGCTGAGTCTCTGTTCCTCCCCTCACCTCTGGTCATGACCCGAAGGACCAGATCCACGACACAAACGACACAGATGAGTTTCTTCCGCTGGGCGTCCGGGCGTCTCCCTTAGAGACAGAGTGAGGAGCTCGGAGTAGAGCCGCTGCTCCTCCACGTGGAGAGGAGCGTCTGAGGGGAGGACGTCTGTTCTGACGTCTCCTGGACGTGTCCCTCAGGAGGTGTTCATGTCCCAGCAGGAGGAGGAGGAGACCCAGGACACACTGGAGGGACTAAGGCTGTGTTCACTCTGCACCTGAAGTGACCCAAATCTGATGTTTTTGTCTCTATGTTCCTGTTTCTGATCTTTTAATGACGTCTGAACCACACAGATCCAGATATGTGGATATATGGATCTGTGCTCCTGAAACTGATCCATATCTGATCTTTAACATGTGACTTGAGTGTGAACAGTCAGGTCACATTCATCCACCTACACGTCATCAACAAGACACAAACGTCACTATTCTGCACTGAAGTAGGAGAAAACTGTTCATGATCCATGTGACTGAAGTGAAGCACATCTCCACTCACCACAAAACACCACCACCAAAAACCTGCTCCTTCTCCTTCTCAATCTCCTCCTTAAAACAAGTCAGTTGTTCATGTTGTGGCTCCGGTACGAGAGGAACTTTAAAATCTCCAGGTGCTCGATGCTGCGTCCATGTTTGGACAACTTGTGTAAACACAGAGACGCTCGCTGCGGTTGACGTCGTCGTGTCTCCAGTGTCACATGTGGGACACTTTTGGACCGTTTAATGTTCACACTGGAGTCACATACAAGTCACATTTAACTGGAAATGTGAACGACCTCGAAAAAACATCGGATTTCACCAAAAAATCGGAATTGAGCGTTAAACCCTGCAGTCTGAACGTAGACTATGTCTCTGGACTGGCCTGGGAACACCTCAGGTCCCACTGGAGGAAGTGTCTGGGGTGAAGGAAGTCTGGGAGTCCCTGTTCAGACTGATGCCCCCGAGACCCCAGAGAAGAAGAAGAACATGGACGGATGTTTTCAAAATATTCACTGAAGCTAAAGCTGTGAAGGTGTAAAAATATAACAATATATTTTTGAAGAATGGGAATTACGTTTCTATGGGGCATTTTTTTGACGCTCTCCCTTTGCTCTCAGTGCTAAGTCATTCCCCCTGCAGAGCTACAGAGCCTCATACTCATTCCAAAGGCGGGAGAAAGTTAAATAAAGTGTGTTTTGTGTTTTGTCGTGTTTAAAGTGTGTTTTATTTTGTTGTGTGTTTTTTTTTTGTGTTGCAGTTACCTGACGGACGGGGGGCTGGGTCTGTACACGCGGCGTCTGCACCGGCTCCACGACCTCTCCAGCATGAGCGCCGTGAGGGAGACGCTGCACCACAACCCGACCGGAGACGCCGACAGGTACGA
>NW_026571140.1:43799554-43819554 GCF_026225935.1 Boleophthalmus pectinirostris
ACCAGGACTAAACCAAAACTAAACCAGGACTAAACCAGACTAAACCAGGACTAGACAGGACTAACCCAGACTAAACAAACCAGGACTAAACCAGGACTAAACCAGGACTAAACCAGGACTAAACCAGGACTAAACCAGACTAAACCAGGACTAAACCAGGACTAACCAGGACTAAACAGGACTAAACCAGGACTAAACCAGGACTAAACCAGGACTAAACCAGGACTAGACCAGGACTAACCAACTAAACCAGACTAGACCAGGACTAAACCAGGACTACCAGGACTAAACCAGACAGACTACAGGACTAAAAGACCAGGACTAAACCAGGACTAACGGGACTAAACCAGGACCAGACTAAACCAGACTAAACCAGACTAGACCAGGACTAACCAGGACTAAACCAGACTAGACAGGACTAAACCAGAACTAAACCAGACTAAACCAGGACTAAACCAGGACTAACCAGGACTAAACCAGGCAAACCAGAATTAAACCAGAACTAGACCAGGACTAAACCAGGACTAGACCAGACTAAACCAGGACTAGACCAGGACTAAACCAGACTAGACCAGACTAAACCAGGACTAACCAGGACTTAAACCAAACCAGGACTAAACCAGGACTAACTAAACCAGGTCTAAACCAGGTCTAAACCAGGTCTAAACCAGGTCTAAACCAGGACTAGACTGGAGCAGTATTGTATTATTTCTTGAGACTTGTTGTTTCATTTTCAAAGGCTCCAAAACACATCAGAGTTTAACATCATTAAACAGACTCTCTCTCTCTCTCTCTCTCTCTCTCTCCTCCTCTCTCTCTCCTCTTCTCTTCACTCTCTCTCTCTTTCTCTCCTCTCTCTCTCTTTCTCTCCTTCTCTCTCTCTCTCTCTCTCTCTCTCCTCTCTCTCTTTCTCTCCTTCTCTCTCTGTCTCCCTCCCTCAATCCCTCTTTTCTTTCTGTCTCTTTCTATCTATATTTTGTCTCTCTCTCTCTCTCTTTCCCTCCCTTTTCTCTTTGTCTTTCTTTCTTTTTCCTCTGTCTCTTTCCGTATCTTTTATCTCTCCTCCTCTCTTTTCTCTCTTTCTCTCTGTTCCTTCTTTTTCTTTCTCTCCCTTTTCTCTCTGTCTCTTTCTCCCTCTCCTTTTCTCTCTCTTTCCCTCCCTTTACTCTCTCTCTTTTCTCTCTCTCTCCTCCTCCCTTTTCTCTCTCTCTCCTCCTCCCTTTTCTCTCTCTCTCTTGCTCTCGTTTCTCTCTCCACCTCCTTCTATATTTTCTCTCTTCTTCCCTTTTCTCTCCCTCTCTTTACTCTCTCTCCCTCTCTCTCTCCCTCTTCTTCTTTCCCTCTTTTCTGTCTCTCTTCCTCTCTTTTCTCTCTTTCTCCCTCTCTTCTCTCTCTCCCTCTTCTTTCTTTGTCTCTCTCTTTCTTTTCTTTCTTCTTCACAAACACAGTTCTGTCACTTCTGTCGTCTGTGTGAGATTCACCTCAAACAATCTGTTTATTGTTTATACTGAGAATACTTCAACTACTACTACTACTACTACTACTACTACTACTACTACTACTACTACTACTACTACTACTACTACTACTACTACTACTACTACTATTACTACTACTACTACTACTACTACTACTACTACTACTACTACTACTACTACTACTACTACTACTACTACTACTACTACTACTACTACTACTACTACTACTACTTCTACTGCTACTTATACCTCTACTTCTACTAGTACTACTAGTAGTACTTCTACTACTACTTCTACTAGTACTACTACTGCCACTACTACTACTCATACCTCTAGTGTGATTTTTACTACATAAAATTAGTTATACATACAGTACTTTGACTTTTCTCTCCTGTCTGCTCCTGTCTGCTCCTGTCTGCTCCTGTCTGCTCCTGTCTGTTCCTGTCTGCTCCTGTCTGTCTGCTCCTGTCTGCTCCTGTCTGTCCTGCCTGTCTGCTCTCTGTCTGCTGCTCTGTCTGCTCCTGTCTGCCTGTTGCTCCTGCTCTGTCTGCTCCTGTCTGTTCCTGTCTGCTCCTGTCTGCTCCTGTCTGTCCTGCTGCCTGTCTGCTCCTGTCTGCTCCTGTCTGTCTGCTCCTGTCTGTTGTCCTGTCTGCTGCCTGTCCTGTCCTGCTGTCTGTCTGCCTGTCTGCTCCTGTCTGCTCCTGTCTGCTCCTGTCTGCTCCTGTCTGCCTGTCTGTCCTGTCTGCTCCTGTCTGCTCCTGTCTGTCCTGTCTGTCCTGTCTGCTCCTGTCTGTCTCCTCCTGTCTGTCTGCCTGTCTGCTCCTGTCTGTTCCTGTCTGTGTCCTGTCTGTTCCTGTCTGTCTGCTGCTGTCTGTCTCCCTGTCTGCTGCTGTCTGCTGCTGTCTGTCTGTCTGCTGTCTGCTCCTGTCTGTCCTGTCTGTCTGTCTGTCTGTCCTGTCTGCTCTGCCTGTCTGTCCTGTCTGTCTGCTCTGTCTGCCTGTGTCTGCTTCCTGCCTGCTCCTGTCTGCTCCCTGTCTGCTCCTGTCTGTCTGCTCCTGTCTGCTCTGTCTGTCTGCTCCTGTCTGCTCTGCTGCTCTGCTCCTGTCTGTTCTGCTCTGCTGTCTGTTCCCTGTCTCTGCTGTTCCTGTCTGCTCTGTCTGTCCTGTCTGCTCCTGTCTGTCTCCTGCTGCTGTCCTGCTCCTGTCTGCTCTGTCTGTCTGCTCCTGCCTCTGCTCCTGTCTGCTCTGTCTGCTCCTGTCTGCTCCTGCTGCCTGTCTGTTCCTGTCTCCTGTCTGCTCCTGTCTGCTCCTGTCTGCTCCTGTCTGCTCCTGCCTGCTCCTGTCTGCTCCTGTCTGTTCTGTCCTCCTGTCTGTCTGCTCTGTCTGCTCTGCTCCTGTCTGCTCCTGCCTGCTCCTGCTCCTGCTCTCTGCTCCTGTCTGCTCCTGTCTGTCTCCTGCCTGCTCCTGTCTGCTCCTGTCTGCTCCTGTGTCTCCTGTCTGCTCCTGTCTGCTCCTGTCTGCTCCTGTCCTGTCTGCTCCTGCTCCTGTCTGTTCCTGTCTGTTGTCTGCTCCTGTCTGTCTGCTCCTGTCTGTCCTGTCTGCTCCTGTCTGCTCTCTGCTCTGTCTGTCTCTCTGTCTGCTCCTGTCTGCCTCTCCTGTCTGTCTCCTCCTGCCTGCTCCTGTCTGTCTGCTCCTGTCTGCTCCTGTCCTGCTCTGTCTGTCTGCTCCTGTCTGCTCCTGTCTGCTCCTGCCTGTTCCTGTCTGCTCCTGCCTGTTCCTGTTTGCTCCTGCCTGCTCCTGTCCTGTCTGCTCCTGTCTGCTCCTGTCTGCTCCTGCCTGCTCCTGTCTGCTCCTGTCTGCTCCTGCCTGCTCCTGTCTGCTCCTGCCTGCTCCTGTTTGCTCCTGCCTGCTCCTGTCTGTCTGCTCCTGTCTGCTCCTGTCTGCTCCTGTCTGTTCTGCTGTCTGCTCCCTGCCTGCTCCTGTCTGTCTGCTCTGCTGTCTGCCTGTCTGCTCCTGTCTGCTCCTGTCTGCTCCTGTCTGTCTGTTCCTGTCTGCTCCTGTCTGCTCCTGTCTGCTCCTGTCTGTCTGCTCCTGTCTGCTCCTGTCTGTCTGCTCCTGTCTGCTCCTGTCTGCTCCTGTCTGTTCTTTAGTGACAGGTGCAGTATTTGTCGTCTCTTTGTCAAAACTGACGCTTCATTTTCACCTCGACAAAACCAACTCACTTCAACTTTTACAACTTTTACTACAAAATATTTATTTACTTTTAATTGTTTTTTTAAAGTTTTTAAATCAATATTTCAACAAAGTTTTTTTTTATTTTGCATCATTTTATAGAACAGGATTTGTAATGAGAACTTTAAGGGTTTAGTCCTGGTTTAGTCCTGGTTTGGTCCTGGTTTAGTCTCAGTTTAGTCCTGGTTTAGTCCTGGTTTGGTCCTGGTTTAGTCTCAGTTTAGTCCTGGTTTAGTCCTAGTTTAGTCCTGGTTCAGTCCTGGTTTAATCCAGGTTTGGTCCTGGTTTAGTCCTGGTTTAGTCCTGGTTCAGTCCTGGTTTAGTCCTTGTTTAATCCAGGTTTGGTCCTGGTTTAGTCCTGGTTTAGTCTCAGTTTAGTCCTGGTTTAGTCCTGGTTTAGTCTCAGTTTAGTCCTGGTTTAGTCCTGGTTCAGTCCTGGTTTAGTTCTTGTTTAATCCAGGTTTGGTCCTGGTTTAGTCCTGGTTTGGTCCTGGTTTAGTCTCAGTTTAGTCCTGGTTTAGTCCTGGTTTAGTCACAGTTTCATAACTTGGTTTCAGTCTCAGGATCTTGACCCCCATGAGTCCAGATCTTGGGTCTGGTCCAGATCTTGGGTCTGGTCCAGGTCTTGGGTCAGGTCCAGGTCTTGGGTCTGGACCAGGTCTGGAGCCTGGACTGTGACGGACCGTGTGGAATGTGCCTTTGTGCTCTTTGGCAACACTGTCTCTGCTCCGACACAAAAGGCTTTTCTCCGGACTGTTTAATGTGTCAACAAAACCCCGAGTCCAGACTGAGACCCAGACCAGGTCTAGAACTAAACCAGGACTAGCACTTAGGCTCAAAGATTAGTCCTGGTTTAGACCTAGATTAGACTTAGATTAGTCCTTGTTTTGTTCAGATTTAGTCCTACTTTAGACCTGCTTTAGTACTGTTTTAGTCCTGGTTTAGTCCTGGTTTAGACCTGGTTTAGTACTGTTTTAGTCCTGTTTTAGTCCTGGTTTAGTCCTGGTTTAGACCTGGTTTAGACCTGGTTTAGTCCTGGTTTAGACCTGGTTTAGTCCTGGTTTAGTCCTGGTTTAGAACTTGTTTAGACCTGGTTTAGTCCTGGTTTAGTTCTGGTTTAGTCCTGGTTTAGTCCTGGTTTATACCTGGTTTAGTCCTGGTTTAGACCTGGTTTAGTCCTGGTTTAGACCTGGTTTAGACCTGGTTTACTCCTGGTTTAGACCTGGTTTAGACCTGGTTTAGTTCTGGTTTAGTCCTGGTTTAGTCTTGGTTTAGTCCTGGTTTAGTCCTGGATTAGTCCTGTTTTAGTCCGTGTTTTGTCCTGGTTTAGTCCTGGTTTAGTCCTGGTTTAGTCTTGGTTTAGTCCTGGTTTAGTCCTGGATTAGTCCTGGTTTAGTCCTGGTTTAGTCCTGGATTAGTCCTGGTTTAGTCCGTGTTTTGTCCTGGTTTAGTCCTGGTTTAGACCTGGTTTAGACCTGGTTTAGTCCTGGTTTAGACCTGGTTTAGTCTTGGTTTAGTCCTGGTTTAGTTCTGGTTTAGTCCTGGTTTAGTCTTGGTTTAGTCCTGGTTTAGTCCTGGATTAGTCCTGGTTTAGTCCATGTTTTGTCCTGGTTTAGTCCTGGTTTAGTCCTGGTTTAGTCTTGGTTTAGTCCTGGTTTAGTCCTGGATTAGTCCTGGTTTAGTCCTGGTTTAGTCCTGGATTAGTCCTGGTTTAGTCCGTGTTTTGTCCTGGTTTAGTCCTGGTTTAGACCTGGTTTAGACCTGGTTTAGTCCTGGTTTAGTCCTGGTTTAGTCCTGGTTTAGTCCTGGATTAGTCCTGGTTTAGTCCGTGTTTTGTCCTGGTTTAGTCCTGGTTTAGACCTGGTTTAGACCTGGTTTAGTCCTGGTTTAGACCTGGTTTAGTCTTGGTTTAGTCCTGGTTTAGTCCTGGTTTAGACCTGGTTTAGTTCTGGTTTAGTCCTGGTTTAGTCCGTGTTTTGTCTTTGGTGGTGAAGGGTTAATATTTACAGAGGGGGCGGGGCCTCGGACGTTAGCCCCGCCCCCTCTGTGTGCTCTGTGCAAACCTCAGTCTGCAGAACATTTACCCCACAGAGACCGGACTAAACCAGGACTAAACCAGGACTCAACCAGGACTCAACTAGGACTGAAGACGGTCCAGAACAGGTCTAAAGCAAGGACTTAATCAGGACTAAACCAGAACTAAACCAGGACTGAATCAGGACTAGAAAAGGACTGAAGTAGGACTAAACCAGGGCTAAAGAGGGTCCAAAACAGGTCTAAAGCAGGACTAAAGACGGTCTAAACTAAGACTAGAGCAGGACTGAACCCGGGCTAAACCAGGACTAAACCAGGACTAAAGATGACCTAAACCAGGACTGAACCAGGACTGAAGCAGGACTGGACCAGGGCTTAAAGGTCTAAACCAGAGACTTAATCAGGACTAAAGACGGTCTAAACCAGGACTAGATCAGGACTGAACCTAGGACTAAACAGGATCTAAACTAGGACTAAACCAGAGCTTTACCCTGGTCTAAACAAGGACTGAAATCAAGACCAAAGCCATGGACTAAGTCAGAACTAAACCAGAACTAAACCAGGACTAAACCAGGACTGAACCAGGACTAAACCAGGTCTAAACCAGGTCTAAACCAGGTCTAAACCAGGACTAAACCAGGTCTAAACCAGGACTTTCTCAGACCACCATGTCAGAGGACGTTTAACCTTTTCGCAGAGGATTATATTTTTTCGTTTGGACTTTTTTTTTTTTTTTTTTTAAACGAAAAGTCATGAAGTTATCTGGACCAATCGGCTTCTTTCCTCGCTGCTCCGGTTCCCACGGCAACAGGGCTCGCCGCTCCAGGTACACGACGCGTTCGGGGTCCGGGGGCCTCGCTCGGGAAAAAAAAACAACAACAACAACTCACTCTCGACTGTGCAAAAGTCCTGAAAGTTTCTGTACCTTAAAAACTTGACTTTTTGCGTTCTGAGCGTCCTGACGATTCACCTGTTATTATACAGCCACTAGCATGCAAACGCGCACTTCCTGATGAACTCAAATACAGAAGTACTTGCTGATGTGTCGACTGTTTTGGGGTGAATAATAGATGAACTAAACGACGAGCGGAGGTCGTGTCTAAGGATCCAAGACTAGTTTTCAGAAGTACTCGAGTAGAAGTAAAAGTACTCCAATGAGAAAAGTACTCGAGTACATGTATCTGAGTATCTGAGTACGACAAACCTCCTACTACAGGACTAAACCAGGACTAAATTAAACCAGGACTAAACCAGGACTAAATTAAACCAGGACTAAACCAGGACTAAACCAGGACTGAACCAGGACTGAACCAGGACTAAACCAGGACTAAACCAGGACTAAACCAGGACTGAAACCAGGACTAAAACAGGACTCAACCAGGACTAAACCAGGACTAAACCAGGACTGAACCAGAACTGAACCAGGACTGGACCAGGACTAAACCAGGACTGGACCAGAACTAAACCGGGACTAAACCAGGACTGGACCAGGACTGGACCAGGACTAAACCAGGACTGGACCAGGACTAAAAGGAGGACTAAACCAGGACTAAACCATGACTGGACCAGGACTGGACCAGGACTAAACCAGGACTAAACAGGACTAAACCAGGACTGGAACCAGGACTAGACCAGGACTAAACCAGGACTAAACCATGACTGGACCAGGACTGGACCAGGACTAAACCAGGACTAAACCAGGACTAAATCAGGACTAAATCAGGACTAAACCAGGTCTAAACCAGGACTAAACCTGGACTGTAGAAGTAAAAGTACTCAGTTAGATAGTTACTCTGAACAGTGTAATTTCTTTTAAAAGTTTCTGTAGTAAATGTATGCGAGTACTTCCACCTTTCCAGTTGTTTTTTTTTTTTTTCTGTGGCGCTGGTCTGAAGGGCTCGTCCGGTCGTCATGGTAACAGATTAAAGTTTTCTGGGATCTGTATTTATAGGCAGATATTTGTTTGAGTGGGACGAACTCGAGTCTGCGGCTGTAATTTTGGGCTCTGGGTTTTTCTCCGTTTCACTGTGAGTCTGATGAACGACAAAAGTCTGACCAGGACTAAACCAGGACTAAACCAGGTCTAAACCAGGTCTAAACCAGGTCTAAACCAGGACTAAACCAGGACAAAACCAGGTCTAAACCAGGTCTAAACCAGGACTAAACCAGGACTAAACCAGGTCTAAACCAGGACTAAACCAGGACTAAACCAGGACTAAACCAGGACTAAACCAGGTCTAAACCAGGACTAAACCAGGTCTAAACCAGGTAAACCAGGTCTAAACCAGGGAAACCAGGACTAAACAGGTCTAAACCAGGACTAAACCAGGTCTAAACCAGGTCTAAACCAGGACTAAACCAGGTCTAAACCAGGACTAAACCAGGACTAAACTAAACCAGGTCCTAAACCAGGACTAAACCAGGTCTAAACCAACCAGCTAAACCAGGACTAAACAGGACTAAACCAGGTCTAACCAGGTCTAAACCAGGTCTAAACCAGGTCTAAACCAGGACTAAACCAGGTCTAAACCAGGTAAAACAGGTCTAAACCAGGACTAAACCAGGTCCTAAACCTAAAACCAGGTCTAAACCAGGTCTAAACCAGGTCCAGGACTAAACCAGGACTAAACCAGGTAAAACCAGGACTAAACCAGGTCTAAAACCAGGTCTAAACCAGGACTAAACCAGGACTAAACCAGGGTCTAAACCAGGTCTAAACCAGGTCTAAACAGGACTAAACCAGGTCTAAACCAGGTCTAAACCAGGACTAAACCAGGTAAACCAGGTCTAAACCAGGTCTAAACCAGGTCTAAACCAGGTCTACTAAAACCAGGAAAACCAGGACTAAACCAGGTCTAAACCAGGTCCTAAACCAGGTCTAAACCAGGTCTACCAGGTCTAAACCAGGTCTAAACCAGGACTAGGACTAAAACCAGGTCTAAACCAGGTCTAAACCAGGTCTAAACCAGGACTAAACCAGGACTAAACCAGGTCTAAACCAGGTCTAAACCAGGACTAAACCAGGTCTAAACCAGGAAATAAACCAGGACTAAACCAGGACTAAACCAGGTCTAAACCAGGACTAAACCAGGTCTAAACCAGGACTAAACCAGGTCTAAACCAGGACTAAACCAGGTCTACTAAACCAGGTCTAAACCAGGTCTAAACCAGGACTAAACCAGTCTAAACCAGGACTAAACCAGGTCTAAACCAGGTCTAAACCAGACTAAACCAGGTCTAAACCAGGTCTAAACCAGGTCTAAACCAGGACTAAACCAGGTCTAAACCAGGACTAAACCAGGAAAACCAGGACTAAACCAGGACTAAACCAGGTCTAAACCAGGTCTAAACCAGGAAACTAAACCAGGTCTAAACCAGGTAAACCAGGACTAAACCAGGACTAAACCAGGTCTAAAACCAGGTCTAAACCAGGACTAAACCAGGACTAAACCAGGACTAAACCAGGTCTAAACCAGGACTAAAACCAGGTCTAAACCAGGACTAAACCAGGACTAAACCAGGTCTAAACCAGGTCTAAACCAGGTTCTAAACCAGGACTAAACCAGGACTAAACCAGGACTAAACCAGGTAAACCAGGTCTAAACCAGGTCTAAACCAGGACTAAACCAGTAAACCAGGACTAAACCAGGACTCTAAACCAGGACTAAACCAGGTCTAAACCAGGTCCTAAACCAGGACTAAACCAGGTCTAAACCAGGACTAAACCAGGTCTAAACCAGGACTAAACCAGGTTAAACTAAACCAGGACTAAACCAGGTCTAAACCAGGTCTAAAACCAGGACTAAACCAGGTCTAAACCAGGTCTAAACCAGGACTAAACCAGGACTAAACCAGGTCTAACTAAACAGGACTAAACCAGGTCTAAACCAGGACTAAACCAGGTCTAAAACTAAACAGGTCTAAACCAGGACTAAACCAGGACTAAACCAGGTAAACCAGGACTAAACCAGGACTAAACCAGGTAAACTAAACCAGGTAACCAGGACTAAACCAGGTCTAAACCAGGTCTAAACCAGGACTAAACCAGGACTAACCAGGACTAAAACCAGTACTAAACCAGGACCTAAACCAGGACTAAACCAGGTCTAAACCAGGACTAAAGGACTAAACAGGACTAAACCAGGTCTAAACCAGGAACTAAAGGACTAAACAGGACTAAACCAGGACTAAACCAGGTCTAAACCAGGTCTAAACCAGGACTAAACCAGGTCTGAACCAGGGACTAAACCATGACTAAACCAGGACTAAACCAGGTCTGAACCAGGGACTACAAACCAGGATGAAACCAGATCTCAACCAGGACTTCAGAGGGTCTTTGGTCTTTGGTCTGGACGGGGGGATTCCTGCAGATTTGTTTTCTCTGCACATCTGCACAAACACACAACACACACACACACACACACACACACAACCCCCACACAAACACACACAACGCCCACTCTAACGCTCTGTCCCACCCCGTGATGTCATCGAGTGCTCCTTTCACAGCTCCTTTTACTTTTAGTCCGGTCGAGATTTGAAAGTCCACAACTCCAGTGATCCACGTGATTCTGGTGAAAGTGCGTGGAGTTTAAAAACGCAGTGGAGCTCGTTCCTGCTTTGCCACACGATGACATCACGAGGTGTAACAGCGTGTGATCAGTGTGAGGGAAGAGCTGAAGTGTAAATGTGCAGGTTTGTGCGTTAAACGTGTGAACGAAACAAAACAAAACAAAAACACAAAACTGAAACACGACACAAACTCTGAAACCTGGATTTACATAAAGTTTGCATCAGGAGGTTTAGTCCTGGTTTAGTCCTGGTTTAGACCTGGTTTAGTCCTGGTTTAGTCCTGGTTTAGTCCTGGTTTAGTCCTGGTTTAGACCTGGTTTAGTCTGGTTTAGTCCTGGTTTAGACTGGTTTAGTCCTGGTTTAGTCCTGGTTTAGTCCTGGTTTAGTCCTGGTTTAGTCCTGTTTCAGTCCTGGTTTAGTCCTGTTTTAGTCCTGGTTTAGTCCTGGTTTGTTTAGTTCTGTTTTAGTCCTGGTTTAATCCTGGTTTAGTCCTGGTTTAGTTCTGTTTTAGTTCTGTTTTAGTCCTGGTTTATTTAGTTCTGGTTTAGACCTGGTTTAGTCTTGGTTTAGTCTTGATTTAGTCCTGGTTTAGTCCTGTTTCAGTCCTGGTTTAGTCCTGGTTTTAATTCTGTTTTAGTTGTGGTTTAGTCCTGGTTTAGTTCTGTTTTAGTCCTGGTTTAGTCCTGGTTTAGTCCTGGTCCAGTCCTGGTTTAGTCCTGGTTCAGTCCTAGTTTAGTCCTGGTTTAGTCCTGTTTAGAACCTGGTTTAGTCCTGTTTAAGTCCTGGTTTTAGAAGTCCTGTTTTAGTCCTGGTTTAGTCCTGGTTTAGACCTGTTTTAAATCCTGGTTTAGTCCTGGTTTAGTCCTGGTTTAGACCTGTTTTATCCTGGTTTAGTCCTGGTTTAGTCCTGGTTTAGTCCTGGTTTAGTCCTGGTCCAGTCCTGGTTTAGTCCTGGTTTAGTCCTGGTTAAGTCCTAGTTTAGTCCTGGTTTAGTCCTGGTTTAGTTCTGTTTTAATCCTGGTTTAGTCCTGGTTTAGTCCTGGTTTAGACCTGTTTTAATCCTGGTTTAGTCCTGCTTTAGTCCTGGTTTAGTCCTGGTTCAGTCCTGGTTTAGTCCTGGTTAAGTCCTAGTCCTAGTCCTGGTTTAGTCCTGGTTTAGTCCTGGTTTAGTCCTGGTTTAGTTCCTGGTTTACCTGTTTAGTCCTGGTTTAGTCCTGGTTTATCCTGTAGTCCCTGGTTTAGTCCTGGTTTAGTCCTGGTTTAATCCTGTTTTAGTCCTGGTTTAGTCCTGGTTTAGTCCTGGTTTAGTCCTGGTTTAGTCCTGGTTCAGTCCTGGTTTAGTCCTGGTTTAGTCCTGGTTTAGTCCTGGTTTAGTCCTGGTTTAGTCCTGTTTTAATCCTGGTTTAATCCTGGTTTAGTCCTGGTTTAAGTCCTGGTTTAAGTCCTGGTTTAGTCCTGGTTTAGTCCTGGTTTAATCCTGGTTTAGTCCTGGTTCAGTCCTGGTTTAGTCCTGGTTTAGTCCTGGTTAGTCCTGGTTTAGTCCTGGTTTAATCCTGTTTTAATCCTGGTTGTCCTGGTTTGGTTTAGTCCTGGTTTAGTAGTCCTGGTTTAGTCCTGGTTTAGTCTGTTTTAGTGGTTTTAGTCCTGGTTTAGTCCTGGTTTAGTCCTGGTTTAGACCTGTTTTAATCCTGGTTTAGTCCTGCTTTAGTCCTGGTTTAGTCCTGGTTCAGTCCTGGTTTAGTCCTGGTTAAGTCCTAGTTTAGTCCTGGTTTAGTCCTGGTTTAGTCCTGGTTTAATCCTGTTTTAATCCTGGTTTAGTCCTGGTTTAGTCCTGGTTTAGTCCTGGTTTAGTCCTGGTTTAGACCTGGTTTAGTCCTGGTTTAGTCCTGGTTTAGTCCTGGTTTAGAGTCCTGGTTTTAGTCCTGGTTTAGTCCTGGTTTAGTCAGTCCTGGTTTATCCTGGTTAGTCCTGGTTTTAATCCTGGTTTAGTCCTGGTTTAGTCCTGGTTTGTCCTGGGTTTAGTCCTGGTTTAAGTCCTGGTTTAGTCCTGGTTTAGTCTGGTTTAGTCCCTGGTTTAGTCTGGTTTCCTGTTTAGTCCTGGTTTAGTCCTGGTTTAAGTCCGGGTTTAGTGGTTTTAATCCTGGTTTAGTCCTGGTTTAGTCCTGGTTTAGTCTGGTTCCCTAGTTTAGTAGTCCTGGTTTAGTCCTGGTTTAGTCCTGTTTAGTCCTGGTTTAGTCCTGGTTTAGTCCTGGTTTAGTCCTGGTTTAGTCCTGGTTTTAGTCCTGGTTTAGTCCTGGTTTAGTCCTAGTCCTGAGTTTAGTCCTGGTTTAGTCCTGGTTTAGTCCTGGTTTAGTCCTGGTTTAGTCTTGTAGTTTAGTCCTGGTTTAGTCCTGGTTCAGTCCTGGTTTAGTCCTGGTTTAGTCCTGGTTTCCTGGTTTAGTCCTGGTTTAGTCCTGGTTCAGTCCTAGTTTAGTCCTGGTTTAGTCCTGGTTCAGTCCTAGTTTAGTCCTGGTTTAGTCCTGGTTCAGTCCTGGTTTAGTCCTGGTTTAGTCCTGGTTTAGTCCTGGTTTAGTCCTGGTTTAGTCCTGGTTCAGTCCTAGTTTTAGTCCTGGTTTAGTCCTGGTTTAGTCCTGGTTTTTATCCTGGTTTTTAATCCTGGTTTGGTCCTGGTTTAGTCCTGGTTTAGTCCTGGTTTAGTCCTGGTTTAGTCCTGGTTTAGTCCTGGTTTAGTCCTAGTTTAGTCCTGGTTTAGTCCTGGTTTAGTCCTGGTTTAGTCCTGGTTTAGTCCTGGTTTAGTCCTGGTTTAGTCCTGGTTCAGTCCTGGTTCAGTCTCTGTTTTGTTTTAATGTCCCGTGTTCGTTCTCTCTGTTCTTCTCTTGGTCGTCATGGAAACGCTCCGCAGACTCTAAAAGTACAGACGAGAGCTTTTCGGGGTTTTTTTCTTCATCACACTCTCACGTCACTTAAAGATGGACTGTGTAACTTTTCTGGTGGAGGGTCCGTCGAACGCTTTTCCCCGTGGAGACGTCCCTGCTCCACCTGGAATGTTCCGCAGTGTGACTTTAAACACCTCGGCTTCACATTAGTTCAATCACAGGTGGTTTTATGGCTCAAAAACGTCTAGAATAACGAGGACTCTGACTGTGAGCCGGGGGTCGCCTCTCCACAGATCTGACCTGGAACTTGGTCCTGTTTGGGCTCTGTGAAGATAGAAAGGTTTAAAGCCAGACTGCGGAACATTCTAGACAAAGCAGCGACGTCTCCATGGAGAAAAGCGTGGGTCAGATCCTCCCTCCTCACTTTTATTTGTTTAATAATTATTGGCGATTGTTATTTTATTCATACTCTGCAGTCACGTCACGCTGGGGGTGTTCTACATGTGTGTCTATAGCGGAATGTTCAGCGGCTGCCATGGTGACACTCTGCGAACGCGGACTCAAAAGGATCCTGAAAATGTTCTGTTTAAAATGCGTTTTGTAATTTTTTTCTTAGTTTTCGTAGTGTCTTAGTCCTGGTTTAGTCCTGGTTTAGTCTTTGTTTAGTCTTGGTTTAGTCCTGGTTTAGTCCTGGTTTAGTCTTGGTTTAGTCTTGGTTTAGTCCTGGTTTTGTTCTGGTTTAGTCTTGGTTTAGTTCTGGTTTAGTCTTGGTTTAGTCTTGGTTTAGTCCTGGTTTAGTCTTGGTTTAGTCCTGGTTTAGTCCTGGTTTAGTCTTGGTTTAGACCTGGTTTAGTCCTGGTTTAGTCCTGGTTTTTTAGTCCTGGTTTTTCAGTTTGGTTTAGTCTGTTGTGTTTAGTCTTGGTTTAGTCCTGGTTTAGTCTTGGTTTAGTCCTGGTTTAGTCCTGGTTTAGTCATATTTTAGTCCTGGTTTAGTCTTGGTTTAGTCCTGGTTTAGTCCTGGTTTAGTTCTGGTTTAGTCCTGGTTTAGTCCTAGTGTAGTCCTGGTTTAGTCCTGGTTAGTTCTGGTTTAGTCCTGGTTAGTCCTGGTTTAGTCCTGTGTAGTCTGGTTTAGTCTTGGTTAGTCCTGGTTTAGTCCTGGTTTAGTCCAGGTTTAGTTCTGGTTATTCTGGTTAGTCCTGGTTTAGTCCTGGTTTATTCCTGGTTTAGTCCTGGTTTAGTCCAGGTTTAGTCCTGAGTCCTGGTTTAGTCCTGGTTTAGTCCTGGTTAGTCCTGGTTTAGTCTGGTTTTAGTCCTGGTGTAGTCCTGGTTTAGTCTTGGTTTCCTGGTTTAGTCCTGGTTTAGGTCCAGGTTTAGTTCTGGTTTATTCCTGGTTTAGTCTGGTTAGTCCATTCCTCGGTTTAGTCCTGGTTTAAGTCCTTTTAGTCCTGGTTTGTCCTGGTAGTCCTGGTTAGTCCGGTTTAGTCCTGGTTTAGTCTGTTTAGTCTGGTTAGTCTTGGTTTAGTTCCTGGTTTAGTCCTGGTTTAGTCTTGGTTTAGTCTTGGTTTAGTCCTGGTTTAGTCTTGGTTTAGTCTTGGTTTAGTCCTGGTTTAGTCTTGGTTTAGTCTTGGTTTAGTCCTGGTTTAGTCTTGGTTTAGTCCTGGTTTAGTCCTGGTTTAGTTCTTCTTGTGAACAGAGAAACAAACATAAGTTTTTTCTCAGACGATCTTCAGCCTTTTTTGACAGCGTTTCTGACGTGTGCGTTGTGTCGTCACGGTAACTGCTGAACATATTGCCATAGAGATGCACGTAGAACACCCCCGGAGTGATGTTTCCGCCAAGAATCAATTTGTGAAAGAGTTTGAGCCGTAATAACCACGAGTCGCACGGACAGAGTCTCTTTGACAAACACTGGCTCCGTCTCTTGTGTTTGTCACTTTGGTGTTGACATTTACATCCGCTCTGCTTCCCCAGAACAAACGCTGAGTAAACCCACTGCCCCCGAACGCACCACGAACACACCACCACCCACAACAATGTCCCTGAACGCACCACGAACACACCACCCACCACAACAATGTCCCTGAACGCACCACGAACACACCACCACCCACAACAATGTCCCTGAACGCACCACCACCCACAACAATGTCCCTGAACGCACCACCACCCACAACAATGTCCCTGAACACACCACGAACACACCACCACCCACAACAATGTCCCTGAACGCACCACGAACACACCACCACCCACAACAATGTCCCTGAACACACCACCACCCACAACAATGTCCCTGAACGCACCACGAACACACCACCACCCACAACAATGTCCCTGAACGCACCACCACCCACAACAATGTCCCTGAACGCACCACCACCCACAACAATGTCCCTGAACACACCACGAACACACCACCACCCACAACAATGTCCCTGAACGCACCACCACCCACAACAATGTCCCTGAACGCACCACGAACACCACCACCCACAACAATGTCCCAACGACCCACCCGTCCCTGAACGCACCACGAACACACCCACCACCCACAACAATGTCCCCGAACGCACCACGAACACAACCACCACCCACAACAATGTCCTGAACGCACCACCACACACCACCACCACAACAATGTCCCGAACGAACACACCACCCCCCACAACAATGTCCCTGAACGCACACCACCACCACACAACAATGTCCCTGAAACACACCCCCACCAACAAATGTCCCTGAACACACACCACCACAACAATGTCCCTGAACACACCACACACCACATGTCCCTGAACACACCACGAACACACCACCACCCACAACAATGTCCCTGAACACACCACGAACACACCACCACCCACAACAATGTCCCTGAACGCACCACCACCCACAACAATGTCCCTGAACACACCACCACCCACAACAATGTCCCCGAACGCACCACGAACACACCACCACCCACAACAATGTCCCTGAACACACCACTAACACACCACCACCCACAACAATGTCCCTGAACGCACCACGAACACACCACCACCCACAACAATGTCCCTGAACACACCACCACCCACAACAATGTCCCTGAACGCACCACGAACACACCACCACCCACAACAATGTCCCTGAACACACCATCACCCACAACAATGTCCCTGAACACACCATCACCCACAACAATGTCCCTGAACGCACCACGAACGCACCACCACCCACAACAATGTCCCTGAACACACCACGAACACACCACCACCCACAACAATGTCCCTGAACACACCACCACCCACAACAATGTCCCCGAACGCACCACGAACACACCACCACCCACAACAATGTCCCTGAACGCACCACGAACACACCACCACACAACACAATGTCCCTGAATGCATCGGAACGCGCCACGACCCAGCAAATGTTCCTGAACGCACCACGAACAAACCACAACTCAACACAATGTTCCTTAATGCACCCAAACACACCACAACCCAGAACAATGGCCCCGAACGCACCACGAATGCACCCGAATGCACCATGGTCCACAACAATGTCCACGAACACATTACGACCCAACACAATGTCCCCGAATTCACCCGAACGCGCCACGACCCAACAGAAATGTCCCTGAACACACCCGAATGCACCATGACCCAGTACAATGTCCTCGAACACACCATGGTACAACACAATGTCCCTGAATGCATCACGATCCAGAACAATGTCCACTATCCAACACGAATGTCCCTGAACGCACCACGACCCAGTACAGTTGACAGGACAGAGCAAAACGTTTTCTGAATTTGTTTGGAACAATCTGGAACTGGAAGTATAAGGCACAGAGACTAGTGTACACACGAGGACCTGGTTCAGTCCTGGTTCAGTCCTGGTTTAGACCTGGTTTAGACCTGGTTTAGACCTGGTTTATTCCTGGTTTAGTCTTGTTTTAGACCTGGTTTAGTTCTGGTTTAGTTCTGGTTTAGTCCTGGTTTAGTCCTGGTTTATTCCTGGTTTAGTCTTGTTTTAGACCTGGTTTAGTTCTGGTTTAGTCCTGGTTTAGACCTGGTTTAGTTCTAGTTTAGTTCTGGTTTAGTCCTGGTTTAGTTCTGGTTTAGTTCTGGTTTAGTTCTGGTTTAGTCCTGGTTTAGACCTGGTTTAGTTCTAGTTTAGTTCTGGTTTAGTCCTGGTTTAGTCTTGGTTTAGACCTGGTTTAGTTCTGGTTTAGTTCTGGTTTAGTCCTGGTTTAGTCCTGGTTTAGACCTGGTTTAGTTCTAGTTTAGTTCTAGTTTAGTTCTGGTTTAGTCCTGGTTTAGTTCTGGTTTAGTCCTGGTTTAGTTCTGGTTTAGTCCTGGTTTAGTCCTGGTTTAGTTCTGGTTTAGTCCTGGTTTAGTTCTGGTTTAGACCTGGTTTAGACCTGGTTTATTCCTGGTTTAGTCTTGGTTTAGACCTGGTTTAGTCCTGGTTTAGTCCTGGTTAGACCTGGTTTATCCTGGTTTAGTCCTGGTTTAGTTCTGGTTTAGTCCTGGTTGAGTTTCAGGTCTGTTCTTCAGTCTTGATAGTTGTTTGGCTTGATTATATTTTCATAGTTCTACAGTTTTGGTCTGAACGCACAGCGTGAGTTTAAACACAGCGTGAGTTTGAACGCAGTGGCCTTGAACGCAGCGCGGTGATGTCATCCTCTTTTGTGGAGTGATGGACAGATCCATTCACAGAGAAAGAGAGAAAGAAAGAAAAAGAGAAAAAAAGAGACACAGGAGGCAGATACTGTATGGAGATGGAATATTAATTTACACCCAAATATAACAGAGAGGAAGACCTGGTTTAGTCCTGGTTTAGACCTGGTTTAGTCCTGGTTTAGACCTGGTTTAGACCTGGTTTAGTCCTGGTTTAGTCCTGGTTTTAGACCTGGTTTATTCCTGGTTTAGTCCTGTTTAGTCCTGGTTTTCCTGGTTTAGTCCTGGTTTAGTCCTGGTTTAGTCCTGGTTTAGACCTGGTTTAGTCCTGGTTTAGACCTGGTTTAGACCTGGTTTAGTCCTGGTTTAGTCCTGGTTTAGACCTGGTTTAGTCCTGGTTTAGTTCCTGGTTTAGTCCTGGTTTAGAGTCCTGGTTTAGTCCTGGTTTAGTCCTGGTTTAGACCTGGTTTAGACCTCCTGGTTTAGTCCTGGTTTAGTCCTGGTTTAGTCCTGGTTTAGTCCTGGTTTAGTCCTGGTTTAGTCCTGGTTCTTGTTTCTTTATGAAGTTGTTTTAAATCAGTCTTGTTCAGTTCACTTGATCTTTTTTCCGGATTCATGATCCATTTTTTAAACAGACGAGGACAAAACAAAACCACAAACATTTTTAAAAGACAAACACATCAGTGTCTCCACATGTTGGACTGACGTCTTATTGTTCTGAATCTCACATTTGTAAGTCACATGATTATTTTGTGTGTGGAGGAGCATGTGCAGTAGAGTCTTTTCTCCTGTGGACACACGCCAATGCACACGAACACACACGGATTATTAAACGTTTTTTAACTGAAGAGTTTTGAGCTGAGAAAAAGACTAAAAACGACCAAATCATCTGCAAACATGAAACGATTCAACAAGATTTCCAGCCACACGACACTTTTACAAGTTTTAAGCTTCGTTGAAAATTCATCTAAATACAAGTTCATTAACTGTGATTTAAATACTTAAAGGTTGTATGGGGGATTTTTTGTTTGTTTCAAATTGTCAGTGAAAGTATAAAATACCATGAGAGACGCAGCAGCCTTGTAATTATGATGACCAAAAAAAAAAAAAGAAAGAAAATCTATCAACTGTGGACGTGTTGAGGCCAGATAAACATCGGCCAATAGAAAACGAGGCTGCCTCATTTTCTATTGGCTGTCAGGTTGTCAATCAAACTCCCTACGTTTCTAAGGTAACTATGCAGCGGGTCTTAGGGGCTTTTTCTAATTGTGGCTCTCGCAGTTCGCATAAAGTTTGTTGCGATGTCGGACGAGAATCGACGACCAGTTCGCCACAAAAGAAAGTCCGTTTTTGACGTCGCTGAAAGAAGAAAAGGAGAAAAGGAGTGAAGACAAACTGAGGTGATTCTTGGAGATTCCTTCCAGCGATGGTGCGACTGAAGTGGACGAAGGGTCTAAAAACTGAGGTGTCGGTCTAAATTATTTCTCGAGGCTGTGGAGGAGGAAGGTGGTGTCACACATGCACTGCATTTGAAAAAGGACTGTCGCTGGATTTCTCTTTCCTTAAAAAAATCCTCTATACGACCTTTAACTTTTCTGAGTATTTCACGGATGATCACGTTTTTATTTTGTTTGTGTTTGTGTTTCAGTTGGGACGACAGCAGCTCCGTGAGCAGCGGAGTCAGCGACAACATCGACACCGACGACATCAACACCAGCTCCTCCATCTCCTCCTACAGCACGGCCCCGGAAAACAGGTGAGTCCAAGACCAGGACCAGGACTAAACCAGGACCAGACCAAGACCAGACCAAGACCAGACCATCTCCTCCTACAGCACGCCCCGAAAACAGGTGAGTCCAAGACCAGGACCAGGACTAAACCAGGACCAGACCAAGACCAAGACCAGACCATCTCCTCCTACAGCACGCCCCGAAAACAGGTGAGTCCAAGACCAGGACCAGGACTAAACCAGGACCAGACCAAGACCAGACCATCTCCTCCTACAGCACGCCCCGAAAACAGGTGAGTCCAAGACCAGGACCAGGACTAAACCAGGACCAGACCAAGACCAGACCAAGACCAGACCAAGACAGACCAAGACCATCTCCTCCTAAAGCACGCCCCGAAAAACAGGTGAGT
>NW_026571140.1:43827054-43852175 GCF_026225935.1 Boleophthalmus pectinirostris
ACAACAAGTACACAGTACTACTACACACACACAAGTACTACACACACAAGTACTACACACACAGGTACTGCACACACAGGTACTGCACACACAAGGTACTACACACACAAGTACTACACACACACAAGTACTACACACACAACAGGTACTGCACACACAGGTACTACACACACAGTACTATACACACAAGTACTACACACACACAAGTACTGCACACACAGGTACTGCACACACAGGTACTGCACACACAAGTACTACACACACACAAGTACTACACACACACAGTACTAACACACAAAGTACTACACACACTATACAGTACTATACACACACACACACAGGTACTGCATACTATACACACAAGTACTACACACACAAGGTACTGCACACACACACACACAGTACTACACACACAAGTACTACACACAAGTACTACACACAGGTACTGCACACACAGGTACTATACACACAAGTCTATACCACACAGTACTATACACACACAGTACTACACACAGTACACACACACACAGTAACTGCACACACAGGTACTGCATACAGGTACACACAAGACACACAAAGTACTGCACCACAGGTACACACACAAGTACTGCACACACAAGTACTACACACACAGGTACTACACACACAGGTACTGCACACACAGGTACTGCACACACAGGTACTAATACACACACAAGTACTATACACACACAGTACTATACACACACAAGTACTACACACACAGGTACTGCACACACAGGTACTACACACACAAGTACTACACACACAAGTACTATACACACACAAGTACTATACACACAAGTACTATACACACAGTACTACACACAGTACTAAGTACACCACACAAGTACACACACACAAGTACTATACACACAAAGTACTACACACAAGTACTACACACACATACAAGTACTGCACACACACACACACGGTACTATACACACAGTACTATACACACAGTACTACACACACACAAGTACTACACACACAAGTACTACACACACAGGTACTGCACACACAGGTACTATACACACAAGTACTACACACACAAGTACTATACACACACATACACACAGTACTATACACACACAGTACAAGTACACACACAGTATACTACACACACATACTACACACACTCTACTGCACACACAGTCTACACAGTACTATACACACAATACTACACACAGTACTACTACACACACAAGTACTACACACACACACAGTACTATACACACAAATACACTGTACTATACACACAAGTACTACACACACAATACACACACTACACAGTACTATACACACAAGTACTATACACACACAAGTACTACACACACAAGTACTACACACACAGGTACTACACACACAAGTACTATACACACACAAGTACTACACACACAAGTACTACACACACACAAGTACTACACACACAAGTACTAACACACACGGTACACAGTACTACACACACACTACACACACAGTACTATCACACACAAGTACTATACACACAAGTACTACACACACAAGTACTACACACATACACACAGTACTATACACACAAGTACTACACACAAGTACTCACACAGTACTACACACAGTACTACACACACAGTACTACACACACACAGTACTATACACACATACACACACACACAAGTACTGCACACACAGGTACTGCACACACAAGTACTACACACACAGGTACTACACACAAGTACTACACACACAAGTACTATACACACACAAGGTACTTACACACACAAGTACTACACACACAAGTACTATACACACAAGTACTACACACACAACAAGTACTGCACACACAGGTACTGCACACACAAGTACTACACACACAACACAAGTACTACACACACAAGTACTACACACACAGGTACTATACACACAAGTACTACACACACAGGTACTACACACACAAGTACTACACACAGGTACTATACACACACACACAAGTACTACACACAAGTACTATACACACACAAGTACTACACACACAAGTACTATACACACAGTACACACACAGGTACTACACACAAGTACTACACACACAAGGTACTGCACACACAGGTACTAACACACACAAGTACTATACACACAAGTACTACACACACAAGTACTACATACACACAAACTACATACTACACACACAGTACTACACACACACAGTACTACACACAAGTACTACACACAAGTACTACACACACAGTACTACACACACAGGTACTACACACACACTACTACACACAGTACTACACACACACAGTACTACACACACACAGTACTATACACACAGTACTACACACAAGTACTACTACACACACAAGTACTACACACACAGGTACTACACACACAAGTACTATACACACAGGTACTATACACACAAGTACTACACACACAGTACTACACACAAGTACACACACACATACTACACACACAAGTACTACACACACAGGTACTACACACACAGGTACTATACACACACAAGTACTACACACACAGGTACTACACACACAAGTACTACACACACAGGTACTACACATACACACAAGTACTACACACACACAGGTACTACTACACACACAGTACTACACACACAGGTACTACACACACATACACACAGTACTACACACACAGTACTATACACACAAGTACTATACACACAAGTACTATACACACAAGTACCATACACACACAAGTACTACACACACACAAGTACTACACACACACACACACAACACAAGTACTACACACACAAGTACTACACACACAGGTACTACACACACACATACTACACACACAGGTACTACACACACAAGTACTACACACACAGGTACTACACACACACAAGTACTACACACACAGGTACTATACACACAAGTACTACACACACAAGTACTACACACACAAGTACTATACACACAAGTACTATACACACAAGTACTACACACAAGTACTACACAACACACAGTACTATACACACAAGTACTATACACACACAAGTACTACACACACACAGTACTACACACACAAGTACTGCACACACAAGTACTACACACACAAGTACTACACACACATACACACACACAGTACTACACACACACACACACAAGTACTACTACACACAAGTACTACACACACAAAGTACTACTACACACACAGGTACTACACACACAGTACACACATACACACACAAGTACTATACACACAAGTACTATACACACACAAGTACTACACACACAAGTACTACACACACAAGTACTATACACACACAAGTACTATACACACAAGTACTACACACACACACAGTACTACTACACACAAACTACTACACACACACACACACAGTACTACACACACAAGTACTACACACACAACAGTACTACACACACAAGTACACACACACAAGGTACTGCACACACACAGTACTACACACACAGTACTACACACACACAAGTACTATACACACAAGTACTACACACACAAGTACTACACACACAAGTACTATACACACACAGTACTATACACACACAAGTACTACACACACAAACTACACACAAGTACTATACACACAAGTACTACACACACAGGTACTATACACACAAGTACTACACACACAGGTACTATACACACAAGTACTACACACACAAGTACTACACACACAGGTACTACACACACAAGTACTACACACACAAGTACTATACACACAAGTACTACACACACAAGTACTACACACACAAGGTACTATACACACACAAGTACTACACACACAGTACTACACACACACATACTACACACACAGTACTATACACACACAGTACTACTACACACACAGTACTACACACACAGTACTATACACACACAAGTACTACACACACACAGTACTACACACACAAGTACTACACACACAAGTACTACACACACAGGTACTGCACACACAGGTACTACACACACAGGTACTATACACACAGTACTACACACACAAGTACTACACACACAAGTACTACACACACAAGTACTACCAACAAACCCTCATGTTACACTTGGACCTTCCAGGTCTGTCCAGCTTCTTCCTCCACCAGCAGATCCACCCAAAGAACTGACATGTTAATACATACTTAATACTTTCTGTACATTAACATAAAAATCAAATCAAAAAGCTGAAGAATTTGTGAAAAAGTTACACAATGCAGCTTTAAATGGAATTACGGAAAAATGCTTTTACAAATTTTATGAATAAATTGTAGAATTTTGAAAATGTTTGTTTGTTTGTTTTTCAGCCAAAACTGACGATGTGAAAGTGTCAGAGAGGAGCAGTGTGACTCCTCCGTCCGACGCCGACGATCTGAAGAAGAACCGGAGCTCTGCCAACGTGCCCCTGAGCCAGACACTCACAGAGGCTCCGCCCGGCGCCCTCTCCTCCCGCGCCTCAAACTCCAGCTCCTCCTTCGGGTTCAAGAAGCCGGGCGCCCTGGTCACGGCCAGCGGAGCCACCATCACCAGCGGCTCTGCCACCCTGGGCAAACTGCCCAAGTCCAGCAGAGCTCTGACTGCAGGTGACCGACGCTCCAGGACCCGCCCGGGTCCCTCACCCTCACTCACCTCACAGACCTGCACTCTGTAGCGCCCCCTACAGTCACTCACACACAGAGACATTCACACTCACAGGTCACAGGTCACTGCAGTCGGGTCATGTGACTCTGGAGTCTGGTGAAAAAAGTCTCAACCAAGATTGTCCAAACTTTTTTCATCAAGGGCCACATATCTGAACACAGACGAAGCAGAGGCCGATCGAGGGCCACAGACCAGTGCTCAACTGATAATTGATCATTGAAATATGTGCATGTTTAACATGTTAGAATGAACCGTCTTTATTCACGTAAAGATTCTCAAAACCACAAACTAAATACTAAATATTGACTTTATCAAGGTAGATTTTCAACAAAAACCTTGCAATAAAAAGTAAAATTTTCATTGATGCAGGTAATTTGGGCCAATTCTCCTGGAAGCCTGAGGGCCAAGAAAAATCTGTCTGAGGGCCGCATTTGGCCCACGGACCATAGTTTGGACATGCCTGGTCTAAAGTCTAAACTTTGATAAAACCAGATTTCTGTCATAAATAAACATCAGATCAGATCAGACTCACACAAGAGTTTATGGACTAATAATAATCAGACGAGTTTTTCACGTAAACAGACCGGAGGATTTTCTTTTAGTCTGAGATTTGGAAATGAGCTCCGTGTTTCTCGTGCAGGTGCGGGTCTGAAGTCCGGACAGGAAGTGGGCGGTTCCCTGAGTCACCACGACGACACCTTCTTACCCATGAGCGCTCGGGGCACGCTGCAGTACCGCAGCCTGCCCAGGCCGGGGCGCTCCGGAGCCGCCGCCCGCAACGGCAACAGGTCGTCCACCAGCAGCATCGAGGCGGCGGCGCTCTCCGTCACCAACAAGAACAGCCCGCTCGGAAAACTGACCAACCAGACGGACCGCGAGAAGGGGGCGGAGCCTGCGACGGCGGCGACGGGGAGCGCGGGCGGGAGGCAGCAGGTGTCCTCGCCGACGCTGCGCAGGTGAGAGATCGAGACCCGACTCATGACGACGCACCGGGCTCAGGAGTTTCTTTTGTTAAAGCTGCACTCTGTAACTTTTCTGGAGGCTTCATCAAACACTTTTCTCCATGGAGATTCCGGAATGTTCCACAGTCGCCGCGTTTACATGAGAGATTTAACTCCGAATAAAAATAATGTCATTCTGCTTTAAAAAAGTCCATGGATTATTCAGAATTAAACTTCATTCCGGAGTAAATTTGTGGTTTTATTCAGAAAGACAAAATGAATTTATTCCTCGATCATGAAAACTCCCTCTCTCCCTCCTCTCACTCCTCTCTCTCCTCTCTCTCACTCCCTCTCTCCCTCCTCTCACTCCTCTCTCTCCCTCCTCTCACTCTCTCTCTCTCCTCTCCTCTCTCTCACTCTCTCTCTCCCTCTCTCCTCTCTCTCTCTCTCCTCTCTCTCTCACTCTCTCTCTCCTCTCCTCTCACTCCCTCTCTCCCTCCTCTCACTCCTCTCTCTCCCTCCTCTCTCACTCCTCTCTCTCCTCTCCTCTCACTCTCTCTCTCCTCTCTCTCTCTCACTCTCTCTCTCTCCTCTCACTCTCTCTCTCCCTCCTCTCACTCTCTCTCTCCCTCCTCTCACTCTCTCTCTCCCTCCTCTCACTCCCTCTCTCCCTCCTCTCACTCCCTCTCTCCCTCTCTATCCTTCCTTCTCTTCTCCCCTCTCTTTCTCTCCCTCTTTCCTTCTCTCTCCCTTTTCTCTTCTTCCCTCTCTATCCCTTCCTCCCTTTTTCTCTCTCCTTCCCTCTCTTCCTCCCTCTATCTTTTTCTCTCTCCCTCTCCTTCTATTTTCCTCTCTCCTTCCCTCTCTTCTTTCTTCTCTATCCCTCCCTCTTTCCCTCCCTCCCTCTTTCCTTCCTTCTCATCCTTCTCTCTCCCTCTCTTCTTCTCTCTCTCTCTCCCTGTTTCCTTCTCTCTCCCTTCTCTCTTCTTCCCTCTCTTCCTCCCTCTCTCCTTTTCTCTTCCTCCTTCCTTTCCTTAATTTAACCCCAAAAGTTCTCTCTCTCCTCTCCCTCGTTCCTCCTCTCTTTTTTCTCGTTTTTCTCTTTCTCCCTCTGACCTAATTTAACCCAAACATGAACCCTCTCTCTCTCTCTCTCTCTTTCTCTCTCTTCTCTCTCTCTTTCTCTCTTTCTCTCTTTCTCTCTTTCTCTCTCTCAACTGTACAAACTTGTTACACTTTCCTTCTCTCTTTCTTTCTCTCTCCTTTAATCTCACATGAGCCCTCTCCCTCTCTCTCTCTCTTTCTCTCTCTCTTTCTTTCTTTCTTTCTTTCTTTCCTAACCCCCTCCTCCTTTTAACTGTACAAACTTGTTAAACTTTTCTCTTTCTCTTTCTTTCTTTCTCTCTCTTGACTGTACAGACTTGTCACACTTTCCCCCTCTCTTTCTCTCCTCCGTTTCTTTCTCTCTTTTCTTTTTCTCTTTCTCTGTGTGTCCGTCGTTCGTGTCGGAGCAGGAGCCTCGTCCACGTTTCAGATTAAGTTTCACTCTTCATAATGAACCGTTGTTTCAAACCAGAACCAAAGAAACACAAAGAGGAGAAAAAACTCAACTCAACTAAACTCAAACTAAACTAAACTCTGTTCTTTAAACGACACGACGGGATTTTCCACGTTTAAACGACAGAACTTTCTTTTCTCTTCCCGCGTGTCGTTATGTGTCTGCGTGATCCTCAGGCAGGTTCCATAATCCTCGTTTCCATGGGGACGGAACAGCAGGACTCGGAGTGTTTCCGCAGATCAGCACCGACACTTCAAAACGCTCGGGAATAAAACTCTTTACGTTTTTCTGTTTCCAGTTGTGTGGATGTAATAAAACCAAACCTCTGCAGTTTGACACGTGTTTCTCTGGATTAGACTCGTGGGTTTGATGTTGTTTTTCACACTTTAGATCAGGCATGTCCAAACTATGGCCCGGGGGCCAAATGCGGCCCTCAGACAATTTTTTCTTGGCCTTCAGGCTTCTAGGAGAATTGGCCCAAATTAGCTTAAAAATTGAACTTTTTACTACCAGATTTTTGTGGAAAATCTACCTTGATAAAGCTGATATTTAATATTTAGTGTGTGGTTTTATCCCTCTCAGGCTCAAATTAAATTTTAGTAACAGGAAAAAATCTGATATTTGGGGAAAATGATCATATGGGGCAGTAATATACAATCCTGACTTTTTTTTTTGAGAGACCTTCACATCCAGTGAGTCTGGGATGTTTCAGATTTGCAGCATTGGTCTGGTGTGATAAATTAACACTGAAGACTGAAAATGATATGAACACTAACTTTATGTGTAAACCACTTTTCATAAGAATGAAAACATAAATCACAGTGTAACAGATTTACAGCGGCACAACAACATCACTTTTTAATGTGATTCTCCAAGAAACAATTTTTATCCTTTAAACAACAAAAGTACTTTGCACTTCTGGCAGGTCGTTTGTGTGTTGTTGTTCTCGCACAGTTTGCATCGTCCACGTTTATCAGCAGGGACGGGAAAAAAGGTTCCTGAGTAAAAAAAGCTCATAAAATATGGATTTGGAGTAAGTAGGTAATTAGCATTTAGCTGTTGCAAATCTGCAGCGTCTGCCTGGAGAGGGTTAAGGATCTTAGAATGAGCCATTAGTCTTTATTCATTTTAACATGTTAAATCTGAACATATTTTAATTATTCACAGTATTGAGCCCCAGTCGATCGGCCTCTGCTTCATCTGTGTTTAGAGATGTGGCCCTTGATGAAAAAAGTTTGGACACTCCTGCTTTAGATCTTAGTGATGTCAAATTCTAATTTATGTGAACGTGCGTCGTTCATTTGGACATTTGTGTTCTGCTCAAACAGGCTCCGACTAAACGAGCACAGATCCACAGGAATCCAGAACCAGCGGAATATAAAATAATAATATTTTAAATAAATCATGTCTCTAGAGTTAATCTGTGTGCGGCGGCAGCTCTGATACAGATTTGATGATCTCACAGACCAAATATTATTATATAAAGGGCCAAATTTGGCCCCCGGGCCTGAGTTTGACATATCTGATTCATGAGTCGGTTTCACTTGGTGGAAACCGTGTGACCTCACAGCGTTAGGATTCATTTGCTCGACAGTAGGATTGTTCTTTTTTTATTGAACCAATCGCTGCTGTTTGATCGTGACGTTTGTGATGCTCCAAATCCTGTAGGAAGAAGAACAATAATGTTCCAGCTTTAATTTCTTGATCTTGGGAATCGTTCTTCTCTGTCTCTTCTCTGATTGGCTGGTGCCTGAACTCGCACTTCCTGGGTTTTTGTAAACTGTCTGGTGTTTTCTGATTCGTTAGAGAGAAATGAAAGTGAGAGGAGGCACTAGGGGCACATGTTTGTGTTAGAGTCTCACATGTTTGTGTCTAGTGTTAAATATCCCGGTTATGAGAAACTGAAATACTGTAGCTGGTATATTCCTGTAGTATTCTTGAACACTGTGGCCTGTAGACGCAGTGTCCCGGTTGAGTACACGTGTGTCCAAAAGACAAACAAACAAACAGCTGTGGCAAGTTTGAAGAGACGTTTATGCAAATGAGTCATGTGGTTTTAAGTTTAGTTTGTGTAAAACGTAAACAAAAGTGACAAAGCTTCATTTTAATCTGAAACGGGCTGATGTGGCTCTAGAGTCGTTATGTTTATATGTCGTAAAGTTGAGTTTATTTATGCAGAAGATTTTAATGAATAATCTGCTCCAGTGTAAAACTCGTACAATGGTGTTTGGAAACGTCTGGTTTGATCTGAGCAGTGGATTGTGGGAAACCTCAGGAACCTCCCGAGTTTCCGACGCTGAAGGAGCTCGTGTTTGTTTGTATTTAAGATTGTGTTAATAAACCGGGATTCTCCATTTGATCATGTCCACGGGGATATTAGTCTCGAGTCTCGGTGTCTCAACTCGCACGTAAGCAGCATTCCGAATCCTGACATAACCCGGACATGGATAATACCCGGGATAC
This sequence comes from Boleophthalmus pectinirostris, assembly GCF_026225935.1. Lineage (NCBI taxonomy): Eukaryota > Metazoa > Chordata > Actinopteri > Gobiiformes > Gobiidae > Boleophthalmus > Boleophthalmus pectinirostris. The sequence continues at coordinate 43,836,664 of NW_026571140.1, forward strand.
TGATGTGCAGGGAAACACACTCAAAGTCCACATCCAGTCAAAATCTGCTGTGTCCACGTAAAGTTAAATCCAAACTAAAGACATGAACGTGAACCAAAACTCCGCCCACATCCTCCTCCTCGATCCCGGTAAAAGTGTCATTCCTCAAATCTGATGTATACGTCCAAAGTTGAGTCCGCGTAAAGTTTTCCATAAATCTCCGGTCATATACTTGTCTTTGTGCTTTGTTTTTGTGATTTTCAGGACTTTCTGTCAGTTTTTAGAGCTCGTCTTTTCCTAATTTTGTTCTAAATGATCTGTGTTTTTGTGTTTTTTTCCCGCAGATTGTTCGGAGGAAAGTCGAGTAAACAGGCTCCAGTGACGACGTCCGAAAATATGAAGAACTCTACAGTGATCTCCAACCCCCTGACCAGCGCCACGGACAGAGACCACGGAGACAGCGAACAGGTCCTCCTCTGACCCTCCTCTGACCCTCCTCTGACCCTCTCCTCCTCTGACCCTCTCCTCCTCTGACCTCTCCTCCTCTGACCCTCCTCTGACCCTCTCCTCCTCTGACCCTCCTCCTCTGACCCTCTCTCCTCTGACCCTCCTCCTCTGACCCTCTCCTGACCCTCCTCTCTGACCCTCCTCTCTCCTCCTCCCTGACCCTCTCTGACTCCTCTCTGACCCTCTCCTCCTCTGACCCTCTCCTCCTCTGACCTCCCTCCTCTGACCCTCTCCTCTCTCTGACCCTCTCTCCTCTGACCCTCTCCTCCTCTCCTGACCCTCTCTCCTCTGACCCTCTCTCCTCCTCTGACCCTCCTCCTCCTCTGACCCTCCTCCTCTGACCTCTCCTCCTCTGACCCTCTCCTCCTCTGACCCTCCTCCTCTGACCCTCTGACCCTCTCCTCCTCTGACCCTCTCCTCCTCTGACCCTCCCTCCTCTGACCCTCTCCTCCTCTGACCCTCTCCTCCTCTGACCCTCTCCTCCTCTGACCCTCCTCCTCTGACCCTCCTCTGACCCTCTCCTCCTCTGACCCTCTCCTCTCCTCTGACCCTCCTCCTCTGACCCTCTCCTCGACCCTCTCCTCCTCTGACCCTCTCCTCCTCTGACCCTCTCCTCCTCTGACCCTCTCCTCCTCTGACCCTCTCCTCCTCTCTGACCCTCCTCCTCTGACCCTCTCTCCTCTCCTCTGACCTCTCTCCTCCTCTGACCCTCCTCCTCTGACCCTCTCCTCCTCTCCCTGACCCTCTCCTCCTCTGACCCTCCTCTCCTCTCTGACCCTCTCCTCCTCTCTCTGACCCTCTCCTCCTCTGACCCTCTCCTCCTCTGACCCTCTCCTCTCCCTCTCCTGACCCTCCTCCTCCTCTGACCCTCCTCTGACCCTCTCCTCCTCTCCCTGACCCTCTCCTCCTCTCCTCTGACCCTCTCCTCCTCTGACCCTCTCTCCTCCTCTGACCCTCTCCTCCCTCTGACCCTCTCCTCCTCCTCTGACCCTCTCCTCCTCTGACCCTCCTCCTCTGACCCTCTCCTCCTCTGACCCTCTCCTCCTCTGACCCTCTCCTCCTCTGACCCTCTCCTCCTCTGACCCTCTCCTCCCTCCTCTGACCCTCTCCTCTGACCCTCTCCTCCTCTGACCCTCTCCTCCTCTGACCTTCTCCTCCTCTCTCCTCCTCTCTCTGACCCTCTCTCCTCCCTCTGACCTCTCCTCCTCTGACCCTCTCCTCCTCTGACCCTCTCCTCCTCTGACCCTCCTCTGACCCTCTCCTCCTCTGACCCTCTCCTCCTCTGACCCTCTCCTCCTCTGACCCTCTCCTCCTCTCCTCCTCTGACCCTCTCCTACCTCTCCTCTGACCCTCTCCTCTCTGACCCTCTCCTCCTCTGACCCTCTCCTCCTCTCTGACCCTCCTCCTCCTCCCTCTGACCCTCTCCTCCTCTCTGACCCTCTCCTCCTCCTCTGACCCTCTCCTCCTCTGACCCTCTCCTCCTCTGACCCTCTCCTCCTCTGACCCTCTCCTCCTCCTCTGAATCAGGTGTCTGAATCATATTTTGATCTGGTTTGTGCGCCTCTCCTTCGTGTTGGAGCAGGTCTGTGTCTGTGACTCAGCCTCACGCTCAGATCCGTTCCTCTCTCCTCATGTTTCAGGAATTTTGAAATCGTATTCCAAACGTTTTGTTCTGTTGGGTTTGATGAGATTAGATCAGTGGAGAAAACGGTCGACGCTCTGACCGATTTTCACTAAAACTTGTTTTTCTCAAGTACAGATTTTAAGGCTTAGTCACAATAACGAGCAAGAGTGATTCACCTGTTCGGGTGCTGACATTTCTTGGTCCGTGGAGGCCCGTTTGGTTCCTTAGAGGAGAGTTTTCATAAGAGTGGTGTAAGTGTGGCTTGTGGGTCCCATGAGACTTGTACGGGACACTGGGAGAAATCTGGGCAAAGTGGGTCATGTGAGTGTCGAGTGCGAGTGACACCTGCGTGACGTGTACTTGACCCAGACTTCCTCCGTAAGTGTGAGATACCTGCTTGATACGAGCTGCCGCCCGTAGGCCACTCGCAGGAAAAAATGTGCATGAACATTTCCTCCCTACGGACTCACCGGGCGTCTACGAGCTCGGAGTCTTGTACGGGCCACTTCTGAGCCCCGTACGAACTTGAGCCAAAAATCGACTGTGAACCGTGAACAAAAACCGACGTTAGCTGTAGAAATAAAGTGGATTTGGATTTTGGAGTTGGTTGTGGTAATACAGGAAGTTTTCTTTTAAAGGGCCCATCTGACGCAAAATGAACTTTTCAGATCTTTCTACCTTCTCAGAGTGATGTGTGGCCTTGTATTTGTCACTGAAGTGGTTTTTAGATTGATTTGGTGGTTTTTTAAACAAATTTCAGTGTATTTGTGCCTCCCTCCCACGTGACAACGAACTAAAGCTGCTACAACGACGATGACGCAGATTCACCTATGACGCACCCCCTCCCCTCCACCGCCTTCTCCAGTTTACACAATATAATAAGTTTATCTATTAGTGTTTATTAATACTTTACCAATCAGTAATGTTCAGCTGATGTGGACTCGGTGCTTGAGCTTCGTGCTCCTCAAAGTCCTCGTCCGATTCAGGGTCCAACACATGCGGCTGTATCTCCATGATGAATAAAAGTTTATTCCTGCCGCTATCAGCGTCACGTCTGTCTCCCCCTCCCTCCCTCAGACGGCGGAGGAAGGGCGGCTCACTCGTCGCCTACGTCACGTTTGGAGGGCGGAGCCTGTGCTTTCTCAGGACGGGCGGGGGGAGGAGCAATAGTCGGACTTTCATAGTTCCAAATTGTGCTTGTGTAGGCGAGTTTCAGCTGACGTCATTGTTATTAAAAGCCGGCGTTGCTGCTGGGAAATATTTTGGTCGGAGGCAAGAAACACGGTAGCGTCAAACACAGTGTGTAACCTCGCGTATTTATCCCTGATAATGTTAAACTCCTGCTGCATTATCGGACGCACAAATAGAAACACGGAAGAAGGAAAATGTCTTTTTCATATTCTGAGTGAAAAGAACCACTAACGGTGAATTAAACGACTTTCAAACATCCGCAGAGCAAACGTAGAAGATCCTAACAAACCTGGACTCAACAAGTTCAACAACACATCCAGACTCTTGGAGGTTTTCATCTTTTCTGCTGTGAACGGCCCAGGAGTTTCCACCAAGTCATTGTGGATGTCGCCCAAGTGAATATTTGTCCAGGTAGTTGGAGATTCTGACCAGAAGTTTGGTTTGGTCCAGACTCTGTCGGGGTTGAAAAGGGTGATTTGTCGTCCGTCGATGTTTATGACCAATTTGTGGTCACATGGTCTTGGGTCGTCTGCTGTTAGACTGGATAAATAACCGGGATCAATACCCTTTACGTGCTTTTCTCACTCCGTCCGTCATGTTCAATTAGTGTTTCTTGCCGCCGAACAAAATAATTCCCAGCATGAAACGCACGCTTTGGTCAACAATGAAACTCATCTATATGTGCAGAAGATACAATGTGAAGAGTTATTTTATATGAGATGGACATTTAAAGCGTAAAACCTCAGGACACACGTGGATCTTCTAACGTCTTGTTTTCTCTCCAGGCGTCGACCCCGGGCTCGGTGTACTCCTCCGGGCCGTCGGGCAGTTTGACCTGGGGCGCCTCCGCAAACACCTCCAGAGACGGGACCCTGAGCTCCGGGTACGGCCCCAGCAGAGACGGGACCCTGAGCTCCACGGGCCCCAGCAGAGACGGGACCCTGAGCTCCACGGGCCCCAGCAGAGACGGGACCCTCGGCTCCACGGGCCCCGGCAGAGAGGGCCCGGCGGGGGCGGGCGGGTCGGGGAGCGGCGGGTTCCCCTCCGTCAGCAGCATGCACACCAGCAGCGAGTCCATAGACGTGAGCGGCGCCCCCTACCAGCGCGACGAGCCGCCTGCCCTGGGGCGGACGGGCAGCGCCAAGGCCGGCGTGTCCGACAGGTGAGGGGCACCCGTCTCTGCGTCCCACCCGTCCTCCAGGGTCTCCGGGTTAAACCTGTCAGGACCAGCGAGATCTGAGCCAGGACCACAGACGGAACCTTTTCCAGATCTGGTTTAGTCTCTTTTTCAGTCCTGGTTTTGTCCTGGTTTAGTCCTGGTTTAGTCCTGGTTTAGACCTGGTTTAGTCCTGGTTTAGTCCTGGTTTAGTCCTCTTGTAGTCCTGGTTTAGTCCTGGTTTAGTCCTCCAGTAGTCCTGGTTTAGTCCTGGTTTAGTCCTGGTTTAGACCTGGTTTAGTCCTGGTTTAGTCCTGGTTTAGTCCTCTGTAGTTTAGTCTGAGTAGTCCTCCAGGTTAGTCCTGGTTAGTCTGTCTGTACATTTCTTTTTCTTAACTCTCTTTCTCTCTGGCCTCAGACCTCTTGTAGTCCTGGTTTAGTTCTGGTTTAGTCCTCCAGTAGTCCTGGTTTAGTCCTCTTGTAGTCCTGGTTTAGTCCTCCAGTAGTCCTGTTATTGTCTGGGTTTAGTTCTGGTGTAGTTCTGTCTTCTCTTGTACATTTCTTTTTCCTGACTCTCTCTTTCTCTCTCTGTTCTCAGACCTCTTGTAGTCCTGGTTTAGTTCTGGTTTAGTCCTCCAGTAGTCCTGGTTTAGTCCTGGTTTAGTTCTGGTCCTGGTTTAGTCCTCTTGTAGTCCTGGTTTAGTCCTGGTTTAGTCCTCCAGTAGTCCTGTATTGTCTGGTTTAGTTCTGGTGTAGTTCTGTCTTCTCTTGTACATTTCTTTTTCTGACTCTCTTTTCTCTCTCTGTTCTCAGACCTCTTGTAGTCCTGGTTTAGTTCCTGGTTTAGTCCTCCAGTAGTCCTGGTTTAGTCCTTGGTTTAGTCTGGTTTAGTCCTGGTTAGTCCTAGTCCTTTAGTCCTTTTAGAGTCCTGTCTGGTTTAGTTCTGGTCTTTTCTTTTCCTGTTCTCTTCTCTGTTCTAGTCTGGTTTAGTTCTGGTTTAGTCCTTAGTCTTTAGTTCTGGTGTCTCTTTTCTACTCTCTTTCTCTCTCTGTCCAGACCTCTTGTAGTCCTGGTTTCCTCTTTTAGTCCTGGTCTTAGTCCTGGTTTTTAGTCCTGGTTGGTTTAGTCCTGGTTTAGTCCTGGTTTAGTCCTTTAGTAGTCCTGGTCTAGTAGTCCTGGTTTAGTCCTGTAGTCCTGGTTTAGTCTTTAGTCCTGGTTAGTCTGGTTTAGACCTGGTTTAGTCCTGGTCTAGTCTCTTAGTCTGGTTTAGTCCTGGTTTAGTCCTGGTTTAGTCTGGTTTAGTCTGGTTTAGTCCTGGTTTAGTCCTGGTCTTTTAGTCCTCTGGTTTAGTCCTGGTTTAAGTCCTGGTTTAGTCTGTTTAGTCTGGTTTAGTCTTTTAGTCTGGCTGGTTCTTTAGTCCTCTAGTTCTTTTAGTCTGGTTTTTGTCCTCTCTTTTAGTCCTGGTCTGGTTTAGTCCTCTCTATCCTGTTAGTCCTTTTAGTCCTGAGTCCTGGTAGTCCTGGTTTAGTCCTGGTTTTCTGGAGTCCTGGTTTAGTTCTGGTTTAGTCTGGTTTAGTCCTGGTTAGTCCTGGTTTAGGTTCCTGGTTTAGTCTCTGGTTTAGTCCTCTTTTAGTCCCTGGTTTAGTCCTGGTTTAGTCCTGGTTTAGTCCTGTTTAGTAGTCTGGTTGTCCTGGTTTAGTCCTGGTCTAGTCCTGGTTAGTCCTGGTTTGTCCTGGTTTAGTCCTGGTTTAGTCCTAGTCTGGTTTAGTCTGGTTTAGTCCTGGTTTAGTCTGGTTAGTCCTGGTTTAGTCCTGGTTTAGTCCTGGTTTAGTCTGTTTAGTTGGTTAGTCCTGGTTAGTCCTGGTCCTGGTTAGTCCTGGTTAGTCCTGTTTAGTTTTAGTCCTGGTTTAGTCCTGGTCTAGTCCTGGTTAGTCCTGTCCTGGTTAGTAGTCCTGGTTTAGTCCTGGTTTAGTCCTGGTTTCCTGGTTTAGTCCTGGTTAGTCCTGGTTAGTCCTGGTTTAGTCTGGTTTAGTCTGGTTAGTCTGGTTTAGTCCTGGTTAGTCCTGTTTAGTTCCTGGTTTAGTCCTGGTTTCCTGTTTAGTCCTGGTTTAGTCCTGTTAGTCCTGGTTTAGGTTTAGTCTGGTTTAGTCCTGAGTCCTGGTTTAGTCCTGGTTTAGTCCTGGTTAGTCCTGGTTTAGTCCTGGTTTAGTCCTGTTAGTCCTGTTTAGTCCTGGTTAGTCCTGGTCCTTTTAGTCCTGGTTTAGTCTAGTCCTGGTTTAGTCCTGGTTTAGTCCTGTTTAGTCCTGTTTAGTCCTGGTTTAGTCCTGGTTAGTCCTGGTTAGTCCTGGTTAGTCCTGGTTTAGTCCTGGTTTAGTCCTGGTTAGTCCTGGTTTTAGTCCTGGTTAGTAGTCCTGTTAGTCCTGGTTTAGTCCTGGTTTAGTCCTAGTCCTGGTTTAGTCCTGGTTTAGTCCTGGTTTAGTCCTGGTTTAGTCCTGGTTTAGTCCTGGTCTGGTAGTCCTGGTTTAGTCCTGGTTTAGTCCTGGTTTAGTCCTGTTTAGTCCTGGTCTAGTCCTGGTTGGTTTTAGTCCTGGTTTAGTCCTGGTTTAGTCCTGGTTTAGTTCCTGGTTAGTCCTGGTTTAGTCCTGGTTTAGTCCTGGTCCTAGTCCTGGTTTAGTCCTGGTTAGTCCTGGTTTAGTCCTGGTCTAGTCCTGGTTTAGTCCTGGTTTAGTCCTGGTTTAGTCCTGGTTTAGTCCTGGTTTAGTCCTGGTTTAGTCCTGGTTTAGTCCTGGTTTAGTCCTGGTTTAGTCCTGGTTTAGTCCTCCTGTAGTCCTGTCTTTTCTCTTGTTCTTCTCTTTTTCCTGACTCTCTTTTTCTCTCGTTCTCTTTTCCTTTTTCTCTCTCTTCTTCAGTCGTCTGCCGTCTCCTTCGGCTTCTCCTCTTTTCTCTCGAAACACGTTGCCGCGGAAACAGGAAAGGTAAAAACTGTGGCTTTGGTCCGAACGCAGACGCCGCCGCACGGAGCTGTTTGTTCTGGATTCAGTGTTGAAGCAAAACTATTATTAAACATTTATTTTAATAAGAAAAGAAGAGAAAACATGCAAATTTTTCAATAAATATTTAGTTTGACCCACGACTTAATCCAGTTTTTAATTTTGGCCTCTGTGAGTTTGAGTTTGAAGCTCCTGTTTTAATACATTTACATTTTAGAACAGTGTTGATCTTATATTTTACACTTTCAAAAAGCTTTACGACACATTTATTCTCAAATACCTGAACCTATTTGAGAATAAATGATTATTAGACTGATCCACCTGTTCAATAGTACATTTATTTGAGAGTCTCTTGGATCTTTGTTTTCACTAAATCTAGATCAATGTAGATTTTGTGCGACTCTCTCCACTCTCGTCTGATCCGACAGAACCAAACTTTTGCGATACGATTCTGAAATCCTTAGAAAAACTGAAACCTGTTGAATATTTATTTCACGTTAGTCTGAAGCGGCGTCTGTGCTTCGCTCGTGCTGCGTTCACTGTCTCTTTGGCGTGTGGGGGAAATGGATGTTTGAGAGTTTATTGATGGTTTATCGGTGTCTGTGGTCTGTGCTCCGTCTGTGCTGCGTCTGTGCTCCGTCTGTGCTGCGTCTGTGCTCCGTCAGGACACGCAAATCCTCGACTCTCTCTCTCTCTCTCTGCACATTCTTAAAGCTCCCCTGTGTAACTTTTCTGAGCCGCTTGTCTCCGTGGAGATGTGTTACTGCTTTGCCTGGTTATGTTCCGCACTGTGGCATTGTGCTCACCAAAGCTTAAAGAGAGAAAGACTGCGTGTTTTTTTTTTTTCAAGGTATTTTCGATTTTTGATAATTAATTAAATGTAGAATAATCATCTTTAATGCCGTACTGTGGAACATTTCAGGCAAAGCAATAAGAAAAGTTACATAATCCATCTTTAAAATAAAATATAGAACAGTTACCTTCAGTTTGGTGTATTTTGTTGTGGATCTTCAGTTGGTTTTGTGCATGTTTGAAGGTTTCATTTGTTCTTTGTTTTTATAGTTTTTGTTTTGTTTGTTTTTTTGTGTTTACATTGTTTATTCTCAGTTCATTACGCGGCGGTCGAAACACACTGCCAAAGAAAACACTCAGGTACTGGCTCCCCCTGCTGGTCACTGTGCTCCAGTCACTCTGTGTCTGTGTGTGTGTATGTGTCTGTGTGTGTGTCTGTGTGTGTGTGTGTGTGTGTCTGTGTGTGTGTGTGTGTGTGTGTCTGTGTGTGTGTGTGTGTGTGTGTGTGTGTCTGTGTGTGTGTGTGTATGTGTGCTGTGTGTGTGTGTGTGTGTGTGTGTCTGTGTGTGTGTGTGTGTGTGTGTGTGTGTGTGTATGTGTCTGTGTGTGTGTGTGTGTGTGTGTGTGTGTGTGTGTGTGTGTGTGTGTGTGTGTGTCTGTGTGTGTGTGTGTGTCTGTGTGTGTGTCTGTGTGTGTGTGTGTGTGTGTGTGTGTGTGTGTGTGTGTCTGTGTGTGTGTGTGTGTGTGTGTGTGTGTGTCTGTGTGTGTGTGTGTCTGTGTGTGTGTGTGTCTGTGTGTGTGTGTGTGTGTGTGTGTGTGTGTGTGTGTGTGTGTGTGTGTGTGTGTGTGTGTGTGTGTGTGTGTGTGTGTGTGTGTGTGTGTGTGTGTGTGTGTGTGTGTGTGTGTGTGTGTGTGTGTGTGTCTGTGTGTATGTGTGTGTGTGTGTGTGTGTGTCTGTCTGTGTGTGTGTGTGTGTGTATGTGTGTGTCTGTGTATGTGTGTGTGTATGTGTGTGTGTCTGTGTGTGTGTGTGTGTGTGTGTGTGTGTCTGTGTGTGTGTCTGTGTGTGTGTGTGTGTGTGTGTGTCTGTGTATGTGTGTGTGTGTGTGTGTGTGTGTGTGTGTGTGTGTGTGTCTGTGTGTGTGTGTGTGTGTGTGTGTGTCTGTGTATGTGTGTGTGTGTGTGTGTGTGTGTGTGTGTGTGTGTGTGCTGTGTGTGTGTGTGTGTGTGTGTGTGTCTGTGTGTGTGTGTGTGTGTGTGTGTGTGTGTGTGTGTGTGTGTGTGTGTGTGTCTGTGTGTGTGTCTGTGTGTGTGTGTGTGTGTGTGTGTGTGTGTGTGTATGTGTGTGTGTGTGTGTGTGTGTGTGTGTGTGTGTGTGTGTGTGTGTCTGTGTGTGTATGTGTGTGTGTGTGTCTGTGTCTGTTTTTGACACTGCAAAAAATAATCAGCTTCAAATCAATATTTTAAAATTTTTATGAAATGATTATTATTAAATTACTACTAAATTAAGAAAAAAATTACTTAATTATTCTAATTTCCGAACTTTTTTTTTTTTTTTTTTTTGCAGCACACTAGACCAGGACTAGACCAGAACTGAACTAGGACTAAATCAGGACTAAACTCGTGTGACAAACCCCCGACTTTTACCAGTGTGAGAACCATGTGGAAACAAGTTTAAACGAGGTCGAAAACAAAAAAATCAAAACAACTTAAATATTCTGAGTGATTCATGATTGTATTTTTTGCAGTGAATCTTTTTGGCTTCTGTGGCTCTGTGATTCTGTGATTTTTATGATTCTGTGATTTTTATGATTCTGTGATTTTGTGTTTTTAAATGTCGATCCTGCGTCTGATTCAAGCTCAACTCGCTCAACTAAGCCTGAGTTTTTTTAATTTATTTAAATCTGGGGGAAATTATAATTGTGAATGTTTTTACAGTGTCGTTCTGTTGTGTGTGTGGTCTGAGTCCTGACGCGTGATTGGTCCGTTCCGCAGGTATGGCCCCGCCCCTCAGCTCAGAGGCCCAGACGAGGCGCGCGATTGGCTGAGGTCTCACTCCGTCAGCGGACTCCAGGACTCTGTGGGCTCCTCCCCCTTTTCCCCTGGGTCCAGCCTCACCTCCCCCACAGGGACCAGGTTCAACTTCAGTAAGACCAGGACTAAACCAGGACTAGACCAGGACTAGACCAGGACTAAACCAGGACTAAACCAGGACTAGACCAGGACTAAACCAGGACTAGACCAGGACTAGACCAGGACTAAACAGGACTAACCAGGACTAAACCAGGACTAACCAGGACTAGACCAGGACTAAACCAGGACTAGACCAGGACTAAACCAGGACTAGACCAGGACTAGACCAGGACTAAACCAGGACTAAACCAGGACTAGACCAGACAGGACTAGGACCAGGACTAGACCAGGACTAAACCAGGACTAGACCAGGACTAGACCAGGACTAAACCAGGACTAGGACTAACCAGGACTAGACCAGGACTAGGACCAGGACTAAACCAGGACTAAACCAGGACTAAACCAGGACCCAGGACTAGACCAGGACTAGACCAGGACTAGGGACTAAACCAGGACTAAACCAGGACTAACCAGGACTAGGACTAGACCAGGACTAAACCAGGACTAGACCAGGACTAAACCAGGACTAAACCAGGACTAGACCAGGACTAGGACTAGGACTAGACCAGGACTAACCAGGACTAGACCAGGACTAAACCAGGACTAGACCAGGACTAACCAGGACCAGGACTAAACCAGGACTAGACCAGGACTAAACCAGACCAGGACTAGACCAGGACTAAACCGACCAGGACTAACCAGGACTAGACAGGACTAAACCAGGACTAGACCAGGACTAAACAGACTAGACCAGGACTAAACCAGACTAGACAGGACTAACCACCAGGACTAACCAGGACTAGGACTAGACCAGGACTAAACCCAGGACTAGACCAGGACTAAACCAGGACTAAACCAGGACTAGACCAGGACTAGACCAGGACCCAGGACTAGACCCAGGACTAGACCACCAGGACTAAACCAGGACTAACCAGGACTAACCAGGACTAGACCCAGGACTAGACCAGGACTAAAGGACCAGGACTAGACCAGGACTAGACCAGGACTAAACCAGGACTAACCACCAGGACTAAACCAGGACTAAACCAGGACTAACCAGGACTAGGACTAAACCAGGACTAAACCGGACTAGAACCAGGACTAGGACTAACCAGGACTAGACCAGGACTAGGACTAGACCAGGACTAAACCAGGACTAACCCAGGACTAACCCAGGACTAGACCAGGACTAGACCAGGACTAAACCAGGACTAAACCAGGACTAAACCAGGACTAAAGGACCAGGACTAGACCAGGACTAAACCAGGACTAACCAGGACTAGGACTAGGACAAACCAGGACTAGACCAGGACTAGACCAGGACTAACCAGGACCAGGACTAAAACCAGGACTAGGACTAGACAGGACTAAACCAGGACTAACCAGGACCCAGGACTAGACCAGGACTAAACTAAACCAGGACTAAACCAGGACTAGAACCAGGACTAAACCAGGACTAGACCACCAGGACTAAACCAGGACTAACCAGGACTAGGACTACCAGGACTAAACCAGGACTAAACCAGGACTAGACCAGACTAAACCAGGACTAACAGGACTAAACCAGGACTAAACCAGGACTAAACCAGGACTAGGACCAGGACTAAACCAGGACTAAACCAGGACTAGACCAGGACTAGGACTAGACTAGACAGGACTAGACCAGGACTAAACCAGGACTAAACCAGGACTAAACCAGGACTAAACCAGGACTAGACCAGGACTAGACCAGGACTAAACCAGGACTAGACAGGACCCAGGACTACTAGACCAGGACTAAACCAGGACTAGACTAAACAGGACTAGACCAGGACTAGACCAGGACTAAACCAGGACTGAAAGGACCAGGACTAAACCAGGACTAAACCAGGACTAGACCAGGACTAGACCAGGACTAGACCAGGACTAAAAACCAGGACTAAACCAGGACTAAACCAGGACTAAACCAGGACTAAACCAGGACTAAACCAGGTCTAAACCAGGACTAAAACCAGGACTAGACCAGGACTAAACTAGGACTAGACTAGGACTGAACCAGGCCTAAACTAGGACTAAACCAGGACTAAACCAGGTCTAAACCAGGCCTAAACTAGGACTAAACCAGAACTAAACCAGGACTAAACCAGGTCTAAACCAGGCCTAAACCAGGACTAAACCAGGACTAAATCAGGTCTAAACCAGGCCTAAACCAGGACTAAACCAGGACTAAACCAGGACTAAACCAGGACTAAACCAGGACTAAACCAGTCTAAACCAGGACTAAGCTAGGACTAGACCAGGTCTAAACCAGGACTAGTCCAGGACTAAACCAGGTCTAAACCAGGACTAAACCAGGACTAAACCAGGCCTAAACCAGGACTAAACCAGGACTAAACCAGGACTAGACCAGGAATAAACCAGGACTAGACCAGGACTGAACCAGGCCTAAACCAGGACTAGACCAGGACTAAACCAGGTCTAAACCAGGACTAGTCCAGGACTAAACCAGGACTAAACCAGGACTAGTCCAGGACTAAACCAGGACTAAACCAGGACTAAACCAGGTCTAAACCAGGACTAAACCAGGCCTAAACCAGGACTAGACCAGGACTAGACCAGGAATAAACCAGGACTAGACCAGGACTGAACCAGGCCTAAACCAGGACTAGACCAGGACTAAACCAGGTCTAAACCAGGACTAGTCCAGGACTAAACCAGGACTAAACCAGGACTAGTCCAGGACTAAACAGGACTAAACCAGGACTAAACCAGGACTAAACCAGGTCTAAACCAGGACTGAACCAGGCCTAAACCAGACTAGACCAGGACTAAACCAGGCCTAAACCAGGTAACAGGACTAAACCAGGTAAACCAGTAAACCAGGACTAAACAGAAACCAGGACTAGTCCAGGACTAAACCAGGACTAAACCAGGTCTAAACCAGGACTAAACCAGGCCTAAACCAGGTCTAAACCAGGACTAAACCAGGTCTAAACCAGGCCTAAACCAGGACTAAACCAGGACTAAACCAGGACTAATCTCTTGTGTCTTGGTTGTTGCAGCCTCTAGTCCCACCTCTGCCGCTCACATGACCCTGGCGGGTCTCAGGACCAACAGTCTGACCCAGGACTGTCTGGACCAGTCCGAGTCCAGGCTCCGGACGTCCTGCATGTCCCTGGACGACAAGACCCGGACCATGAGCCGCTCCGGATCCTTCAGGGACGGTTTCGAGGAAGGTGAGACCAGAACCTCAACACACAGAACAGACGTGGGCCGCAAAATTATGATGCTCTGTTCCACCTTGTGATGTCATCGTGTGGTGATACAGGAAGTGCTCCACTGTGTTTTTAAACTCCACACACCTTCACTGGAATCATCTGGATCATTTCAGACCTGGAACTTGAAAACTAAAAAAAATAAATAAATAAAGCAGGACTAAAGTAGACCAGAACCAGGACTAAACTAGGACTAAACCCGGACTAAAAGAAGGTCCAAACCAGGTCCAAATAAGTTCTAAACCAGGACTAAAGCAGGACCAAAACAGGACTAAACCTGGAGTAAACAAGGTCCAAACCACAAATAAACCAGGTCTAAATTAGGTCCAAATCAGGACTGAAGCAGGACTCAACCAGGTCTAAAGCAGGACTAAACCCGGACTAAACCAGAACTGAAACAGGACTTAACAAGGACTGAACCAGGACTAAACCAGGACTAAAGCAGGTCTAAATTTGGTACAAACCAGGACTAAACTAGGACTAAATCAGGACAAAACCAGGACTGAACCAAGGGTAAAACCAGGATTAAACCAGAACTAAACCAGGACTAAACCAGAACTAAACCAGCACTGAACCAGGAGTAAAACCAGGTTTAAACCAGAACTAAACCAGGACTAAACCAGGACTAGACCAGGACTGAACCAGGTCTAAAACCAGGTTAAAACCAGGACTAAACCAGGTCTAAACCAGGACTAGACCAGGACTAGACCAGGACTAGACCAAGACTAAGGACTACAGGACTAAACCAGGTCTAAAACCAGGTGTAAACCAGGACTAGACCAGGACTAAACCAGGACTGAACCAGGACTAAATCAGAACTAAACCAGGACTGAACCAGGTCATTACAGCCCTTCTCATGTGACTGGAGCTGTAATCCGGCTCTGTGTGTGTGTGTGTGTGTGTGTGTGTGTGTATAGTGTGTGTGTGTGTAGTGTGTGTGTATGTGTGTGTGTATATAGTGTGTGTGTGTGTGTGTGTGTGTGTGTGTGTGTGTGTATAGTGTGTGTGTGTGTGTGTGTGTGTGTATAGTGTGTGTGTGTGTATAGTGTGTGTGTGTGTGTGTGTGTGTGTGTGTGTGTGTGTGTGTGTGTGTGTGTGTGTGTGTGTGTGTGTGTGTGTGTGTGTGTGTGTGTGTGTGTGTGTGTGTGTGTGTGTGTGGTGTGTGTGTGTGTGTGTGTGTGTGTGTGTGTGTGTTGTGTGTGTGTGTGTGTGTGTATAGTGTGTGTGTGTGTGTGTGTGTGTGTGTGTGTGTGGTGTGTGTGTGTAGTGTGTGTTGTGTGTGTATATGTGTGTGTGTGTGTGTGTGTGTGGTGTGTATAGTGTGTGTGTGTGTGTGTGTGTGTGTGTGTGTGTGTGTGTGTGTGTGTGTGTGTGTGTGTGTGTGTGTGTGTGTGTGTGTGTGTGTGTGTTGTGTGTGTTGTGTGTGTGTGTGTGTGTGTGTGTGTGTGTGTGTGTGTGTGTGTGTGTGTGTGTGTGTATAGTGTGTGTGTGTGTGTGTGTGTGTGTGTGTGTGTGTGTAGTGTGTGTGTGTGTGTGTGTGTGTGTGTGTGTAATAGTGTGTGTGTGTGTGTGTGTGTGTGTGTGTGTGTGTAGTGTGTGTGTGTGTGTGTGTGTGTGTGTGTGTGTGTGTGTGTGTGTGTGTGTGTTGTGTGTGTGTGTGTAGTGTGTGTGTGTGTGTGTGTGTATAGTGTGTGTGTGTGTGTGTGTGTGTGTATAGTGTGTGTGTGTGTGTGTGTGTGTGTGTGTGTGTGTGTGTGTGTGTGTGTGTGTGTGTGTGTGTGTGTAGTGTGTGTGTAGTGTGTGTGTGTGTGTGTGTGTGTGTGTGTGTGTGTGTGTGTGTGTGTGTGTGTGTGTGTGTGTGTGTGTGTGTGTGTGTGTGTGTGTGT
>NW_026571140.1:43852675-43855175 GCF_026225935.1 Boleophthalmus pectinirostris
ATTTAGTCCTGGTTTGGTCCTGGTTTAGACCTGGTTTAGACCTGGTTTAGTCCTGGTTTGGTCCTGGTTTAGACCTGGTTTAGACCTGGTTTAGTCCTGGTTTGGTCCTGATTTAGACCTGGTTTAGACCTGGTTTGGTCTTGTTTGTCCATGTTGTTTTAAACTCTGCATCTCTGGCTCAAAATATGAACAAACTACAACTTTATGTTTCAACTTTAAAAGAAAATAAAAATAAAAATACAAAAATGTAGTTTTGGTGAAAGTAAACTTCACTTCATAGCTACAAATAAAACATAAAAATTAGAATATATTGTCAAGAAAAGTAAAATTATTCAGATTTACTGTGATAAAAATTTTTTTTAAGATATTTGTTGAATTTTTCTTTATTTAATATTCTTTTTTTGTTTTTCCAGATCCGTAAACTTCGCCGGGAGCTCGACGCGTCGCAGGAGAAAGTTTCGGCTCTGACCACTCAGCTCAGCGCCAACGTACGAACAATTATACAAACACAATATTTAAAGCTGCACCGTGTCACTTTTCTGGTGGAGATGTTGTTGCTTTGTCTGGAATGTTTCACAGTGTGGCATTAAACCTTTTTATCTCCATGGAGACCAAACCAGACCAAGTTCAGGCTTGAAAATGTCTCACCTTTCGGCAAAATTTGGCTGAAAGGTGATTAAAGAAAAATATATATATCAAAATGTTTATGTTACGGTGTGGGCAGAGCAGGTCTACAGAGACATGTGGCTGAAGTTCTCGATCTCGGTCTCGAACCTCAGACGTCTCGGTCTTGACCTTTAAAACTCTCGGTCTTGTCTCAGTCTCGATCCTCAGAAGTTTCAGTCTCGATCCTCAGATGTTTTGGTCTTGAACCTCAGAAGTCTCGGACTCGAACCTCAGAAGTGTCGGTCTTGAACCTCAGAAGTGTCGGTCTTGAACCTCAGAAGTCTCGGACTCGAACCTCGGAAGTCTCGGTCTTGAACCTCAGAAGTCTCGGACTCGAACCTCAGAAGTCTCGGTCTTGAACCTCAGAAGTCTCGGACTCGAACCTCAGAAGTCTCGGTCTTGAACCTCGGAAGTCTCGGACTCGAACCTCGGAAGTCTCGGTCTTGAACCTCAGAAGTCTCGGACTCGAACCTCAGAAGTCTCGGACTCGAACCTCAGAAGTGTCGGTCTTGAACCTCAGAAGTCTCGGACTCGAACCTCAGAAGTCTCGGACTCGAACCTCAGAAGTCTCGGTCTTGAACCTCAGAAGTCTCGGACTCGAACCTCAGAAGTCTCGGTCTTGAACCTCAGAAGTCTCGGTCTCGAACCTCAGAAGTCTCGGTCTTGAACCTCAGAAGTCTCGGACTCGAACCTCAGAAGTCTCGGTCTTGAACCTCAGAAGTCTCGACTCGAACCTCAGAAGTCTCGGTCTTGAACCTCAGAAGTCTCGGTCTTGAACCTCAGAAGTGTCGGTCTTGAACCTCAGAAGTGTCGGTGAACCTCAGAAGTGTCGGTCTTGAACCTCAGAAGTCTCGGTCTTGAACCTCAGAAGTGTCGGTCTTGAACCTCAGAAGTCTCGGTCTTGAACCTCAGAAGTGTCGGTCTTGAACCTCAGAAGTCTCGGTCTTGAACCTCAGAAGTGTCGGTCTTGAACCTCAGAAGTCTCGGACTCGAACCTCAGAAGTCTCGGTCTTGTCCTGATCTCGACCTTTAAAAGTCTCAGTTTTATGTCAGTCTCGTTCCTCAGAGGTCTTGGTCTTGTCTTGGTCTTGTCTTGGTCTTGGGACCCTGTGGTCTTGGTCTTGTCTTGGTCTTGTCTTGGTCTTGGGACCCTGTGGTCTTGGTCTTGTCTTGGTCTTGGGACCCTGTGGTCTTGGTCTTGTCTTGGTCTTGTCTTGGTCTTGGACTGGTCTTGGTCTTGTCTTGGTCTTGGGACCCTGTGGTCTTGTCTTGGTCTTGGTCTTGTCTTGGTCTTGTCTTGGTCTTGTCTTGGTCTTGGGACCCTGTGGTCTTGGTCTTGTCTTGGTCTTGTCTTGGTCTTGTCTTGGTCTTGTCTTGGTCTTGGGACCCTGTGGTCTTGGACTGGTCTTGGTCTTGGTCTTGGTCTTGGTCTTGGTTGGTCTTGTCTTGGTCTTGGTCTTGTCTTGGTCTTGTCTTGGACTGGGGACCCTGTGGTCTTGGACTGGTCTTGGACTGGTCTTGGTCTCGGTCTCGGTCTTGCCTGCAGCACTAGTGCAGACACTGGTGAATCTGTTCTTTTTAAGACGCAGGACTTCGCAGGAGCAGCGGCTCTAGAAAACAGCAAGTTCCAGGTCAGATCTGTGGAGAGGCGACCCGGCTCACAGTCACAATGTCAGTTTTTTGAGGTGTTTTTGAGCCGTAAAAAACACTTGTAACTGGATAAATGTGCAAGGTAGAGATGTTTAAAGTCACACTGTGGAACATTCCAAGCAGAGCAGTGACGTCTCCATGGAAACGGGGCTTAAAAACAGAAACAAACACAGATAAAGTTGTG
>NW_026571140.1:43860175-43872675 GCF_026225935.1 Boleophthalmus pectinirostris
AGAGAAAAGGCGAGAGAAAGAGGAGAAAGAAGAGAGAGAGAGAAGAGAGGGACACGGGAGAGAGAAGAGAGAGAGAGAAACAGAAGAGAGAATCAGAAGAGACAGACGAGAGCGAGAGAGAAGAGAGACAGAGGAGAAACAGACGAGAGAGAAACAGACCAGAGAGAAACAGACCAGAGAGAAACAGATGAGAGAGAAGAGAGAAAAACAGACCAGAGAGACAGAGAGAGACAGAGGAGAGAGAGAGAAGAGAGAAAGACAGACGAAAGAGACGGAGGAAAGAGAGAGAGAGACAAATGAGAGAGACAGAGGACGGAGAAACAGACGAGAGAGAAAGAGAAGAGAAAGTGAGAGAGAACGGAGAGAGAAGAGAGCGACAGCCGAGAGAGAAGAGAGAGAGAGAGAGACAGATGAGAGTGGTGAGAGAGAGAGGAGAGAGAGAAACAGAGGAGAGAAAAGAGAGAAACAGAAGAGAGAGAAGAGAGCGAGAGAGAAGAGAGACAGAGGAGAAACAGACAAGAGAGAAACAGATGAGAGAGAAGAGAGAAAAACAGACCAGAGAGACAGAGAGAGACAGAGGAGAGAGAGAGGAGAGAGAAGAGAGAAAGACAGACGAAAGAGACGGAGGAAAGAGAGAGAGAGACGGATGAGAAAGAGGAAAGAGAAGAGAGACACAAATGAGAGAGACAGAGGACGGAGAAAAGAGAGACAGACGAGAGCGAGACAGACAAGAGAGAAACAGAGGAAAGAGTGAGAGAGAGAGAGAGACAGGAGAGGGAGAGAGAGAGGTGGAGAGATAGAAACAGTGGAGAGAGAGAAGAGTGAGAGACATTAAGCTCTCATTATAAGTGAACTCTCTCAAATAATCTCTCAGTCACTTTAAAATGAGGGAAAAATCAGACGAGTTCTCAGAGATTTTCGAGCGTTTTTCCACCTTTGAGGCTCAAAACTCTCAAATAAATTTAACCAGAACTTAAAACTAGACAAAACTTTTATCTACCGTATTTTCCGGGTGATTATTCGCGCCGGGTTATGAGACGCACTGTCGTTTTCCCGAACGTTTTTCACATATAAACCGCACCGGACAATAAGGCAGTTAAACGAAACACAACAGTTGGATAAATCAGTCAAACTTTATTTAACGCGTTTACTCGTTACGTTAACTCTCAACTTTGTTCATTTGTAACACGTAAAAAACAAAAAAAACGAACGAACTAATTGTCAGCGTATTCACAATAACTCATAATTGTTCGGTTATAACTAAAAATAACACATTAGGTCGTTTTCACACCACTAGTTCGATTATTTGGTCGCACCAGGCAATACAGTTGTTATTATGTAGTAAATAGACTCCAGTGTGTCTGCGTTCACACCGGCTGGTTCGATTCACGTGTCTCTGTTTCCCGGGAAAACAGCGATACTCCAGTTATCAACACCGATGTTCCTGTTAATACCGCGGGCCGTCCTCATCTCAAATTATCACCATGAACTCATAAAACAGCAACATGTAGAACTTTGTAAACTCACCGCACATCAGTCCTCAGGTAACAGCAGCAGCCAACAGCGCTCACAGTAGCGCAGCTCCTCAGGACGGGGCTGGGGTCTGGTCCTTGGTCTTCTGTCGTCCTACAAGCGTTGGTCAGATGGTCCGGAGGCTCCATCCTCCATGTGCTGGTTCCAAACGGTGGCGAGAAAGACCAGTGCGCAGTGGACTGGGTCTAAGCGGGAACGTTCAGTCGTCTGCGCGCTGGTTCTGTGCGGGGAAAGTGAGAATGCGCTGTGGACTACAGGTCTGTGCAGGCTGCTCCGGTTCTCCACGCTCAAGAACCGCGGCTGGTTCCAAGGTGGTGCAGCATCCGGACAGAAGCGTGAGTCCAGTTTGGTTTGTTATATGTTGTTCTGAGCGTCCGTCCTCCGCGCATTTGGTTCTTCCCGGGGACGGGCTTCCTCAGGTCGAGGCTCCCCGCTCCAGCTCCTCTGAGCCCGGACAGAACTGGAGCTGCTCCCACTGGTTCAGGACTCTGGTTTGGATCTAGTCCGACTGTATTTCTCACACTAGGCTAAAAACAGGGACTTTTTAAAGGTGTATCAATTGAATAGGCTATTGCCTATTGCCATGAAATTATTTGGTTAATTAAAGCCTAAAATAACAAATGCTGGTTGCTACGTGATCACGGGGAACACCGGGTCGTCTCTGTGCAGGTCCTGAACAGACAGACACACCCCCAATTTTTGACTCACTCTGGAGCCACACGTTCGCACACTGGTTCTTGCTCTGATCTTCGTGTGTTTCATTCTCTGTATTGGCCATTGTTGGTAAAATATTCGAAAATGAATCGCGGCTGCGTCTGGACAACAACCTGTTACTGCTGGAGTCGCAGATCAATAGGGACGGAGATGTGTGGAAAAAGCCATCCGGTCTCTTAAGGTAAACTTCTCGCAGCCAGTCGCTCATCTTCTCCAGGAAAAATGAGGAATCACAGTACGTATCACTCCGCAATGCTCCTGTCTACGCTGCAAGTGGTGCGGCTTTGTCGTTTACTGAAGTCGTACTGGAACACTCGCGTAAATTCATATAAAAGGCGCTCCGGATTATAAGGCGCAGTCGTTTTTGGAGTCTTAAGGCCGCGCCTAATCGTCCGGAAAATACGGTACTTTAATCTAGTGCTCGAAAATCAGATCTAAATCGAGACTAAAACTCAGAAAATAGAAAAGAAAATTCAACCGTTTAATGTTGAAAACCACCTTCTGTCGTTTCAAAGTTTTTATTGTCATTTTGTGTTTTTTGTAGCTGCTCAAAACGGGAGCCCTCAGTCCCAGAACAAGTCCGAGTCCAGACCCCAGACCCAGACCAACGCGAGTCCCGGTCCAGGTCCCGGTCCAGGTCCAGGTCCGAGTCCCGGTCCGAGTCCAAACCAGACCTCGACCCCGGACCTGAGGATTCGCCGGCAGCATTCGTCCGACAGCGTGAGCAGCATCACCAGCCACTCCAGCATCGGATCCAACCTGGACGCCGACGCCAACGCGCGGAAGAAGAACAAGAAGAACTGGGTAAGAGTACTCGAATACTCCGATACTCAAGTACTCCAATACTCCAGGACTCAGGACTGTTACCAAAGTACACAAAACAAAACAAAAAAAGCTCTATTCTGCAGGGGAAAAGTAGGAGTAGAAGTAAGAAATAGGGTCTGACCGATACGGATGTTTTTGGATCTGATATGATTCCGATAATCGAGGCTTTGGAGCTGCCGATATATTTAATGACCTAAAAATTCACATTAAATGTTCAACTGATTCTAAAACTTTACTCTACTGGATTTTAAATTGTGTTTGTTTAGGCGACATTTCCTGAAATTCTGCGTCTTTACGTCGTATTTAAAACAGTAGGTCGGAAAATTTGCATCACATTCTAGTCCGTAAAGAAATGAAAAACTCCCACTATCAGACTTTAGTGTAAATGCTGCGGTAATTAATGATATGTGTAAATGTGGATCATTCACACGTCAGTGCAGGTCCAGTCACATGTGCAGAGACACTAGAGTCACTTTACACTAGAACAATGTGAGAAAACAGACGGTTTACGTGAGGGCGACAGCAGCGAAACAACGAGAAACAACCAAAAACACTCACACAGGCTCCTCTCAGATCACAAGTCTGCAGATACAAGTGTCCTAATCCAGACTCAAAACAATCATCCGTAAAACTAACATAATGACAGCAGCTGTGTGTGTGCTCTGCCTGTGGAACATCGTCTCTTCTCTGCGTTCGCACTTTGATAAAAACAGCAGTAGTTTTGTGGTGTTGCGGGCGTCGGGCCGAGGGGAAAGTTGGGCAGTAGCAGCAGGTTGGGTGAGACTCTGTAGCCTAAAGGTTGGTGCTGCTGTGGGTAGATGTTTAATTCTGAAGCTGCGCCTGTGTCCCTCTCGTCAGGTCATATCAGTTTGTCAAAGTCTGATCTCGTCAGATTTGAGAAGCTCAGCAGGACTGGACCTGGTCAGGACTTGGATGGGAAACACTGGGAAGATCAGGTCCACAGTGGGTGATAGTCATAAAAAAAAAAAAAAAAAAAAGGCAAGGCACTTCACCCTCATTGCCTATTATGAAAGTGGTGTGTGTGTGAGTGATGGTGGTGGTCGGAGGGGCCGATGGTGCAGATTGGCAGCTTTGCTTCCGTCAGTCTGCCCCAGGGCAGTTGTGGCTACAGGAGTGAATGAATAACGCTCTGTAAAGCGTCTTTGAGTGTCCAAAAAAGCGCTGTATAAAACTGATGCATTATTATTATTATTAGTCCCAACAGTAGCGCTCACAGCACCATCTACTGGTCAGAGTGTGTATTTCATCCAAAATAAAAGACACATTAGTAAATAATACAAAAACATGTGTGGGGGGTTGGTGTCTGTTTCCATATAAAACATGAAATATTGCATTTTTCAACCTGCTGCTCTGAAGTTCACTTTTATTTATCATCAATATTGTGGATCAGGCACAACAGAGTTTAAATCAACGGCTCAGTGCTGCACTGGTGTAAACAAGCACATATGAGTCATGTGACGTGACTCCGGTGGTGCGTTCAGGGGCAGTACGGCGTCACGAACACAGACAAACGACTCCGCAGATAAATCCTGATGCGGCGCCACATATGAGGACATTTATCTGTCTTTAAATTGGATTAAATGGACAGAATACAGAGGCTCTAAGATTTATAACGACGTATAACCTGCTCACGTCGACTATCGGCCCAGATCAATGAGATTTAGGTCGAGAGTCGATATGTCTCCAAGTGCCCATATTGGTCGATAATATCGGTCAAGCTCTAATAAGAAGTGTTGCTATAAAAGAGTAACAGTAATCGTAGCAGTAGTAGCAGTAGTAGTAGTAGTAGTAGTAGTAGTAGTAGTAGTAGTAGTAGTAGTAGTAGTAGTAGTAGTAGTAGTAGTAGTAGTAGTAGTAGTAGTAGTAGTAGTAGTAGTAGTAGTAGTAGTAGTAGTAGTAGTAGTAGTAGTAGTAGTAGTAGTAGTAGTAGTAGTAGTAGTAGTAGTAGTAGTAGTAGTAGTAGTAGTAGTAGTAGTAGTAGTAGTAGTAGTAGTAGTAGTAGTAGTAGTAGTAGTAGTAGTAGTAGTAGTAGTAGTAGTAGTAGTAGTAGTAGTAGTAGTAGTAGTAGTAGTAGTAGTAGTAGTAGTAGTAGTAGTAGTAGTAGTAGTAGTAGTAGTAGTAGTAGTAGTAGTAGTAGTAGTAGTAGTAGTAGTAGTAGTAGTAGTAGTAGTAGTAGTAGTAGTAGTAGTAGTAGTAGTAGTAGTAGTAGTAGTAGTAGTAGTAGTAGTAGTAGTAGTAGTAGTAGTAGTAGTAGTAGTAGTAGTAGTAGTAGTAGTAGTAGTAGTAGTAGTAGTAGTAGTAGTAGTAGTAGTAGTAGTAGTAGTAGTAGTAGTAGTAGTAGTAGTAGTAGTAGTAGTAGTAGTAGTAGTAGTAGTAGTAGTAGTAGTAGTAGTAGTAGTAGTAGTAGTAGTAGTAGTAGTAGCAGTAGCAGTAGTAGTAGTAGTAGTAGTAGTAGTATCAGTAAAAGTAGTAGATTAACATGTAAGTCTTTCTCTGTCTCTTGTCTCGTTGGTTTCTTCTTCAGGCCTCGTTCACTGGGGAAAAGGTGAATACATTTAGTTTTTCATCAAATAAATAATAAAGTAAATAAGTAAATAAATAGTAAATAAACAATAAGTTGAATAAATAATAAAGTTGTTGTTGTTGTTGTTGTTGTTGTTGTGAAGAGCGTTTTGTGCACCGGAGCTCAGGACTCAGACAGTGAAGTATGAGCCACAAGTTTAACCCAGAACCCAGTGTTAGAACCACACGTGATCCTAAATAGATCTAAACCGGGTCTAAACCAGGTCTAAACCAGGTCTAAACCAAGACTGAACCAGGTCTAAACCAGGTCTAAACCAGGACTAAACCAGGTCTAAAAACCAAGACTGAACCAGGTCTAAACCAGGTCTAAACCAGGACTAAACCAAGACTGAACCAGGTCTAAACCAGGTCTAAACCAGGTCTAAACCAGGTCTAAACCAGGTCTAAACCAAGACTGAACCAGGTCTAAACCAGGTCTAAACCGGGTCTAAACCGGGTCTAAACCAGGTCTAAACCGGGTCTAAACCGGGTCTAAACCAAGACTGAACCAGGTCTAAACCAGGACTAAACCAGGACTAAAACAGGACTAAGCCAGGACTAAACCAGGACTAAAACAGGACTAAATCAGGTCTAAAACAGGACTGAACCAGGACTAATCCAGGTCTAAACCGGGACTAAAACAGGACTAAGACAGGTTTAAAACAGGACTAAACAAGGACTAAACCAGGACTGAACCAGGACTTAAACAGGACTAAATCAGGACTAAAACAAGACTGAACCAGGACTGAACCAGGACTAAAACAGGTCTAAACCAGGTCTGACTCATGACAGAGACTTGGTCTAAACCCGGATCAGCCGTAAACAGAAGTGTGTGTGTGTGTAGTTTTAATCCTGGTCTGGCCCAGGTCAGATTTATCGCTCTAGAATCTGTGTTTTTCTTTCCTTCTTTTCTTTTCTTCTAATACTACTACTACTACTAATACTACTCAGACCAGGTGCGAGAGGCCATGACGCGCATGCAGGTACTACTACTACTACTACTACTACTACTACTACTACTACTACTGTTACTACTACTGCTACTACTGTTATTTTTACTGCTACTAGTGCTACTACTAATACTACTAATACTACTGTCACTACTACTACTACTACTACTACTACTACTACTACTGCTACTACTGTTATTTTTACTGCTACTAGTGCTACTACTAATACTACTAATACTACTAATACTACTGTCACTACTACTACTACTACTACTCAGACCAGCTTCGAGAGATAGGAGGAGAAGTACTACTACAAATACTACTGCTACTACTACTACTACTATTAGTACTACTATTCAGGCCAGCTCCGAATGGCCATGACATGTATGCAGGTCAGATATCAGGAGTATTACTACTACAGAAACTACAAATACTACAAATGCTGCTGTTACTACTGCTAGTACTTCTATCACTGCAATTACTACTACTACTACTACTTCTACTACTTCTACTACTACAGAGTGATTGATTCATTTTGATCCAAAGTTCTTCTTGTGTTTCTTGACTAAATGTTTTCCGTTGTTGTTGTTTTTTTAGTTGGAGATCGAGAAGTTGAAGATAGAAAACGACCGTCTGCGTTTGGAGAACCAGAGCAGCAGAGCGAGTTCCCAGGCCTCCGTCTCCTCCTCTCCCCCGACACAGAGCCTCTCCCTGGGCACGAGCGCAGCACCAGCGGGGGGTCAGACCATCAACCTGACCACCAGCGAGTCCACCAGCCTGGGTAAGACCTGCTTTAGACCTGGTTTAGACCTGGTTTAGACCTGGTTTAGACCTGGTTTAGACCTGGTTTAGATCTGATTTAGACCTGGTTTAGACCTGGTTTAGACCTGGTTTAGACCTGGTTTAGACCTGGTTTAGACCTGGTTTAGATCTGATTTAGACCTGGTTTAGACCTGGTTTAGATCTGGTTTAGACCTGGTTTAGACATGGTTTAGTCCTGGTTTAGACCTGGTTTACTCCTGGTTTAGATCTGATTTAGACCTGGTTTAGATCTGATTTAGATCTGATTTAGACCTGGTTTAGTCCTGCTTTAGACCTGGTTTGGACCTGGTTTAGACCTGGTTTAGACCTGGTTTAGACCTGGTTTAGACCTGCTTTAGACCTGGTTTAGACCTGGTTTAGATCTGATTTAGACCTGGTTTAGACCTGGTTTAGACCTGGTTTAGACCTGGTTTAGACCTGGTTTAGATCTGATTTAGACCTGGTTTAGTCCTGGTTTAGACCTGATTTAGATCTGATTTAGACCTGGTTTAGTCCTGCTTTAGACCTGGTTTAGACCTGGTTTAGACCTGGTTTAGACCTGGTTTAGATCTGATTTAGACCTGGTTTAGACCTGGTTTAGACCTGGTTTAGACCTGGTTTAGACCTGGTTTAGACCTGGTTTAGACCTGGTTTAGACCAGGTTTAATCCTGTTTTAGACCTGGTTTAGTCCTGGTTTAGACCTGGTTTAGACCTGGTTTAGACCAGGTTTAGTCCTGGTTTAGACCTGGTTTAGACCTGGTTTAGACCTGGTTTAGACCAGGTTTAGACCTGGTTTAGACCTGGTTTAGACCTGGTTTAGACCCCATTTAGACCTGGTTTAGACCTGGTTTAGATCTGGTTTAGACCTGATTTAGAGCTGGTTTAGACCTGGTTTAGACCTGTTTTAGACTCAGTTTAGACCTGTTTTAGACTCAGTTTAGACCTGGTTTAGACCTCATTTAGACCTGGTTTAGACCTGGTTTAGACCTGTTTTAGACTCAGTTTAGACCTGGTTTAGACCCCATTTAGACCCCATTTAGACCTGGTTTAGATCTGGTTTAGACCTGATTTAGACCTGATTTAGACCTGGTTTGGACCTGTTTTAGACTCAGTTTAGACCTGTTTTAGACTCAGTTTAGACCTCAATTAGACCTGGTTTAGACCTGGTTTAGACCTCATATAGACCTGGTTTAGTCCTGGTTTAGTCTTGATTTAGACCTGGTTTAGTCCCAAGTCTAAGTCAAGTCTTTGCTTAGTTTAAAATGAGTCTGATCCAGGTTTAAGTGACTCTGCGTTGTGTTTTTCAGACTCTGTTGTGTTTTTCAGACTCTGTTGTGTTTTTCAGACTCTGTTGTGTTTTTCAGAGTTGTGTTTTTCAGACTCTGCGTTGTGTTTTTCAGACTCTGCGTTGTGTTTTTCAGACTCTGCGTTGTGTTTTTCAGACTCTGCGTTGTGTTTTTCAGACTCTGTTGTGTTTTTCAGACTCTGCGTTGTGTTTTTCAGACTCTGTTGTGTTTTTCAGTTTTTCAGACTCTGCGTTGTGTTTTTCAGACTCTGCGTTGTGTTTTTCAGACTCTGCGTTGTGTTTTTCAGACTCTGTTGTGTTTTTCAGACTCTGCGTTGTGTTTTTCAGACTCTGTTGTGTTTTTCAGACTCTGTTGTGTTTTTCAGACTCTGTTGTGTTTTTTCAGACTCTGCGTTGTGTTTTTCAGACTCTGCGTTGTGTTTTTCAGACTCTGTTGTGTTTTTCAGACTCTGCGTTGTGTTTTTCAGACTCTGCGTTGTGTTTTTCAGACTCTGCGTTGTGTTTTTCAGACTCTGCGTTGTGTTTTTCAGACTCTGCGTTGTGTTTTTCAGACATGCTTTTGGACGACACCGGGGAGAGTCTGAGGAAAGAAGGACGTCACGTGAAGATCTACGTCACTCTGGACGAAGACTCAAACTGGACGGAGGTCTGAGCGACTCGACGGAGGTTTTATTACGGATTCTTCTCCAAACGAAATGTAACTTTAAAGCGTTTTGTGTTGCAGGACGGGCGAGGGCGCAGCTTCCTGATCGGCTGCATCGGAGTGAGCGGGAAAACCAAATGGGACGTTCTGGACGGAGTGGTCAGGAGACTGTTTAAGGTTTGTACCAAAGTTTGTTAAAGCTCTCCTCTTGTTTCCAGGGAAATGTTCCTTTGGCTCTAAAATAGTCGAGTTTCAGCTGACGTCATTGTTATTAAAAGCCGGCGTTGCTGCTGGGAAATATTTTGGTCAGAGGCAAGAAACACGGTAGCGTCAAACACAGTGTGTAACCTCGCGTATTTATCCCCGATAATGTTAAACTCCTGCTGCATTATCGGACGCACAAATAAAAGGATGGAAGAATAGGGGTGTGCAAAAATATCAAAATATCGATATATCGTATCGCTTAATGTGATGATACAGTATCGATATCGTGGGCCGCTGTATCGATATATCACCAATAGTACTTTTTGGTTTATTTTACTAAATTATTTTGTTCCAGCTACAGTTTTGTTGTTTGTTCAGAGGAAGGAAACGTATTTATGCGACAAGTTTGACTATTCACTGTTTTGACGATTAAAATGTTTGTGTTTCATATGAACTTTGCACCAGAAGAAGTGGATTAACAAAGACTTTTAGTATCACAGACATGATTTAGACTTTATTTTTATTGAACTGTATTGAATTGATTTGAAATATATCGTATCAAATCGAAAGTGCACTGTATCGAGATAAGTATCGTACCGGCAACTTCATAATGATACCAGCCCTAATGACCAATTTCTGGTCAAATGGTCTTGGGTCCTCTGCCGTTAGGCAAGGCAAGTTTATTTGTACAGCACAATTCGTACACAAAGTAATTCAAAGTGTTTTACAGAATAAGAAATACATTAAAATCATAATAAAAACAAATCAAAACATAAATAATCATGAAGATTAAAATTAAAAAAGAGAGACATAAATTGGAGAGAAGAGTGCGGAATGAAAACCTTTCAGTTATTTGCACAGTTAAACAGAAATGTTTTAGAGTCTGGATTTAAACAGCGTCACAGAAGAGTCTGTCTCACATGTTCAGACTGTTCCAGGTTTTAGCTGCATGAACCTGAAACTCTGACTCCCCTTGTTTAGTCGTGACTCTGGGCACCAGCAGGAGTTGGTCCCTGAGCTCCTCAGAGTGTGAGATGTTCATATGACACTAACATGTCACAGATGGACTTTGGTGCTCGGACATGGAGACACTTGTACAAGCAGAGCTGCTTTAAAGTCTCTGAGCCACAGGAGCCAGAGCAGAGACCTGAGACCAGGACTTATGTGCTCGTACTTCCTAGTTCGAGTCAGGACCCGAGCTGCAGCGTTCTGGATGTTCTGCAGCTAGTGTGGATAAATAACCGGGATCAATACCCTTTACGTCAGGCATGTCCAAACTATGGCCCGGGGGCCAAATGCGGCCCTCAGACAAATTTTTCTTGGCCCTCAGACAACGCTTTTACAATTTTGTCTAATTATTTGCCAATTATTATGGCACTGAAAACTAATGTTGTGCAAAAATATCAAAATATCGATATATCGTATTGTTTAATTTGATGATACAGTATCGATATCGTTGCCTGCTGTTTCGATATATCACCAAGAGTATTTTTTTGGTGTATTTTTACTCATTTATTTTGTTACAGCTACAGTTTTGTTGTTTGTTTAGTGCAGACATGTCCAAACTCTGGCCCGTGGACCAAATGAGGCCCTAAAACACTTTTTTCTTGGCCCTCAGACTTCCAGGTGAATTGGCCCAAATGACCTTGCATCAGTTAAAAAAAAATTTGTTTTACTGCAAGTTTATTGAAAATCTACCTTGATAAAGCTCATATTGAATATTTAGTGTGCGGTTTTAAGGATCTTATAAATGAATAAAGGACTGACGGCTCATTCTAACGTGTTCTACGTGCACATATTTCAATCATTCACTGTCTTGAGCATCAGTCTGTGGCCCTCGATCGGCCTCTGCTTCGTCTGGGTTCAGATATGTGGCCCTTGATGAAAAAAGTTTGGACAGTCCTGCTTTACGTGTTTTCTCACTCCGTCCAACATGTTGAATTAGTGTTTCTTGCCGCCGACCAAAATAATTCCCAGCAGCGCACGTTTTTGTCCACAATGAAACTCGACTATTTCACAGTACGACCAGTGTTGGGAAGGTGACTTTTAAAATGTAATCCCCTACAGATTACAGATTACACACCCCAAAATGTAGTTTGTAACATAATCCATAAAATTGACTTAAAGTGAGTAATGTAATCTGAATACTTTGGATTACTTGATTTGCTGTAGAGAAGCAAAGACGAGGAAATCAGAACGTGAGATGTTTTGTCTGATAAAAGAAAATAAAAAGCCCAAACTTTACTGAAAAAAAAAAAAAAAAAAAAAAAAATTATTGATAAAAGACGAGGAGACACGGTCCACACAGCAGGATTTAGTCCTGTTAAATCCTGTTTTAGACCTGGTTTAATCCTGGTTTAGTCCTGGTTTTAGACCTGGTTTAGACCTGGTTTAGTCCTGGTTTAGACCTGGTTTTAGACCTGGTTTTAGACCTGGTTTATACCTGGTTTAGACCTGGTTTAGTCCTGGTTTAGACCTGGTTTAGACCTGGTTTAGACCTTTTTAGACCTGGTTTAGACCTGGTTTAGTCCTGGTTTAGACCTGGTTTAGACCTGGTTTAGACCTGGTTTAGTCCTGTTTTAGTCCTGATTTAGTCCTGGTTTAGACCTGGTTTTAGTCCTGGTTTATTCCTGGTTTAGACCTGGTTTATTCCTGGTTTAGACCTGGTTTAGACCTGGTTTAGACCTGGTTTTAGTCCTGGTTTAGACCTGGTTCAGTCCTGGTTTTAGTCCTTGTTTAGCCCAAAATATGAAAACAGGAAAATCACCACCGTGTAATCCATTTATTTCAATAAAGTAACTGTAATCCAATTCCCACTCACTGAAACAGTAACTGTAACTGAATACAGTTACTCATCATTTGTACTCTGATTACTCCAGTACCTGTAATCTGTTACTCCCCAACACTGAGTACGACATCAAAAATATCCCCATGGAGAAT
>NW_026571140.1:43877675-43915175 GCF_026225935.1 Boleophthalmus pectinirostris
AAAGGACTAAACAGGACTAAAAGGACTAAACAAGGACTAAACAAGGACTAAACCAGGACTAAACAAGGACTAAACCAGGACTAAACCAGGACTAAATGAGGACTAAACCAGGACTAAACAGGACTAAACAAGGTCTAAACAAGGACTAAACCAGGACTAAACGAGGACTAAACCAGGACTAAACAAGGTCTAAACAAGGACTAAACCAGGACTAAACGAGGACTAAACCAGGACTAAACAAGGTCTAAACAAGGACTAAACCAGGACTAAACAAGGACTAAACCAGGACTAAACCAAGACTAAATGAAGACTAAACCAGGACTAAACCAGGACTAAACAAGGTCTAAACAAGGACTAAACCAGGACTAAACCAGGACTAAACAAGGTCTAAACAAGGACTAAACCAGGACTAAACGAGGACTAAACCAGGACTAAACAAGGACTAAACCAGGACTAAACCAGGACTAAACAAGGACTAAACCAGGACTAAACCAGGACTAAACCAGGACTAAAGCAGGACTATAGCAGAACTAAACCAGGAATAAACCAGATTCAAATCTGGTCTAAACCTGGTCTAAACCTGGTCTAAAACTGATCTAAACCTGGTCTAAACTTGGTCTAAACTTGGTCTAAACCTGGTCTAAACTTGGTCTAAACTTGGTCTAAACCTGGTCTAAACCTGGTCTAAACTTGGTCTAAACTTGGTCTAAACTTGGTCTAAACTTGGTCTAAATTTGGTCTAAACTTGGTCTAAATTTGGTGCTAAACTTGGTCTAAACCTGGTCTAAACTTGGTCTAAACTTGGTCTAAATTTGGTCTAAACTTGGTCTAAACTTGGTCTAAATTTGGTCTAAACTTGGTCTAAATTTGGTGCTAAACTTGGTCTAAACTTGGTCTAAACTTGGTCTAAATTTGGTCTAAACCTGGTCTAAACTTGGTCTAAACCTGGTCTAAACTTGGTCTAAACTTGGTCTAAACTTGGTCTAAATTTGGTCTAAACTTGGTCTAAATTTGGTGCTAAACTTGGTCTAAACCTGATCTAAACCTGATCTAAACTTGGTCTAAACCTGGTCTAAACTTGGTCTAAACTTGGTCTAAATTTGGTCTAAATTTGGTCTAAACCTGGTCTAAACTTGGTCTAAACCTGGTCTAAACTTGGTCTAAACTTGGTCTAAACTTGGTCTAAACTTGGTCTAAATTTGGTGCTAAACCTGATCTAAACTTGGTCTAAACCTGGTCTAAACTTGGTCTAAACTTGGTCTAAACTTGGTCTAAACTTGGTCTAAACTTGGTCTAACCTGATCTAAACCTGATCTAAACTTGGTCTAAACCTGGTCTAACCTGGTCTAAACCTGGTCTAACCCTGGTCTAACCCTGGTCTAACCCTGGTCTAACCCTGGTCTAACCCGGTCTGGTTTCAGGAGCTGCGTCAGTACTTGTCTGGTCTGGCTGAGCAGTGCAGCGTCTCGGGGACAGACTGCCCCCTGGTGGTGATCCTGGACAATCTGCACCACGTCAGCTCTTTGGGCGAGATCTTCAGCGGCGTCTTCAGCGGCAGCTCCCAGCACAGGTCTGGATCTTCACACGCGGCTTCAGTTTATTTACACTTTTACTTCGTGATGTCGTGTTGTGGCTTCGTTCAGAAGGTTTGACGTGGTCCTGGACGGGGCCAAATATTCTGACAAATTCATTTAAATGAACCTTTAATGTCTCAGTTGTGTTTCAGTTGATCCACATGTTCTGTCCTGCGTTCTTCTTGTTCTTTCTTCTTGTTCTTTCTTCTTGTTCTTCTTCTTGTTCTTTTCTTCTTTCTTCTTGTTCTTTCTTCTTGTTCTTTCTTCTTGTTCTTTCTTCTTTCTTCTTGTTCTTTCTTCTTGTTCTTTCTTCTTGTTCTTGTTCTTTGTTCTTGTTCTTTCTTCTTGTTCTTTGTTCTTGTTCTTTGTTCTTGTTCTTTCTTGTTCTTTCTTCTTGTTCCTTGTTCTTTCTTCTTTCTTCTTTCTTCTTGTCCTTTCTTCTTTTTCTTTCTTCTTGTTCTTTCTTCTTGTTCTTTCTTCTTTCTTCTTGTTCTTCTTCTTGTTCTTTCTTCTTGTTCTTTGTTCTTTGTTCTTTCTTCTTGTTCTTTCTTCTTGTTCTTGTTCTTTGTTCTTTTCTTCTTTCTTCTTTGTTCTTTCTTCTTGTTCTTTGTTCTTGTTCTTTCTTCTTTCTTCTTGTTCTTTGTTCTTTGTTCTTTCTTCTTGTTCTTTGTTCTTGTTCTTTGTTCTTTGTTCTTGTTCTTTGTTCTTGTTCTTTCTTCTTGTTCTTCTTGTTCTTGTTCTTGTTCTTTGTTCTTGTTCTTGTTCTTTGTTCTTGTTCTTTCTTCTTTGTTCTTTGTTCTTTGTTCTTTCTTCTTGTTCTTTGTTCTTTGTTCTTGTTCTTTGTTCTTGTTCTTTGTTCTTTGTTCTTTGTTCTTGTTCTTTGTTCTTGTTCTTTGTTCTTGTTCTTGTTCTTTGTTCTTGTTCTTGTTCTTTGTTCTTTGTTCTTGTTCTTTGTTCTTGTTCTTTGTTCTTGTTCTTTCTTCTTTGTTCTTTGTTCTTTGTTCTTTGTTCTTGTTCTTTTCTTCTTGTTCTTTGTTCTTTGTTCTTGTTTTTGTTCTTTTCTTTGTTCTTTGTTCTTGTTCTTTGTTCTTTGTTCTTGTTCTTGTTCTTTGTTCTTGTTCTTGTTCTTGTTCTTGTTCTTGTTCTTTCTTCTTTCTTCTTTTTCTTTGTTCTTCTTTTCTTTCTTGTTCTTTGTTCTTTGTTTTTGTTCTTTGTTCTTGTTCTTTGTTCTTGTTCTTTGTTCTTTGTTCTTTGTTCTTGTTCTTTGTTCTTGTTCTTTGTTCTTGTTCTTTGTTCTTGTTCTTGTTCTTTGTTCTTGTTCTTTGTTCTTTGTTCTTGTTCTTTGTTCTTGTTCTTTGTTCTTGTTCTTTGTTCTTCTTCTTGTTCTTTGTTCTTTGTTCTTGTTCTTTGTTCTTGTTCTTGTTCTTCTTGTTCTTTGTTCTTTGTTCTTGTTCTTTGTTCTTGTTCTTTGTTCTTTGTTCTTTGTTCTTGTTCTTTGTTCTTGTTCTTTGTTCTTGTTCTTTGTTCTTTGTTCTTGTTCTTTCTTCTTGTTCTTTCTTCTTGTTCTTGTTTGAGGTTTGAGTTCTGTTTTCACTGCTCTGTGCTGATTATTCACAGTGTTGGGAAGTTTACTTTTAAAATGTAATCCCCTACAGATTACAGATTACAGATTACAGATTACATCCCCCAAAATGTAGTTTGTAACGGAATCCATTAAATTACTTAAAGTGAGTAATGTAATCTGAATACTTTGGATTACTTGATTTTGTCATGTTTTTAGTTTAGTCCTGGTTTTAGTCCTGGTTAGTTTTAGTTTAGTTCTAGTTTAGTTCTAGTTTAGTCCTGGTTTAGTTCTAGTTTTAGTCCTGGTTTAGTCCTAGTTTAGTTCTAGTTTAGTCCTGGTTTAGTTCTAGTTTTAGTCCTGGTTTAGTCCTAGTTTAGTTCTGGTTTTAGTCCTGGTTTAGTCCTGGTTTAGTTCTAGTTTTAGTCCTGGTTTAGTCCTAGTGTAGTTCTAGTTTAGTCCTGGTTTAGTTCTAGTTTTAGTCCTGGTTTAGTCCTAGTTTAGTTCTGGTTTTAGTCCTGGTTTAGTCCTAGTTTAGTTCTAGTTTAGTCCTGGTTTAGTTCTAGTTTTAGTCCTGGTTTAGTCCTAGTTTAGTTCTAGTTTAGTCCTGGTTTAGTTCTAGTTTTAGTCCTGGTTTAGTCCTAGTTTAGTTTTGGTTTTAGTCCTGGTTTAGTTCTAGTTTAGTCCTGGTTTAGTCCTGGTTTAGTCCTAGTTTAGTCCTGGTTTAGTCCTGGTTTAGTTCTAGTTTTAGTCCTGGTTTTAGTCCTGGTTTAGTCCTAGTTTAGTTCTAGTTTAGTCCTGGTTTAGTTCTAGTTTTAGTCCTGGTTTAGTCCTAGTTTAGTCCTGGTTTTAGTCCTAGTTTAGTTCTAGTTCAGTCCTGGTTTAGTTCTAGTTCAGTCCTGGTTTAGTTCTAGTTTTAGTCCTGGTTTTAGTCCTAGTTTAGTTCTAGTTTAGTCTGTTTAGTTTAGTTTAGTCTGGTTTAGTCTGGTTTAGTTCTAGTTTAGTCCTGGTTTAGTTCTAGTTTTAGTCCTGGTTTAGTCCTAGTTTAGTTCTAGTTTAGTCCTGGTTTAGTTCTAGTTTAGTCCTGGTTTAGTCCTGGTTTAGTCCTAGTTTAGTCCTGGTTTTAGTCCTGGTTTAGTTCTAGTTTAGTCCTGGTTTTAGTCCTGGTTTAGTCCTAGTTTAGTTCTAGTTTAGTCCTGGTTTAGTTCTAGTTTTAGTCCTGGTTTAGTCCTAGTTTAGTCCTGGTTTTAGTCCTAGTTTAGTTCTAGTTTAGTCCTGGTTTAGTTCTAGTTCAGTCCTGGTTTAGTTCTAGTTTTAGTCCTGGTTTTAGTCCTAGTTTAGTTCTAGTTCAGTCCTGGTTTAGTTCTAGTTTTCAGTCCTGGTTTAGTCTTGGTTTAGTTCTAGTTCAGTCCTGGTTTAGTTCTAGTTTAGTCCTGGTTTTAGTCCTGGTTTAGTTCTAGTTCAGTCCTGGTTTAGTTCTAGTTTAGTAGTCCTGGTTTTAGTCCTGGTTTAGTCTAGTTTAGTCCTGGTTTTAGTCCTGGTTTAGTTCTAGTTTAGTCCTGGTTTTAGTCCTGGTTTAGTCCTAGTTTAGTTCTAGTTTTAGTCCTGGTTTAGTTCTAGTTTAGTCCTGGTTTAGTCCTAGTTTAGTCCTGGTTTTAGTCCTAGTTTAGTTTTAGTTTAGTCCTGGTTTAGTTCTAGTTCAGTCCTGGTTTAGTTCTAGTTTAGTCCTGGTTTAGTTCTAGTTCAGTCCTGGTTTAGTCTTGGTTCAGCCCAAAATGTGAAAACAGTTAAATCCCTCTGTTTAATCCATTTATTTGAACAAAGTAACTGTAATCCAATTCCCACTCACTGAAACAGTAACTGTAACTGAATACAGTTACTCATCATTTGTACTCTGATTACTTCACTCTGGTACATGTAATCTGTTACTCCCCAACACTGATTATTCATTACTGATTATTTATTCTGACGTGTGCTTCAAAAATGTCACTTTTCAACAAATAAAAAAAGAATAAAATCGCTGTGAATTTGCTGCTTTGAATTAAAAATGGACCCGTTTGTGTTTCAGTCCGTACATCATCGGGACCATGAGCCAAGCCACGACGTCTGCCCCAAACCTGCAGCTGCACCACAACTTCAGGTACAAATCTGATCCGTGTGTCGTTCCTTCATTCGTTTTTCAATGTTTTATTTATTTTATTTATTTATTTTTTTTATTTGGGTCACATGTATATTTTGACATTAATTCATAAACAGTCATATTTAACATATACAGACCAAAAAGGTGCAGGCTGAAGCTTAAGCTTATTCTGCCTTTACCCTTTATTCCTTTGTCAGAGCTTCATCTTGACACCAGTTCATCTTCATAAATACAGCAGGAAGAAACAAACTAATCAGTAACAGAACAACAAAGTTCTACAGCACAAACTAAGTCTCATGTTTCATGTTTCTGTCCAGAGTTAAACATTTAAACTTCTTTATGAAGTGAAAGAAAGTGGTGCACAATTTGAGGTTTTCTGTCCAGTTCTTCCACAGCTCCAGCACTTTAACAGATTTACAAAATTTCATAATGTTTGTTCTGATTTTCTTTTTAATAAACATGGTCGTGCCTCTGAGCTCGTATCGGCTCTTTCGGATTTTGAACATGTTCTGTAACGATTTCGACAGGAGATTGTTGTTTACTTTGAACATGATTTTAAGAGTGTACAGGTCGACTAAATCATAAAATTTCAGCGTTTGAAGGTTTATAAATAATGCATTGGTTGGTTCGTTATAAGTTCATAATGTTTTTGCTCTTATTGCCTTTTTTTGCAGGTAAAGATTGGCTTTGTATTCGTCTTATATGTATTGCCCCAAATCTCAATACCGTAGTTTATGTCGGGCATCACCAGCGAGTTCTATATAATAAAAAGACTGTTTTTATCTAGGGTATGTCTATATTTAAAACCAAAAATAAGAAAAAATCTACAGTTTCAGATAATGATTCGTTTTTTCAGTTTTCGATTTTGTGTTTAAATGAAAAATGGAAAAAAACGGATAACGGACGTTTCCCGTTTACGTGACGTCTTTGACTGTGATGTCGGACTGAACCAGGACTGACCCAGGTCCGGGACCAGACCGGGACCAGACCGAGACTGACACCAGGACTGAGACCAAGACCAGGCCGGGACCAGGACCAAACTGGAGGCTCAGAGCCCACAGCAGGTCCCGGTCTGGTCCCGCTCTGGTCCCGCTCTGGTCCCGGTCTGGTCCCGGTCTGGTCCCGCTCTGGTCCCGGTCTGGTCCCGCTCTGGTCCCGGTCTGGTCCCGGTCTGGTCCGGTCTGGTTCCGCTCTGGTCCCGGTCTGGTCCCGGTCTGGTCCCGGTCTGGTCCCGCTCTGGTCCCGCTCTGGTCCCGCTCTGGTCCCGGTCTGCTCTGGTCCCGGTCTAGTCCCGGTCTAGTCCGCTCTGGTCCCGGTCCCGGTCTGGTCCCGGTCTATGGTCCCGGTCTGGTCCCGGTCTGGTCCCGCTCTGGTCCCTCTGGTCCGGTCTGGTCCCCTGGTCCCGCTCTGGTCCCCTCTGGTCCCGGTCTGGTCCCGGTCTGGTCCCGCTCTGGTCCTGCTCTGGTCCGGTCTGGTCCGTCTGGTCCCGGTCTGGTCCCGGTCTGGTCCCGCTCTGGTCCCGGTCTGGTCCCGGTCTGGTCCGGTCTGGTCCCGCTCTGGTCCCGGTCTGGTCCCGGTCTGGTCCCGGTCCCGGTCTGTCCCGGTCTGGTCCCGGTCTAGTCCCGCTCTGGTCCCGGTCTGGTCCCGGTCTGGTCCCGGTCTGGTCCCGGTCTAGTCCCGCTCTGGTCCCTCTGGTCCCGGTCTGGTCCCGCTCTGGTCCCGCTCTGGTCCCGGTCTGGTCCCGCTCTGGTCCCGGTCTGGTCCCGGTCTGGTCCCGGTCTGGTCCCGCTCTGGTCCCGGTCTGGTCCCGGTCTGGTCCCGGTCTGGTCCCGGTCTGGTCCCGCTCTGGTCCGGTCTGGTCCCGGTCTGGTCCCGCTCTGGTCCGGTCTGGTCCCGGTCTGGTCCCGGTCTAGTCCCGCTCTGGTCCTGGTTCAGTCACTGAAGTCACGTAAACGGGAAACGTCCGTTATCCATTTTTTTTCCATTTTTCATTTAAACATAAAATCGAAAACTGAAAAAACGAATCATTATCAGTTTTTTTTCATTTTGGTTTTGGAGACAAATAATGAAGAAAACTGTTGGTTTTTCATTTTCTTATTTTTGGTTTTATATTGAAAAACAAATGAACGACACACAGATCACTCTGTCTTTCAAACTATTTCTTCCAAAAACTGAAATATAAAGTTATTTAATGTCTGCATATTTGTTAACTGTATTTTTCAGACTATAAGGAGCACTTAAAATCCTGTATATTTTTTTAAATCTACTGTGTGTCTTATAATCCGGTGCCTTATGTATTAATTCTAGTTGTTTTTATTGACCTTGAACCAGTTTTCTGTGGCACACGGAGCTCAAAAATCTGTCACAATGTTTTAGTACAACTTTAGTGACGAAGTCATGTCCTTTAATCTGGACACAAGGAAAGAGCTGTTTTTAGTTTATGCAAATGAGTCATGTGGTTTTAAGTTTAGTTTGTGTAAAACATAAACAAATGCGTCAAAACTGAATTAAACACATTATTACTCAATGTATATTTGACTCGTCCTTGTAGGAAAAAAAAAAAAACAAACTTAAATGATCCACCCACGTTCACATTCATAAAACACATTCACCAAAACAGAGAGGAAACACCGAGCGAATGACACCACGATCTGTCCATGGATCGTGGACGTCTGGACTGAAGGATCAGACTCAAGTGTCGTCCGTTTGTTTCACTTAAAGGTTGAATAGAGGATTTTCCAAGGAAGGAGAATCCAGCGACTGTTTGTCCTTTGTCAAATGTTGCTCCTGCGTGAAACCCCCCCCCCCCCCCCCCCCCCCCCCACAGCTCCTACGGAGAAACGCCTCCTCCCGCCTCCTCACTTACGCCACAAACAGGTTTGTTTAGAAAACAAGTCCTCATCGCTGCACATGACTTGTAAACAACTAACTACAGTGTTGGTTAGACAAGACGGAGAAGTGAGGAGCGGGGGGAGGGGGGCGGAGATTCAGTGCGAATGAAGTCCTAGTTTAGTCCTGGTTAGTCCTGGTTTAGTCCTGGTTCAGTCCAGTCAACACGCAGCAGCAGGCGGACTTTTTCTTTGCCTTGAAAATGACGTTTTCAGACACAGGATATCACATTCGTGTCCTGAAAAACATTTGTCTCCCTCTTGGAAATAAAGTAAGTTTTCATAATCAGCAGAAGTTTCCTGTCCAGGAGTAATTTGTGGACCAGTGGTTCAGTCTTTAGACTCTTCGTCTGCTTCAGTCGCGCCATCGCTGGAATGAATCTCCAAGAATCACCTTAGTTTGTCTTCGCTGCTTTTCCCCTTGTCTTCTTCTTTCACCTCAAAAACGGACTTTCTTTTGCGGCGAACTGCTCCTGGATTCTTGTCGCCATCGCAACAAACTTTGTGCGAACTGCGAGGAAGATATAGGTCAAAAAAAGCCTCTAAGAACTGTTGCGTTGGTGGAGTAAACAGCGTCTGTGCGTCTTGCGTCTGTGGACTGTGTGACAGTCGTACATAAACCACGTACCGGCGGCGCAGGCAAGTCAGTTACACTAGAAACGTAGGGAGTTTGATTGACAGCCTGTCAGCTCACAGATAACGAGGCAGTGTCGTTATCTATTGGCAAATGTTTAGCCCCACCACGTCCAGAGTTGATGAATTTTTATTCTCTTTTTTTTGGTCATCATAATTACAAGGCGACTGCATCTATAATCTATCACTGACAATTTGAAACTAAAAAAATCCTCCATACAAACTTTAATGCTCCTTATGATCCAGTGCAACTTATGTCTGAAAATGGACGAGAGAATTCAACATTCTTGATATTGCACCTTATAATCCAAAAAAACAGGGTAATCCTTCTAATAATAATGTTGAGTTTGTCTTGAGCTGAAATTGAACTAAAATATTTCTAAAACTCTGTCTCTAACGGAGCTGTGTGTGTTGTGTTTGTGTTGTTGTTCAGGTGGGTGCTCTGTGCCAACCACACTGAGCCCGTCAAGGGTTTCCTGGGCAGGTTCCTCCGGAGGAAGCTCCTGGAGACCGAGATCCAGAGCCGGACCCGAGACCCAGACCTGGTCCGGATCGTGGACTGGATCCCCCGGGTCTGGCACCACCTCAACCGCTTCCTGGAGACGCACAGCTCCTCTGACGTCACCATCGGTACGAACGCACAGCACAACACACTTCTACTGATTTAAAGCCGCACTCTGTCACTTTTTTGGTGAAGGCTCCATCAAAAGCTTTTTTTAATGGAGCGTTACAAGTTCCAGGTCAGATCTGTGGAGAGGCGAACCCGACTCACAGTCAGAATGTCTGTTTTTCTAGGTATTTTTGAGCGATAAAACCACAGTCCAGGTTTAATCCTGGTCCAGTCCTGGTTTAGTCCTGGTCCAGTCCTGGTTCAGTTCTAGTGGAGTCCTGCCTTAACCCTGATTTAGTTCTGGTTTAGACCTGGTTTGGTCCTAGTTTAGTCCTAGTCCTGGTCTAGTTAGTCCTGGTTCTAGTCCTGGTCTAGTTTAGTCCTGGTTAGTCCTAGTCCTAGTTTAGTCCTGGTTTAGTCCTGGTGGTTAGTCCTGGTCTAGTCCTGGGTCTAGTTTAGTCCTGGTCTAGTCCTGGTCCTGGTTAGTCCTGGTCTAGTCTGGTCTAGTCCTGGTCTAGTCCTGGTCCTAGTCTGGTCTAGTCCTGGTCTAGTCCTGGTCTAGTCCTGGTCTAGTCCTGGTCTAGTCCTGGTCTAGTCCTGGTCTAGTCTGGTCTAGTCCTGGTTTAGTCCTGGGTCCTAGTCCTAGTCCTGGTCTAGTCCTGGTCTAGTCCTGGTCTAGTCCTGGTCTAGTCCTGGTCTAGTCCTGGTCCGGTCCTGGTCCTAGTCCTGGTCTAGTCTAGTTTGTGGTTCTGGTTTGTGGTTGTGGTTTTTCTTCCTGATCATAACGTCGCTGTGTCTCTGGATACTCGTCTCTGATTGGTTGACGCGTCGTGTCTGATGCGAAAAGTTCAGCATTTTCAACTTCTGACTCCGACACCCTGGACACGCGCCGACGGCAGATCTGCGCTGACGACCGAAGACGCGCCGCAAAAACGCAGGACGGCGAGGACTTTAGATAGAAACGTGACGCTGCGACGCTCCGTCTGAACAGACCTTTACTCACACTGAATTCACACTGTCCTTCCGCTGTCCCCATAGGGTCTTTTTCTGTGTAAAAGCTCCTGTCCCTGTCCTTCAGACCTGTTGTGAGATGTGTACAAGTGTGAAAGTGTACAAGTGTGAAAGTGTAAAAGTGTACAAGTGTGAAAGTGTGAAAGTGTGAAAGTGTACAAGTGTGAAAGTGTGAAAGTGTACAAGTGTGAAAGTGTGAAAGTGTAAAAGTGTGAAAGTGTAAAAGTGTAAAAGTGTAAAAGTGTAAAAGTGTGAAAGTGTGTGTGAAAGTGTAAAAGTGTAAAAGTGTAAAAGTGTGAAAGTGTAAAAGTGTAAAGTGAAAGTGTGAAAGTGTAAAAAGTGTGAAAAGTGTAAAAGTGTAAAAGTGTAAAAAAAAGTGTGTAAAGTGTAAAAGTGTAAAAGTGTAAAAGTGTGAAAGTGTAAAAGTGTGAAAGTGTAAAAGTGTGAAAGTGTGAAAGTGTAAAAGTGTGAAAGTGTGAAAGTGTGAAAAGTGAAAGTGTGAAAGTGTAAAAGTGTAAAAGTGTAAAAGTGTGAAAGTGTAAAAGTGTGAAAGTGTGAAAGTGTAAAGTGTAAAAGTGTGTAAAGTGTGTAAAAAGTGTAAAAAGTGTGAAAAAGTGTAAAAGTGTAAAAGTGTGTAAAAGTGTAAAAAAAAGTGTAAAAGTGTGAAAGTGTGAAAGTGTAAAAGTGTAAAAAAGTGTAAAAAAAGTGTGGAAAAAGTGTAAAAGTGTAAAAGTGTGTAAAAGTGTGAAAGTGTAAAAGTGTAAAAGTGTGAAAGTGTGAAAGTGTAAAAGTGTGAAAGTGTAAAAGTGTAAAAGTGTGAAAGTGTAAAAAAAAAGTGTAAAAGTGTGTAAAAGTGTAAAAAAGTGTAAAAGTGTGTAAAAGTGTAAAAAAGTGTAAATGTGTGTGTAAAAGTGTAAAAAAAAAAAAGTGTAAAAGTGTAAAAAAAAAAAGTGTAAAAGTGTGAAAGTGTGTGAAAGTGTAAAAGTGTGAAAGTGTGGAAAAAGTGTGAAAGTGTAAAAGTGTGAAAGTGTAAAAGTGTAAAAGTGTGAAAGTGTAAAAGTGTAAAAGTGTAAAAGTGTAAAAGTGTAAAAGTGTGAAAAGTGTGAAAGTGTAAAAAGTGTGAAAGTGTAAAAGTGTAAAAGTGTAAAAGTGTGAAAAGTGTAAAAGTGTGAAAGTGTGTAAAAGTGTAAAAAAGTGTGAAAAGTGTGAAAAGTGTGAAAGTGTGAAGTGAAAGTGTAAAAAAGTGTAAGTGTAAAAGTGTGTAAAAGTGTAAAAAAAGTGTAAAAGTGTAAAAGTGTGAAAGTGTAAAAGTGTAAAAAGTGTGAAAAGTGTGAAAGTGTGAAAGTGTGAAAGTGTAAAGTGTGAAAGTGTAAAAGTGTGAAAGTGTAAAAGTGTGAAAAGTGTGAAAAAGTGTGAAAAAAAAAGTGTAAAAAAAGTGTGTTAAAAGTGTGTAAAGTGTAAAAAGTGTAAAAGTGTAAAAGTGTGAAAAGTGTGAAAAGTGTGAAGTGTAAAAGTGTAAAAGTGTGAAAGTGTGAAAGTGTAAAAGTGTGAAAGTGTGAAAGTGTGTAAAAGTGTGAAAGTGTAAAAGTGTAAAAGTGTGTAAAAGTGTGAAAGTGTGAAAGTGTAAAAAGTGTGAAAGTGTGTAAAAAAGTGTAAAAGTGTGAAAGTGTAAAAGTGTGTAAAAAAAGTGTAAAAGTGTAAAAGTGTGAAAGTGTAAAAGTGTGAAAGTGTAAAAGTGTGAAAGTGTAAAAAAAAGTATAAAAGTGTGTAAAAGTGTTAAAAGTGTAAAAGTGTGTAAAAGTGTAAAAGTGTGAAAGTGTGAAAAAGTGTGAAAGTGTGAAAGTAAAAAAAGTGTAAAAGTGTGTAAAAGTGTAAAAGTGTAAATGTGTGAAAGTGTAAAAAAAAGTGTAAAAGTGTAAAAAAAAGTGTAAAAGTGTGAAAGTGTGTGAAAGTGTGAAAGTGTGGAAAAAGCGTGAAAGTGTAAAAGTGTGAAAGTGTAAAAGTGTGAAAGTGTGAAAAAGTGTAAAAGTGTGAAAGTGTAAAAGTGTGAAAGTGTAAAAGTGTAAAAAAAGTGTGAAAGTGTGAAAGTGTTAAAAAGTGTGTTAAAAGTGTGTGTAAAGTGTAAAAAGGTGTAAAAGTGTGTAAAAGTGTAAAGTGTTAAAAGTGTAAAAGTGTAAAAAAAGTGTAAAAGTGTGAAAGTGTGAAAAAAGTGTGAAAAAAAGTGTAAAAGTGTGTAAAAGTGTGTAAAAGTGTGAAAGTGTGAAAAAGTGTGAAAAAGTGTAAAAAAGTGTAAAAGTGTGAAAAGTGTGAAAGTGTAAAAGTGTGAAAGTGTAAAAAAAGTGTAAAAGTGTGAAAGTGTGAAAAAGTGTGAAAGTGTAAAAGTGTGAAAGTGTGAAAAAGTGTGAAAGTGTAAAAAGTGTGAAAGTGTGTAAAAGTGTGAAAGTGTGAAAGTGTGAAAAAGTGTAAAAGTGTGAAAGTGTGAAAGTGTAAAAGTGTAAAAGTGTGTAAATGTGTAAAAGTGTAAAAGTGTGAAAGTGTAAATGTTTTGGTCCCTGCAGGTCCTCGTCTGTTCTTGTCCTGCCCCATGGATGTGGAAGGGTCCAGGGTTTGGTTCACTGACCTCTGGAACTACTCCATCATCCCCTACATGCTGGAGGCCGTACGAGAAGGACTACAGGTGAGAGACCTGGACTAGACCTGGACTAGACCTGGTTCAGTCCTGGTTTTAGTCCTGGTTTAGTCCTAGTTTAGACCTATTTTAGACCTGGTTTAGTCCTGGTTCAGTCCTGGTTTTAGTCCTGATTTTAGTCCTGGTTTTAGTCCTGGTTTAACCCTAGTTTAGACCTGTTTTAGATCTGTTTTAGTCCTGGTTTAGTCCTGGTTTTAGTCCTGGTTTTAGTCCTGGTCTAGTCCTAGTTTAGACCTGTTTTAGATCTGTTTTAGACCTGGTTTAGTCCTGGTTCAGTCCTGGTTTTAGTCCTGGTTTAGTCCTAGTTTAGACCTGTTGTAGACCTGGTTGAGTCCTGGTTCTGGTCCTCAGCTGTACGGGCGGCGGGCGGTCTGGGAGGACCCGTGTGCCTGGGTTCTGGACTCGTACCCGTGGGCGTCGGCGCCGGTGGACTGGCCTCCGCTGCTGCAGCTCAGACCCGAGGACGTGGGCTTCGACGGGTACAGCGCCCCCCGAGAGAGCACCCGCAAGGAGGCGCCCCAGAGCGACAGCGACCCCGACCCCCTGGTGAGACCCACGACTCTGGTCCGGACGCGAGCTCCGGTCCGGACGCGAGCTCCGGTCCGGACCAAAACATCCGGGACTGTGTCAGGGTTGCAAAAAAACAAAAACTAATTTTTACACAAATCAAGAGGAAATTTGAGAAAAAAACATGAAAAATATGTTGAAAATTACAGAAACTATTTAGGTTCAGTCCTGTTCTAGTCCTGGTTTAGTCCTGGTTCAGTCCTGGTTCAGTCCTGGTTTAGTCCTGGTTTAGTCCTGGTCTAGTCCTGGTTTAGACCTGGTTTAGTCCTGGTTCAGTCCTGGTCTAGTCCTGGTTTAGTCCTGGTCTAGACCTGGTTTAGTCCTGGTTCAGTCCTGGTTCAGTCCTGGTTTAGTCCTGGTTCAGTCCTGGTTCAGTCCTGGTTCAGTCCTGGTTTAGTCCTGGTTTTAGTCCTGGTTCAGTCCTGGTTTAGTCCTGGTTTTAGTCCTGGTTTCAGTCCTGGTTTAGTCCTGGTTTAGTCCTGGTTAGACCTGGTTTAGACTGGTTTAGTCCTCCTGGTTTAGAA
Organism: Boleophthalmus pectinirostris; assembly: GCF_026225935.1. Lineage (NCBI taxonomy): Eukaryota > Metazoa > Chordata > Actinopteri > Gobiiformes > Gobiidae > Boleophthalmus > Boleophthalmus pectinirostris. The sequence continues at coordinate 43,891,873 of NW_026571140.1, forward strand.
GTCCTAGTCCTGTTTAGTCCTGGTTTAGACTTTAGTCCTGGTTTAGTCCTGGTTTAGTCCTGTTTTAGACCTGGTTTAGTCCTGGTTAGACCTGACCTGGTTAGTCCTGGTTTAGTCCTGGTCTAGTCCTGTTTTAGTCCTAGTCTAGTCCTGGTTTAGTCTTGGTTTAGTCCTGTTTTAGTCCTAGTCTAGTCCTGGTTTAGTCCTGGTTTAGACCTGGTTTAGTCCTGGTTTAGACCTGGTTTAGACCTGGTTTAGTCCTGGTTTAGTCCTGGTTTAGACCTGGTTTAAGTCCTGGTTAGACCTGGTTTAGTCCTGGTTTTAGTCCTGGTTTAGACCTGGTTTAGACCTGGTTCAGTCCTGGTTTAGACCTGGTTTAGTCCTGGTTTAGACCTGGTTTAGTCCTGGTTTAGTCCTGGTTTAGACCTGGTTCAGTCCTAGTTTAGTCCTGGTTTAGTCCTGTTTTAGTCCTAGTCTAGTCCTGGTTTAGACCTGGTTTAGTCCTGTTTTAGTCCTAGTCTAGTCCTGGTTTAGTCCTGGTTTAGTCCTGGTTTAGTCCTGGTTTAGACCTGGTTCAGTCCTGGTTTAGTCCTGTTTTAGTCCTGTTTTAGTCCTGGTTTAGACCTGGTTTAGACCTGGTTCAGTCCTGGTTTAGCCCTGTTTTAGACCTGGTTTAGACCTGGTTTAGTCCTGGTTTAGACCTGTTTAGTCCTAGTCTAGTCCTGGTTTTAGACCTGGTTTTAGTCCTGTTTTAGTTCCTAGTTAGTCCTGGTTTAGACCTGGTTTTAGTCCTGTTTTAGTCCTGGTTTAGCCTGGTTTAGTCCTGGTTTAGTCCCTGGTTTAGACCTGGTTGGTTAGTTTACCTGGTTTAGACCTGGTTTAGTCCTGGTTTAGTCCCTGGTTTTAGACCTGGTTTAGACCTGTTTTAGTCCTAGTCTAGTCCTGGTTTAGACCTGGTTTAGTCCTGTTTTAGTCCTAGTCTAGTCCTGGTTTAGTCCTGGTTTAGTCCTGGTTTAGTCCTGGTTTAGACCTGGTTTAGTCCTGTTTTAGTCCTAGTCTAGTCCTGGTTTAGACCTGGTTTAGTCCTGTTTTAGTCCTAGTCTAGTCCTGGTTTAGTCCTGGTCTAGTCCTGTTTTAGTCCTAGTCTAGTCCTGGTTTAGTCTTGGTTTAGTCCTGTTTTAGTCCTAGTCTAGTCCTGGTTTAGTCCTGGTTTAGACCTGGTTTAGTCCTGGTTTAGACCTGGTTTAGACCTGGTTTAGTCCTGGTTTAGTCCTGGTTTAGACCTGGTTAAGTCCTGGTTAAGACCTGGTTTAGTCCTGGTTTAGTCCTGGTTTAGACCTGGTTTAGACCTGGTTCAGTCCTAGTTTAGTCCTGGTTTAGTCCTGTTTTAGTCCTAGTCTAGTCCTGGTTTAGACCTGGTTTAGACCTGGTTCAGTCCTGGTTTAGACCTGGTTTAGTCCTGGTTTAGACCTGGTTTAGTCCTGGTTTAGACCTGGTTTAGACCTGGTTCAGTCCTAGTTTAGTCCTGGTTTAGTCCTGTTTTAGTCCTAGTCTAGTCCTGGTTTAGACCTGGTTTAGTCCTGGTTTAGTCCTGGTTTAGTCCTGGTTTAGACCTGGTTTAGACCTGGTTCAGTCCTGGTTTAGTCCTGTTTTAGTCCTGGTTTAGTCCTGGTTTAGACCTGGTTTAGACCTGGTTTAGTCCTGGTTTAGTCCTGGTTTAGACCTGGTTTAGACCTGGTTCAGTCCTGGTTTAGTCCTGTTTTAGTCCTGGTTTAGTCCTGGTTTAGACCTGGTTTAGACCTGGTTTAGTCCTGGTTTAGACTTGGTTTAGACCTGGTTTAGTCCTGGTTTAGTCCTGGTTTAGACCTGTTTTAGTCCTGGTTTAGTTTAGTCCTGGTTTAGACCTGGTTTAGACCTGGTTTAGTCCTGGTTTAGACCTGGTTTAGACCTGTTTTAGTCCTGGTTTAGTCTAGTCCTGGTTTAGACCTGGTTTAGACCTGTTTTAGTCCTAGTCTAGTCCTGGTTTAGACCTGGTTTAGTCCTGGTTTAGTCCTGGTTTAGTCCTGGTTTAGACCTGGTTCAGTCCTGGTTTAGTCCTGTTTTAGTCCTGTTTTAGTCCTGGTTTAGACCTGGTTTAGACCTGGTTTAGTCCTGGTTTAGACCTGGTTTAGACCTGTTTTAGTCCTAGTCTAGTCCTGGTTTAGACCTGGTTTAGTCCTGTTTTAGTCCTAGTCTAGTCCTGGTTTAGACCTGGTTTAGTCCTGTTTTAGTCCTAGTCTAGTCCTGGTTTAGACCTGGTTTAGTCCTGTTTTAGTCCTAGTCTAGTCCTGGTTTAGTCCTGGTTTAGTCCTGGTTTAGTCCTGGTTTAGACCTGGTTTAGTCCTGGTTTAGTCCTGGTTTAGACCTGGTTTAGACCTGGTTTAGTCCTGGTTTAGTCCTGTTTTAGTCCTGGTTTAGACCTGGTTTAGACCTGGTTTAGTCCTGGTTTAGACCTGGTTTAGACCTGTTTTAGTCCTAGTCTAGTCCTGGTTTAGACCTGGTTTAGTCCTGTTTTTAGTCCTAGTCTAGTCCTGGTTCCTGGTTTAGACCTGGTTTAGTCCTGTTTTAGTCCTAGTCTTAGTCCTGGTTTAGACCTGGTTTAGTCCTGGTTTTAGTCCTGGTTTAGTCCTGGTTTAGTAGACCTGGTTTAGTTAGTCCTGGTTTAGTCCTGGTTTAGACCAGTCCTGGTTTAGACCTGGTTTAGTCCTGGTTTAGACCTGGTTTAGACCTGGTTTAGTCCTGGTTTAGACCTGGTTTAGTCCTGGTTTACCTGGTTTACCTGGTTTTAGTCCTGGTTTTAGTCCTGGTTTAGAGTCCTGGTTTAGTCCTGGTTTAGTCCTTGGTTTAGACCTGGTTTACCTGGTTTAGTCCTGGTTTAGACCTGGTTTAGACCTGGTTTTAGTCCTGGTTTTAGTCCTGTTTAGTGTTTAGTCCTGGTTTAGACCTGGTTTAGTCCTGGTTTAGACCTGGTTTAGACCTGGTTTAGTCCTGGTTTAGACCTGGTCTTAGTCCTGGTTTCTTCTGTTTTAGATGAACATGCTGCTGCGTCTGAAAGAAGCCGCCACCTCGTCCAGTCCCCAGAGCTACGACAGCGACAGCACCGGTCACCATGACGACCTGCTCGACCAATCGCTGGAGTCCACGCTTTGAAACCCACCAATCCCGGCAGCCCACTGTTTAAACGCACCAATCGCAACGCCTCCGCCCTCACAGACCATTCAAGAAGCGAAATCCGCCCGGTAACACCTCAACTGTCACCACGACGACCTCCTCGACCAATCACTGGAGTCCACGCTCTCAAACCGACCAATCCCGGCTGCCGAAAAATTTAAACCGACCAATCAGAGCTCTCAGGCCTGTAACTTCAACAAATCACGCGCAGGATCTGTCTTTTCTTGATCCCTGAGGTCTGCTTAAGTTTTATTTGTTACCGTTGGTGACAGAAGACACCTCCATCTCCCCAGACGCTTCCTCCAGTGAGTCTCACGTAACCCCTATTGGTCAACCTGCTGTAAAACTTAAACTCATTTTCAAACTTACAATGACAAATTTAAGATGTGAAGAGCGGGGAGAGACATTCAGCCAGCGCGCGCAACACTGAGGAGGAGCAGCGTCTCTACTCCGAGCTCTCCCTCCGTCTCTCGAAGCTGAAACTAAAATTTTAAAAAACGTGACATTTTGTGGTCGATTTCTAGTGGGTAAGATCTGGTTAGAACTGGACTTTGGACTTGGTGGTCCTGGTCTAGTCCTGGTTCAGATCCTGGTTCTTCACCGGAGACGACGGCGCGTGGACGGGACAACTTTGGTCCAAACGTAGTCCCGGTTTAGTTCTGAATTCGTCACGGAGCGTGATTTGGAAACCTGTGTTTTTTGTGGGTTTTTAACGACAAAGAATCGACGGTGAAGACAGCACAAGAAGGTTTTGGGGTTCGATTCCCGGAGCGTGTACGGAGTTTGCATGTTCTTCCCGTGTCCGGATACCTCTGGGTTCCTCCTCAACCTGCGAACATGCACAATAATCCTCCAGCCGGGACCTGGGCTCAGATCTGGGTCGGGACTGCTCGAGTAACGGGTCAAACGCAGAGGACGGTTTACCTTTAAAAGTCTAACGGTCCTTTTTTTTTTCGGTTTTCGTCGAGGATTCTTTGCTTCGAAACGGACTTTGAAGCAGGTTCCGACGGTCCTCCTCGAGTCCGGGCTCGTGGTGACCCCGGCGTACAAATGTCGAACTGTTTTAGATGTTTTTTAAAATAATAATATTAGACAAAAGTAATTTAAGCTCAGAGTTTCGGGTGCAGGCGCCCTCTTTGGATACAACTGCTGTTCTTAGTTTCACCGCTGTGGCCCTGGAGTCTTTTAGCCCAATGATTTTTACGAAGCACATATCGAACACCGTCGCGTCGTCAGATTTCTATAAAAACTTCATGAACCAGCCATGGACCTGACACCAGCCTCCATCTCCACACTGCCCCCTGTGGTCAGACGAGCGTATTACTCACACGTAAAAGCACAGACTCTCATGTTTAAAGGCCCGTGTTACGCTCTTTTATAATGTCGTTTCCTCATCACAAACAGACCCGGAGTTGTGTTTTGTTTCATTCACGTGGAAAATTTCTCCGATCTGGCCAAGATTTTGAAACTTGTATCAGGTTATGTGTGTGTGGTTTTCTCCAGCAGCTTCGTAAATCTGCCCCATCACCAAATCTTCAACCAACAAACTCCACAAACGATAAACATTCCAACATGAACTATTTATCCACAACGATCAAGAGAAGAAAGAGCAAAACTTAAAGGAAACAACAACGAGCCACATTAGTCACACAACAAACTCAACTCATGTTCTGATCCTGAAGAAAACAGAAGTGTCCAACTCATTTTGTTCCGGGGGTCGTGTCCAAAGTGTCCGGATCAGAAAACTCATGTCATATAAACCCCAAAAATAACAATAAGTTCAAATATTTGTGCAGAGAAACACAAATCTATTACAGAAATCTTTTTGAATTGATGAACTCTTTCTTTTACAAAATATTATAATATTATGAACAACCTGAAACTTTAAGAAAAATACAATTTCAACACAAAATTTTAACATGAACTTGTTTGCATTTCATACAATTTAGTCATGTTTTCTTTTTGCTCCTGAAAAGTGCATCAGTATCAGGCACCGTGAGGAGCTGTTATCTTCAGAATGTCAGTCATGTGTTTGTGTGGTCAGATTTATTTTATTAATGTTCATTACGGAGACTCACAAACGTAGTAACAGTAAATCTATTATTTCTCGTTGCATGTCTGCAGGCACATCTGAGGTTTTGACTGTGAACGGTCTGCGAAAAATAGCAAATTCTGTCTTCAGGTTTTAAAATATAATGAAAATATTTTAGCAGAAAATCATCCGAGGGAGAGCCAGGGTTAGAATTCGTTCGCTCGACTTTTTATCGTTTAACCAGTCGCTGCTGTTTGGTCGTGACGTTTGTAAAGCTCCAAATCCTGTAGGAAGAAGAACAACAACGTCTTTCCCCGAGATCAAATTCACCAAACATTCTCTTTGTTTTAAATCCTCTGGAATCTCGGGAATCGTTGACAACACAGAATGTCTGTCTCTTCTCTGATTGGCTTTAGCCCGAACTCGCACTTCTAGGGTTTTTGCGAAGCGTCTAGTGTTTTCTGATTCCTGACCTGGTCATTAGAGAGAAATTAAACTGAGCAGAGACACTAGACGACACCAGACTGACTAAATATTCACATCATGAAATAGATTTTTTATTGTAACAGTAGAACGAGTTTGAGTGAACAAGTTCCTTCTGTTTTCTTCAGGATCAGAACATGAGTTGAGTTTGTTGTGTGACTAATGTGGCTCGTTGTTGTTTCCTTTAAGTTTTGTTCTTTCTTCTCTTGATCGTTGTGGATAAATTGTTCATGACGAATGTTTTTCTACGGAAGCCCTGAGAGGCAAGAGGGGAAAAAAAGACACGTCATTTGGGCTCTATTTTCTAAGTGTTTTTTTTTTTTCCTTCTTTTTTTTTTTTTGTTGCCACCAACAACATTTTATTTTATTTTATTTTTTATCATTGATGTGGCTGAGAAAACAAAAAACAAAAAAACACAATGAGCTACACTCTGAAGTGTTTATTTTTTTAAATTATTATTATTATTATTATTATTATTATTATTATTATTAGCCACATCAACAATTTAAAAAAACAGTTGTTAGTGCAAAAATATGTATATAATAAAAAATAAATAAATAAAAATAAAAACACTTAGAAATTAGAGCCCAAATGATTAGCCTATTTTTAATTATTTTTTTTAATTTTATTTATTTATTTTTTTCTCTTGCCACTCAGGGCTTCCGTATTTGTCCTTTGTGGAGTTTGTTGGTTGAAGATTTGGTGACACACATTTACACAGAAAAACATTAATCGAAAGTCCCGCAAACCGCGACACTTCCAAACGTTGTGAAAAAACTCTTGATGATAAAGAAAACGTGGGAACATGGAGCCTAATTTTGGAAAAAAAAAAACAATCAAAACCTTAGAAATGAGGGAACAGAGACTCGCTCCCACTTCAAGCACATCGCAGGAGTCCGTTTTGCGTAACATTGGACCTTTAAGTTTGAGATTTTTTATGAAATAATTGTGAAATTTGTCTAAACTCTGAAGTTAAATTTAAATTTGTGTTTTGTAAAACTGCACATCGATCCCCGAGTTTAACTTTGAAGCACAAGTGTCGATGAGAAAAGCACAAGCTCCCAAAAGAAGCACAGACCGACTGAAGCACCAAACTAAAAAAACGTTCTTTTAATTAAAGAGGGGGTATTTTCTGTTACTTCTGCCCCTTTGCTCCCCGCGCTAAGTCACTCCCCCTTCAGAGCGCCACCGCAAAGTCACGGAACTACTGCACGTCACATCAGGTTTGTCAAACTGCTGTGTTTTTTGGGTTTTTTTTTTTGTTTTGTATCATGTTTTTGTGTGTTTACGGAGGATTTTCGTGCGGGAGCATGAGGGACGGAGGCTCAGAACAGATCTCTAGATTACCCAAACCTCTCCAGACATGTTTTTTCCCCCGGACCTCAGCTCTGTGCTCAGGGCGTTTTAGTTCTTCTGATAATCCGTTCTGACGTTGATGCACATTGACTTTAAAGTTGTTCTAAATTTCGGCTGATAAAATTTCTTTAAGACGAGCATTTCGATCTGAAAATAAATCGTTTAAAATAGTTAGAAGAGCGTTAACAGACGCCGCGAACATAATTTGAGCTGTTTTGAAGTTGACCACATCATGATGATTTTAAAAACTGTGGGTTTGTTGGATGCAGATCGTGGACTTTATGAGCAAACCTAATGGCTTTTTTTTTTTTTTGCAATGAAATTAAAGGCGATAAATGAGTCTTAAAGCAGTTTCCCCAAACTTCAACACAATAATTTACATAAGACAGAACAAATGAATGATACAAGTGTTGGTGCTGGTTGTTGCTGGTGTGGAACTTTTTCCAAATCACACGAGTCTTTTTTAAATTCAATGATCATTTATTTTTATCAAACCTTTTTTTTAACTCATTCATATCCACAGTTACTTGAGACAAAAGCTGCTTCAAATTTATCCCCTGAACGTAGAATATTAGCAGCAAAAAGTACGAATTTCATCAGCTTAGATATTTTACATTAAGAAACGACGAAGGAACAACGTTATAAGTTGGAAGAAAGCGCCGAAAAAGTCGCTCTTGTGCCGTGTAATACCCCCTCTTTAATCTGAACTGTGTGTGAGTAAAACGCTTCTGCATCAAACTCCTCATCGTGTCGCGTCCGAGCCGAAGCCGAAACGTCGCCGAAGCCGTTTGGACGTTTGCGTTTTGTCCCGTAGCGTCTCCGCGCTGGACGGACTTTGCCTTACTTTGAACGACGTGCTTTATGTCTCTGAACAGGGCTCCACTTTTACGGAAACAAAAAAAAAACTGAACACGAGAAAGTCCGACACAGAGACGTTTGTACTGAACCCAGGGCTGCACTGCGAAAAACACCTTTATCCACGAAGAAAACCCAGATATTCAACGTTTAATTTGAATTTAACTTGAACTAGATCATTTAATTTGAAAATAATAATAATACAAATATAAAAATGTGTTAAAGGAGCTGTTTGTACGTGAGCCCAGACGTGTCCAGATCCTCCACCTGCCACGTTTACATGACAGATTTAATTCCAAATAAAAATAATTTAATTCCAAATAAAAATGAATTCCGCTTTAAAAAGACTATGTGAACACTTAAAAAATAACAATAAGTTCAAATATTTGTGCAGAGAATCACAAATCTATTACAGAAATCTTTTTTAATTGATGAACTCTTTCTTTTACGAAATATTATAATATTATGAACAACCTGAAAGTTTAAGAAAAATACAATTTCAACACAAAGTTTTAACATTAACAAACAGGAATAAGTCCATTTTTGTTGTAAAATCCTGCACTCGGCTCCACTTTTCTCATGTTGGACATTTTTCTGATGAGGGTGTCACGGTCAACAGTCAAAACGATCGTCCTTTAAGAGCGTTTGGAAAGAGACAAGTCTTCATTTGTGCTGCTCTGGTGGGAGGGGCCACGTACAGAGACGCTGGAGACGCTGCTGTGATAAACACCACACAAAATTAACACCATTTTAATAGAAAATATCATTCAAATATTTGGGTAGAAAAACAGCGAGGGCCAGATTAAAGGTCTTGGAGGGCCGGATCTGGCCCCCGGGCCGTATGTTTGACACCCCTGGTCTAAATGAAAGACACTTCCAATAAAATATTTTGTCGTTTTTACCCATAAGTGTTCTCGTGTAAACAGACCCTGAATTCTAAATCTGATTTTAAAGCTGAATTAATTTATTCCTGGATCATGTTTCACATTTATTCGTCTTAAAAATAATGTTGGTCGTTCATCCTCGTGTCGCCTTCGATCCGCCTCCACCGGTCCTGGCTTGGGACTTTCATCCACGTCTCTTTGGATTGGCGGTCGGGAAACCTCATTTCAGAATTATTATTTCCACGTAAACTCCAAGGAGAAGATTTTAATCCAGAACCATTAACTCGGAATTTAAAAAAAAAAATTCATGTAAACGTGGCTCGTGTCTCAGTTTATGTCCAGGTCTCGTGTGAAACTCAGAATCTTCAGAATTCCCTCCATGACTCTGGATCGGACAGACATTTGAGGTTTAAACTCACTGGATTTCAGATTTGAACCTGCAACTTAAACGAGAGAGTCACGTGAGGCTCATTCGAGAACCAAAAAACACCAACGTAGATCAGAAATAAAAGCTCCAATGTTTTTATGATTAAGAATAAATCAGCTTTAGAATCGTTTTGAGTAAAAGTTCTGTTTGATTTGACGTGTTTTTCCTCAGATCTGGACTCGTGTTTGTGAAATTTAAAATGAAAATCTCACGTACAGTTCCTTTAACGACAATTCCGTAGACGCTCAAAGTCGAGAAAATCTATTTAAAACGGTCAAATCGTAGAAAATATCGCGTGTATATTCAGATTCCCGTGTGTGTGTTTGTTCACCGAGACACGTTCACTAAATTAAAGTGAATAAATTATTTAAAATCTAAAGTCGCGTGTCGGAGTCGGTGTTTTTTTTCCGGCGCACGGTGCAGGTTTAAAGCGTCTGGTGCTTTTTTTGTGAACAAAAACGGCGATTTTCGAGAAGTCCTTTTTACCTCGTGAGTGCGTCTGCGTGCGAGAGAAAAGAAGTATGACATATTTAACCGTGTGTTTAAGTGTTTAAGTGTCTAAAAAAAAACATTTCCCGGTTCGTAATTGTAACGTTGGCGAAGGTTCACGACGGCGCCCTCTAGTGTCGACTGACTGCGCGACAAGATTTCAACAGTATTTGGTTTTCAAAGTGTATTTACGTCACATTCTTGAGTATTTCTGCCTCCGTACAAACGTCTGGTCCCAAATTTCAAGGATCAAATTTACGGTTTTATTCTTACATTTTTTACGTAAACAAATCCTGAAGAAGCGACGGAAAAACCGAAACTCGTCCAGTGTTCGTAACGAAAGCGGCTGAAGCGCGACTCGTTTCAGCGACGGTTTCATTTCACGTTTTCGCCCGAACTGTCGATGCTCTGCGGTGTCACGACGACGCCGGGGGTGTTCTACGTGTATGTGTATGGCGGAATGTTCAGCAGTTACCGTGGTGACACAGTGCACACTTTAACAAAGGCTGTAAACGAAACAGAAAAAGTTGAAAAGAAGTCTGAAAACTCAAGAAAAAAGTGGTTTAAAAGAGTCGTTTTTCATGTTCCTGTGATCAGTGCCAGTTTGGTTTTACTCTAAAAAGGTGAGAGCGACTGACACCTGTCGGAGTTCGGACTAAATCAGCTCCTTCTGGTCAAAAAAAGAAATAAAATTAAATTAAAATAAAACAGATTAAAGTTTCTGAAGCTCTGAGGCTTTGGAGGAAAATGCAGTTTTAAAGAAAAAACACTAGAGGGCGCTGCTGGAGTTAAACAGGCTCAAAAGTCCCCTGCTCTGTACTACTACTACTACTACTACTACTACTACTACTACTACTACTACTACTACTACTACTGCAGTTATTACTACTTTTACTACTGCAGCTACTACTACAACAACCACTATTAGAATTAATATTTCTGCCACTTCTAATACAACTTTTACCACTACTTACTACTACTTCTACTACTACTACTACTACTACTACTACTACTACTACTACTACTACTACTACTACTACTACTACCAGTGCTTCTACTACAGTACTATAACTGCTGTTTATATTACTGAAACGTCTAATGCAACTACTACTACTACTACTATGGATACTACTACTTGTATAGATAGCACTACAATGACTACTACTACTACTACTACTACTACTACTACTACTACTACTACTACTACTACTACTACTACTACTACTGCTGCTGCTACTACTAATACCTACTTCTACTATCAGACTTGAAAAATGTGTTAGTAATGTGTACAGTTACTGCTATGATAAATACTTTGTGGTTGGACCTGCAGTAGTAGTAGTAGTAGTAGTAGAAATGTAAGATAAGATAAATAAATTATTTTAAAGCATAAGATGAAAACGGGGACTTTTGATGAAAACGTGAGAACTTTTCATAAAAACGAGGGGACTTTTCATGAAAACGTCAGGACTTTTCATAAAAACGAGGGAACATTTGACGACGACGAGGAGACTTTTGAGCAGGAGTGCAGTAAAAGTGTTCAGTCCTATGCAAATGAACCGCAGAGTTAAACGTGTGTGACCTTCTAGGACCTGTCCATAGCATCACTACATGAATGTGTCTTTGCAAAAAAAAAAAAAAATGTCATTTTGATTTGTAAAATGTTGTGTAAATATTTGGAAAATTGTGGCGCCGTTTTGGGGACTTTTTGTAGAGACGTTTGTTACTTGAACTGGCCCCAGCGCTGTGTAGTCTTAACTTATTCTGATTTAATAAATGAGCGTTATTTATAAACCAACTTGTGTTTTTCAGTTATTAAAGAGACAACGGTGAATCCTCTGACCCTCTGACCGTTTCCTCTGACTTTTTACCCTCTTTCCCAGGCAGGTTTCCAAGCAGGTGATGGACACTTCACCAGAAAAGTTACACTGTGGAGCTTTACAAGTCTTATAAATGTTAAATTCATGCATCTCGAATTTCGGTTTTCTGGTCATCTCACAGTCCACACTGGGAAGGATCCTCTGAAAAAGTGAACATCTGACCTCCATGTTTGTCTTTTGTCTTTTGAACCATATCACTTTTGTTTTTGACGTCGTAGTTGTTTGGTTGTTGAACGTCCGTCACAGCGGAAAACGACTCGAGAAACGTGGACCAGGGTTCGGGTCGACTTCTTTACACCAGTGTTTCCCAAACTTTTTTTTCTGGGGACCCATATTTTAAAAGTCACAAACCTTCGTGACCCAAGTCCATAGACGTTATTCATAAATCACAGAATAAAGTTGTATTTGATCATTATTGAACATTGTTGAGGATATTTTATTGTTGTTGAGTGATCGTGTCTCTGAACAATTAGTTTTACTCAAGTTTAAACAATGAAAAACACTGAAGCAGAAATAAAAGGATCCAGAAGTCGCCTGTTTGGACTTTTAATGTAGAATATTTATTTTTCTTTTCAACATAAAACTGAAGCAGTGTGTCAGTGTGTGTATCAGTGTGTGTATCAGTGTGTGTGTCAGTGTGTCAGTGTGTGTCAGTGTGTGTATCAGTGTGTGTATCAGTGTGTGTGTCAGTGTGTGTATCAGTGTGTGTATCAGTGTGTGTGTCAGTGTGTGTGTGTGTGTATCAGTGTGTGTATCAGTGTGTGTGTCAGTGTGTGTATCAGTGTGTGTATCAGTGTGTGTATCAGTGTGTGTATCAGTGTGTGTCAGTGTGTGTGTCAGTGTGTGTATCAGTGTGTGTGTCAGTGTGTGTGTCAGTGTGTGTGTCAGTGTGTGTGTGTGTGTGTGTGTGTATCAGTGTGTGTGTATCAGTGTGTGTGTCAGTGTGTGTGTCAGTGTGTGTGTGTGTGTGTGTCAGTGTGTGTGTCAGTGTGTGTCAGTGTGTGTGTGTATCAGTGTGTGTGTGTGTATCAGTGTGTGTATCAGTGTGTGTGTCAGTGTGTGTATCAGTGTGTGTGTGTGTCAGTGTGTGTGTATCAGTGTGTGTGTATCAGTGTGTGTATCAGTGTGTGTGTATCAGTGTGTGTGTCAGTGTGTGTGTGTGTGTGTATCAGTGTGTGTGTGTCAGTGTGTATCAGTGTGTGTATCAGTGTGTGTGTATCAGTGTGTCAGTGTGTGTGTATCAGTGTGTGTGTGTGTGTGTATCAGTGTGTGTGTATCAGTGTGTGTATCAGTGTGTGTGTGTGTGTGTGTGTATCAGTGTGTGTATCAGTGTGTGTGTGTGTGTGTATCAGTGTGTGTGTGTGTATCAGTGTGTGTGTGTATCAGTGTGTGTATCAGTGTGTGTGTGTATCAGTGTGTGTCAGTGTGTGTATCAGTGTGTGTGTGTGTGTGTATCAGTGTGTGTATCAGTGTGTGTGTGTATCAGTGTGTGTGTATCAGTGTGTGTGTATCAGTGTGTGTGTCAGTGTGTGTGTGTGTGTCAGTGTGTGTCAGTGTGTGTATCAGTGTGTGTGTGTATCAGTGTGTGTGTCAGTGTGTGTGTATCAGTGTGTGTGTGTATCAGTGTGTGCATCAGTGTGTGTGTGTGGTGTGTGTGTGTGTGTGTCAGTGTGTGTGTGTCAGTGTGTGTGTGTATCAGTGTGTGTGTCAGTGTGTGTGTGTGTGTGTGTATCAGTGTGTGTATCAGTGTGTGTATCAGTGTGTGTGTGTGTGTGTGTATCAGTGTGTGTATCAGTGTGTGTGTGTGTGTGTGTGTATCAGTGTGTCAGTGTGTGTGTGTGTGTATCAGTGTGTGTATCAGTGTGTGTGTGTATCAGTGTGTGTATCAGTGTGTGTGTGCATCAGTGTGTGTATCAGTGTGTGTGTGTGTGTGTGTGTGTGTGTGTATCAGTGTGTGTATCAGTGTGTGTGTGTGTATGTGTGTGTATCAGTGTGTGTGTATCAGTGTGTGTATCAGTGTGTGTGTGTATCAGTGTGTGTCAGTGTGTGTGTGTCAGTGTGTGTGTGTGTGTGTATGTGTGTCATGTGTGTGTATCAGTGAGTGTGTGTGTGTGTGTGTGTGTATCAGTGAGTGTGTGTGTGTATCAGTGTGTGTGTGTGTGTGTATCAGTGTGTGTGTGTGTGTATCAGTGTGTGTGTGTGTATCAGTGTGTGTGTTATCTGTGTGTGTATCAGTGAGTGTGTGTGTGTGTGTGTGTGTGTGTATCAGTGTGTGTGTATCAGTGTGTGTGTGTGTATCAGTGTGTGTATCAGTGTGTGTGTGTGTGTGTGTGTGTGTGTATCAGTGTGTATCAGTGTGTGTGTGTGTGTGTGTGTGTGTGTATCAGTGTGTGTATGTGTGTCAGTGTGTGTATCAGTGTGTCAGTGTGTGTGTATCAGTGTGTGTGTATCAGTGTGTATCAGTGTGTGTGTGTATCAGTGTGCGTGCGTCACAGTGAGTCTGAGTTTGTCGTCCTGGTCTCCGGGGCTGTTGGACGTCAGCGCTTGTCGTAGTTTCTCCCAGAAGAGGGCGCTGTGGGGGCGGGCGCTGTGGCGGCGGGCGCTGTGGGGCGGGCGCTGTGGCGGCGGGCGCTGTGGCGGCGGGCGCTGTGGGGGCGGGCGCTGTGGCGGCGGGCGCTGTGGCGGCGGGCGCTGTGGCGGCGGGCGCTGTGGGGCGGGCGCTGTGGCGGCGGGCGCTGTGGCGGCGGGCGTGGGGCCAGCTCAAGTACGAGCGTCTCTGCAGCAGCTTCTTCATCCGGTAAAACGGGGACAGGTGAGACGACGGGATGTCCTCCAGGAAAACCAGGATCAGGACGTCCTCACGCTCATCGAACAGACGGAAACTACACACACACACACACACACACACACACACACACACACACACACAACACACACACACACACACACACACACACACACACACACAACATACACACACACACACACACAACACAACATACACACAACACAGAGACGAGTCAGATCTGTTCAGAATCTGTGTGTCGTTCATTTGTTTTTCAATGTAAAACCAAAAATAAGAAAACAAAAAAACAACAGTTTTCTTCATTATTTGTCTCCAAAACCAAAATGAAAAAACAGATAATGATTCGTTTTTTCAATTTTGTGTTTAAATGAAAAATGGAAAAAACGGATAACGACCGTTTCCCGTTTATGTGACTTCTGTCCAGAGCGGGACTGAGACCAAGACCAGACTGGGACCAGACTGGGACCAGACTGGGACCAGACTGGGACCAGAGCTTTGACTCCGAGCCTCCGCAGGGTCCAAGTCTCAGCCTCGAGCTCCAGCCCTGCCCTGGACTCTGAGCCTCCGGTCTGGTCCCGGTCTGGTCCTGGTCTCAGTCCTGCTCTTAGTCTTGGTCTGGTCCTGGTGTGGTCCTGGTCTCAGTCCCGCTCTGGTCCCAGTCTGGTCCCAGTCTGGTCTTGGTCTCAGTCCCGCTCTGGTCCCAGTCTGGTCCCACAAATAAGGAAGAAAAGTTGTTTTTTTTAGTTTTCTTATTTTTGGTTTTATATTGAAAAACGAAAGAACGAAGGACACGTGGATTGTTCAGGTTCAAACGTTTTCCTCCGGTGAGCGACTTTTACAAAACGAAAACTCCAGAGCTGCTCGTTTTACAGGAAGTCAGGTCTAAACTAGAACTGAACCAGGACTGAACCAGGACTGAACCAGGACTAAACCAGGACTAAACCAAGACTAAACCAGGACTAAACCAGGACTAAACCAGGACTAAACCAGGACTAAACCAAGACTAAACCAAGACTAAACCAGGACTAAACCAGGACTAAACCAAGACTAAACCAGGACTAAACCAAGACTAAACCAGGACTAAACCAGGACTAAACCAGGACTAAACCAAGACTAAACCAGGACTAAACCAGGACTAAACCAAGACTAAACCGGGACTGAACCAGGACTGAACCGGGACTAAACCGGGACTAAACCGGAACTAAACCGGGACTAAACCAAGACTAAACCAGGACTAAACCAAGACTAAACCAGAACTAAATCAGGACTAAACCAAGACTAAACCAGGACTAAATCAGGACTAAACCAAGACTAAACCAGGACTAAACCAGGACTAATCTTGGACTGGGGCGTGAGAGGGAGTAGGTGCAGGTGAGGTGACTGGGCTGGGTGACAGGTCAGATCTGTGGAGAGGCGGTACCTGGCCAGCTGCAGTTCTTTGGAGCACCACTCGCTCTGGAGGTACCAGCGGCTCACCACACAGATGGTTTTCCTGCTCCTGTAAACGGCTTCAGCGATGTTCTCCACGATGGGCTTCCCTGAGGGTCACATGGTGCAGTCACATGGTACAGTCACATGGTGCAGTCACATGGTACAGTCACATGGTGCAGTCACATGGTACAGTCACATGGTCACAGTACAGTCACAGCAGGACAGTCACATGGTACAGTACACACATGACAGTACAGTACACAGTACAGTCACACAGTCACATGGTACAGTCACATGGTACAGTCACATGGTACAGTCACATGGTACAGTCACACAGGACAGTCACATGGTCACACAGCAGACAGTCACATGGGTCACATGGTACAGTCACATGGTGACAGTCACAGTCACATGGTCACAGTCACATGGGTAACAGTCACATGGTACAGTCACAGTGACAGTCACATGTCACACAGTCACATGGTCACACATGGTACAGTCACATGGTACAGTCACATGGTACAGTCACATGGTAAGTCACAGTCACATGGTACAGTCACATGGTACAGTCACATGGTACAGTCACATGGTACAGTCACATGGTCAGTCACATGGGACAGTCACATGGTACAGTCACATGGTACAGTCACATGGTACAGTCACACAGGACAGTCACATGGTACAGGTCACACAGGGTACAGTCACATGGTACAGTCACATGGTACAGTCACATGGGACAGTCACATGGTACAGTCACATGGTACAGTCACATGGTCACATGGTACAGTCACATGGTGCAGTCACATGGTGCAGTCACATGGTACAGTACATACAGCACACACGACAGTCACATGGTACAGTCACATGGTACAGTCACATGGTACAGTCACATGGTACAGTACAGTCACATGGTGCAGTCACACAGTACAGTCACATGGTACAGTCACACAGTCACATACAGTCACATGGTACAGCACATGGTACAGTCACATGGTGCAGTCACATGGTACAGTCACACAGTCACACAGGACAGTCACATGGTCACACAGGGTCACACATGGTACAGTCACATGGTACAGTCACAGTCACATGGTACAGTCACACAGTCACATGGTACAGTCACATGACAGTACAGTCACATGGTACAGTCACATGACAGTCACACAGTCACAGTCACACAGTCACATGGTACAGTCACATGGTACAGTCACATGGTCACACAGTCACATGGGTCACAGTCACACGGTGTACATGTCACACAGTCACATCACAGTCACAGTCACATGGTACAGTCACAGTCACATGGTACAGTACAGTCACATGACAGTACAGTCACATGGTACAGTCACATGGTGCAGTCACAGTCACACATGGTACAGTCACACAGTCACATGGTACAGTCACAGTCACACATGGTGCAGTCACATGGTACAGTCACATGGTACAGTCACATGGTCACACATGGTCACACACACAGTACTGTCACACGGTACAGTCACATGGGACAGTCACATGACAGTACAGTCACACGGTGCAGTGCAGTCACATGGTACAGTCACACGGTGCAGTCACATGCAGTCACATGTACAGTCACATGGTGCAGTACAGTCACATGGGTACAGTCACATGGTCACATGGTACAGTCACATGGTACAGTCACATGCCAGTACAGTCACATGGTGTCACAGTCACACGGTGCAGTACAGTCACATGGTACAGTCACATGGGTCACAGTCACACATGGTGCAGTCACATGGTCACACAGTCACAGTCAACATGGTACAGTCACATGGGTCACATGGTACAGTCACATGGTCACACAGTCACACAGTCACATGGTACAGTCACATGCAGTCACAGTCAGTCACATGGTGCAGTCACACATGGTACAGTCACACGGTACAGTCACATGGTACAGTCACATGGTACAGTCACATGGTACAGTCACACGGTAACAGTCAGTCACATGGTACAGTCACACGGTGCAGTCACATGGTACAGTCACACGGTGCAGTCACATGGCAGTCACAGTCACACATGGTACAGTCACACAGTGTACAGTCACACGGTGTCACAGTCACACTGGTACAGTCACACGGTGCAGTCACACATGGTACAGTCACACAGCACATGGTACAGTCACATGGTACAGTCACACGGTGTCACAGTCACACGGTACAGTCACACGGTCACAGTACAGTCACACGGTACAGTCACACGTACAGTCACATGGTACAGTCACACGGTGCAGTCACACGGTACAGTCACATGGTACAGTCACACGGTGCAGTCACATGGTCAGTCACACGGTGGCAGTCACATGGTACAGTCACACGGTGCAGTCACATGGTACAGTCACACGGTGCAGTCACATGGTACAGTCACACGGTGCAGTCACATGGTACAGTCACATGGTACAGTCAGAATTTCCCTCTAGTGAAAAGAAAATGCAGCCACAATAAATCCTGACCCCCCAAAATCATCGTCCGTCTGTCGTGTGCTGAAGTCGACACTGTGGTTATCGTGTTTTATGTGGGGCAGATTCAGGTGGATCTTCTCTCACCTGGGAGGAAGTCTCTGTGGTGCAGACAGAGCCTCCAGCCCTGCTCCTGCTCCAGCCTGGGCACCAGCTCCTCGCACACCCAGGCCTCGTCGCGGCTGTTGTACGACACAAACGCGTCGTACAGACTCTCCGCTCGCTTCTGCCTGTTTCTGGAGTCGAAGAGCCACGCCAAGAACAGGTAGTAGGCGTAACTCAGGTGAAATCTGCTGAAGTGGAAGACGAAGGAGACGACGAGGGTCAGAGCGGTGAGGCAGGACGTGCAGATGAAGCAGAGGAAGTCGACGTGCACCAAACACGACTGGACGTTAAACTGGAGAAGTTTGGAGTTCTTCTGTTCAGGCCGGTAGCTACACACAAAAGAATGAGCGTCTCTCACCTGCATCCTGTTATCGTTTATGATCCACTTGATGAGGAACGCATTCTCACAGTCACAGGCAAAAGAGTTCCGTTTCAAATCGAACTCCAGCAGACTCGGTACAGATCGTATAATGTCCTCACCGATCACAGAAAGTCCATTGTTTTCCACACTGAGAGACGTCAGGTTCGTGAGGTTGGCGGTGATCAGGAAGTCCAAGGAGCGCAGGTTTGCGTTACTGATTTTGAGTTTCTTTAGATTCGGAATGGGAGCGAATAGTTCGGAGGAAAGGTCGTAGAGGCTGTTGGAGCTGATGTCCAGGGAGCTGAGACGAGGCGTGTGCTGGAAAAAGTTTGCAGAAAAGTTCCCAATTTCCCATTTATTGCAAGAAAACAATTGCAGATTTGTCAAGCCCTGAAGGAAATCTGAAGGCAAGATCTTGTTACCTGTAATACTACAGCCGGAAATCTTCAAACTCTCTAAACGAGTTAAGTTCTGAAACGGCGGTCCTAGAAAATGTGATTTTGTCAAGAGTTTAAAATGATTATTCTCCAAATTCAGGCTCTGCAGATTCAGCAAATCTCCGAAACAGAGACAGTTGAACGCCGTGTTTTTGAGAAAATTCTTCTTCAGGTGAAGCTTCTCCAAATTTGCGAGGCCAGAGAAGCAACCTTTATACAGAACTCTGATCTGATTTTGAGCTAAAAACAACTTCTTGAGCGAATTCAAACCGCTGAACTCACCGCGAGTTATCGCCGTGATTTTGTTCCGAGCTAAGAAAAGCGATTTCAGATTCGGTAAATGGGACTGAAACGCGCTGCCAAGTTCCGTTATAGAATTCTCCTGTAAATTCAAATCTTCCAACTTGTTCATCTTGAGAAAGGAGCAGTTACTCAAAGCTGTGATCTTGTTCTTTTGAAGGTTGAGTCCTTTTAGGTTCTCCAGTCCAGTGAAATCGCGGCATCCGATCGTTTTGATGTGGTTAAACGAAAGATCGAGTTCGCGGAGGGATTTCAGGTTTCGAGTAGCTGACGGTACTTTCTGTAGACTGTTGGAACTGAGGATCAGGCTCTGCAAACGCCGAAAAACGCTAAAGGAGCCGTCTTTTACTTTTTTAATATTGTTTCTACCCAAATCGAGCTTCGTGACGCCACCACACAACCTGAATAAGTTGGGTCCGATTATGAGGCTGTTGCTCTGAATCTGCAGTTGCCGTAGATTGGACAACGAGCACGAAAGGTTTAGGAGAATTTCCGGCTTGAACCTCATTTTGCCCAAGTTTAGGAAAGTCACAGAGGAGTTAAAAGCCGAAAACAGCCTTGTCCAGTCGTCGACGGAAGCCAGCCGAGCGCCGCTGATGTCCAGAGAGGTCACGTGACTCAGCAGGCTTCGGTTCTGGACAGTGAACGTGAGGTTGGACTTCACCGTGCGATTCGCCGACGTTAAGTTCGGTCAGTTGAGGAAAAACATCGGCCGATACCTCGAACTTCTCCAGCGGATTTTCGGACAGATCCAGGGTCTTGATCCGAGTGGAGGCGTTGGTCAGATCTCGTGAGCGGAACGTGGTTATGCTACAGTTTTGAATAAAAAGCAGATTTAAAAGAGGCAAGTGCTGTAAATGAACTTGTGCGACGGCGCGGAGCTTGTTGTGGGACAGAGCGAGAACTGCAAGGTTTCTCAGGGGTCGAAAAGCGTTCATTTCTACGATTCTGACGCGGTTGGAGTTCGACGTACAGCTCTTTAAGTTTAGACAAACCATAAAACATTTCGTCTGTGAGGATTTCTATTCTGTTTCTGCTCAGACTCAGCCGTTTGAGCGACGTCAGCTCAAAAAAAGCGCGTTTGCCGACGTACGAGATGGCGTTCTCTTTCAGGTTGACCGAAGTGACGTTGGGGAAGCGCGCGAAGTCCGAGAGGCGAACGTTGGAGATGTTGTTGGAGCTCAGGTCGATGCTGAGCACGGAGGGGGGCAGGTCCGCGGGTATCTCGTTCAGTTTGTGAGACGAACACACGGCTTTTCCGTCCAACAGGTAACAGTTCTGGAGGGAAAAAGCTCCGACGCCGAGGCCAAACCCGAGACCCAAGAGGAGGAAGTGAAGTGCGCGCTCCACACTCATCTTTGTACAGACTGAACAGTGACCACTTTACTCCTGCAACACAGAAAACAGAAGTGAAAACTAAAGCTTCAGACATAGATAGAAAACACTTTTATATTAAGCTATTCTCTGTTATAAAGTTATTTCCTCATCACAGTCAGACCTGCAGTCGTGTTTTGAGTCATGTTCAACAAACGGAACCTGCACATTTAGGCTGATTCTTTCCTCTCAAACTGAAAACTCCTTGCAGTGTCAGTTGTTTCAATAAACAGATAAATACAGTTTTCCCTCATTTATCACAGGAGTTACATTCTGAAAATAACCTGTGAAGTTGTCGACTTTATATTTTACAATTATTTTACCTCAGAGGTGTCAGAGTCATTTTGTTCCGGGGGTCGTGTCCAACCGACTCCGGATCAGAAAACTCATGTCGTATAAACCCCAAAAATAACAATAGGTTCAAATATTTGTGCAGAGAAACACAAATCTATTACAGAAATCTTTTTTAATTGACGAACTCTTTCTTTTACAAAATATTATAATATTATGAACAACCTGAAACTTTAAGAAAAATACAATTTCAACACAAAGTTTGAACATGAACTTGTCTGTAAACAGGAATAAGTCCATTTTTGTTGTAAAATCCTGCACTCGGCTCCACTTTTCTCATGTTGGACATTTTTCTGATGAGGGTGTCACGGTCAAAAGGGTCTCCTCAGGGTCTCCTCAGGGTCACCTCAGGGTCTCCTCAGGGTCACCTCAGGGTCTCCTCAGGGTCTCCTCAGGGTCACCTCAGGGTCTCCTCAGGGTCACCTCTTCAGGTCGGGTCTCCTCAGGGGCCTGTCAGGGTCCTCAGGGTCACCTCAGGGTCTCCTCAGGGTCTCAGGGTCTCCTCAGGTCTCCTCAGGGTCACTCAGGTCTCCTCAGGGTCACCTCAGGGTCTCCTCAGGGTCACCTCAGGGTCACCTCAGGTCACCTCAGGGTCTCCTCAGGGTCTCCTCAGGGTCACCTCAGGGTCACCTCAGGGTCTCCTCAGGGTCACCTCAGGGTCTCCTCAGGGTCTTCAGGTCACCTCAGGGTCCTCAGGGTCTCCTCAGGGTCTCCTCTCAGGGTCCTCAGGGTCCTCAGGGTCCCTCAGGTCACCTCAGGGTCACCTCAGGGTCACCTCAGGGTCTCCTCAGGGTCTCCTCAGGGTCTCCTCAGGGTCCTCAGGGTCTCCTCAGGGTCTCCTCAGGTCACCTCAGGGTCACCTCAGGTCTCCTCTCAGGGTCTCCTCAGGGTCTCCTCAGGTCACCTCAGGGTCTCCTCAGGGTCAGGTCACCTCAGGGTCGCCTCAGGGTCTCCTCAGGGTCTCCTCAGGGTCGCCTCAGGGTCTCCTCAGGGTCGCCTCAGGTCCTCAGGGTCACCTCAGGTCGCCTCAGGGTCTCCTCAGGGTCACCTCAGGGTCTCCTCAGGGTCTCCTCAGGGTCACCTCAGGGTTCTCTCAGGGTCTCTCAGGTCCCTCAGGGTCTCCTCAGGGTCACCTCAGGGTCACCTCAGGGTCACCTCAGGGTCTCCTCAGGGTCTCCTCAGGGTCACCTCAGGGTCACCTCAGGGTCTCCTCAGGGTCTCCTCAGGGTCTCCTCAGGGTCTCCTCAGGGTCACCTCAGGGTCTCCTCAGGGTCTCCTCAGGGTCTCCTCAGGGTCACCTCAGGGTCTCCTCAGGGTCACCTCAGGGTCACCTCAGGGTCTCCTCAGGGTCTCCTCAGGGTCACCTCAGGGTCACCTCAGGGTCTCCTCAGGGTCACCTCAGGGTCTCCTCAGGGTCACCTCAGGGTCTCCTCAGGGTCTCCTCAGGGTCACCTCAGGGTCACCTCAGGGTCACCTTAGGGTCTCCTCAGTTCCTCAAACATGTGAATGAAACAAACACGAGTCCAGTTCTGTTTTTGAGGACAAACTGAATCAGCAGCTGCAACAAAACACAAACCTACAAACGATTTCTTACTGTCACATGAAGCTTTTGTCACTTTTGATTCACTCAAGCACGACTTTTACTCGAGTAAGAGTACTGTTACTTCAACACAAATATTACTCAAGAAGGAGTAAAAGTACTCAGCTAGAAAAGTATTCAGAAGAAGTACTCGAGTAAATCTAACAGAATCTCTCCCTCTCAGCTACAAGACAAACAAAGACACGAGACACAAGAAAGTTCTGTCACTCACCCAGACCTGCTTCTGTCCTCTGTGTCTTCTGTCTTCTGTCCTCTGTGGTCTGTCCTCTGTGTCCTCTGTCCTCTGTCCTCTGTGTCCTCTGTGTCTTCTGTCCTCTGTGGTCTGTCCTCTGTGTCCTCTGTGTCCTCTGTGGTCTGTCCTCTGTCCTCTGTGTCCTCTGTCCTCTCTGTCCTCTGTCCTCTGTGTCCTCTGTCCTCTGTGTCCTCTGTCCTCTCTGTCCTCTGTGTC